>NC_133788.1:7478948-7778948 GCF_003597395.2 Chelonoidis abingdonii | reverse complement strand
TTTGAAATGAGACTAGCAGCAACACTGAGATTCCATATTTGATTCTTAACTTCTTCCGATTCTATTCTTGCAATCTCCCTCAGTGACTGGAGGGTCTATTTTCCTTCACCAGTCAGTTTCTGCCATCTGCGTTCAACCCCTGTGCCTTCATTGCAGAAAACACAGATGTAATTGAAGGCAGAACTTTGCCTGCAGACTCTTTGCTTTTAGTGATTGTCTCGACTTTCAGACTTTGATTTTCATATCCCAGGATAAATTTGCAGGGCTTAAAATGAGAAAAAACAAGCAAACAAACCATTGATGTATGACACATGGAAATCCAGTGACATTTTTAGTCACTTTTCAGAGCAAAACCCCATTTAAATCCTGACGTTAGTTCAATGATTGAGACAGACTTTTAATGGTCAAGATTTTAACCAAAATAGCAATCAAACTAGATCCTTTTATCCATGCCTCTAGGGTAGAACTGGTAGAACTTGGTAGCTATTTGTCAATGCACAGCACCAATGATCAACAGGAAATGCAGAAAGTAAAGTATCGAAGTAAAACTGCAACTGGAATTGCAAGTAGCGTTCTCCATACATGCAAACGGAGCATTCCAACCCAGGCTAAATTTTTTTCCATTTGAATGCTACCTACAATTATCCACCTAAATAATTCTTCAGCTTTCATATACCAAACCACACAAGTCAATAGGAGACAAAGATGATCAGCACCTCTGAAATTCAGGACAGTTATTTAGGTCTTGTGGGAATTTTTTGTGGGAACCAAGTTGGAAGGTATTGACTTTAACCCCCAGCAATGGGATTACAAACAAGAGGGGCAAAGTTCAAATGACATAATCATCAACACTTGAAGAAACATTTGACAGATTCTATTCCATCCTATCCCCTCATATAATTAGCTGCACACAGACAAAAGGTCTCTTATGGCTGAGGATCAGAGCAAAGCAGATTGTATCTTGAAAAGAACTGTTATGAACAGAAAACCACAACTTCTCCATAGCCTTCAGTTACCTTGCAAGTTGATGCACACAGCTCCTACTTTCCTGTTCAAACTTATTAAAAGCCAAAGAGTTTGGGTATGTCTACACAGACTTGGGCTAGCAGGACTCACAAAAGCTCAGACACAGATTTGATACAGGAGTGGGTAGGAGAGATTCTGTGGCCTGCGTTGTGCAGGAGGTCAGACTAGATGATCATAATGGTCCCTTCTGACCTTGAAGTCTATGATTCTATAATAGTGCTATAAAATAACTGTTGACAGCATGGGAAGTTGCAGCTCAGACTGGAACTCAGGGTTCTCTAGGCTTCAGAGCCTGAGTTGCCACTTCCCATGCTATTGACAGAGCTATTTTTAGAGCATCACTGCAAACCCCAGTAGCCAAAGTCTGTCAAACCACATTGGGAAGCTCGCTGCCATGGGCTGTGTAGACATACCTTTTACTTAAGGGTTCTGACAGCCAAAGAGATAGAGTTAAAAAGGAAGGTGGTTGACGCAAGAATTCTGCAATATAGCTTGACTTCAAGCTGATGTACAGGATATTGCTATACTGTATAGGTAGCAATTTTAACTGGCAAACAAAAGGGGATATATAACTCTGAGAATAGAAACATATTTCAATTAACTCCTATCTTACAGTTAGGGTACAGGACTGATCTGTTGAATGCTTGGGTTCTAGCCTCATCTCTGCTATCGAGTTCCTGTGTTATCTAGGTTGTGTTAAACTGTGCCTCAGTCTCCTTAGTGGTTAAGCTGGGGTGCCATCACTGACTTCATAGGGGTGCTGTAAAACTTTCACAAATATGTGTAAAGAACTTTCATATCATAGACTGAAAGGAGCTAAAGTAGGACAGTTCTAGTAATGTGTCGAATGACAATGACCATGGCCAGGACTTCGCATACCTAGCCTCTGTCATTTTATTAACATCCAATATTTTCCCCCATGTGTGTTCTTTCTCCTTACCCCCCCTTCCAGTTATTCTGTCCATCCCCTATTCGGTTCCTAGCAGAGGGCCAAATATTTGATGCCTAAGCAAAAGAAAATAGTAGGAGGATCAAAATTCCGATGAAGGACTGACTTGTGGCAATAACTGCCTTGCTACTTCATTCAGCTCATATTCCTATTTGTTTCCTATTCCTGGCTGAAAAAGGAGCCATGTTCATTTCCCAATTATTCAGGGGAAAACAAGTCTGAACCCACAAACAATGTACAGCCCCAGCCCTTCACCATTGCAAAAACTACTTCCTGTGTGAATTAAGTCTATGGCACATATAGTTTCATCCTACTGCACAAAACAACAACCTATCCTGTTAAGCGCAATCAGGCATTTATTTAAGTCTAGACTGATGACCAAACCCGCAAAGACCTTGACAAACAAGAGACTCAGCTTTGTCAAGTTAAATTTGCTATTTTGTGAATAAAACGTGCATCTGCTAGATCGAGGAAACTGAGACAATTTCAGTCTTCATGCCCCATCAGAAACTGAAAAACACTGGCAGGCAGCCTGGGAAACCCATCACAAGTTTCTGTTCTTACCTCCAAGTTGAGGGCAAGCTAGAGGTTTGCAGGTGAGGGAGTGAACAGAGTAGAAATAGGATTTTGACACCTAGACCAGAAGAAATCCCGCAAATCACAATTGATCTGAAGAACCATGGCTTCCTCACCATTCTCCAGATATCCAAATTGCAACAAAGCTCCACTAGAAGCACTACTTCTATCATGGTTCCCACTCATGCCTTGACAAAAACCATCCTCCTAAGTCAGAATGATCTTATTCAGAGAACTATTTGGGATTTTGAAGGGCAATGAAATGGAGAATAGGTCTCCTCTAGCCTCAACTTAGCCAAAGTTATGTGAAACTCCTAACTGCAGAGATCACATAGTTTCCAGTGGGCCAGAAGATAAAACCAGCCTTTCCCTATCAAAATTTTGGCAAAAAAGAGTACGTTTTTTGCTCCTTTAATCCCCTCCATAAGAGAAGAGAGTCAAGGATGATCTCATCATTAGTCCTTTTTCAAGCAAGGCTCACTAGTTCCAATGGGAGCACTGTCTAAAGCAAGCAAAGAGGGCAGTAATCCCCCACTCACAGGGCCGGTGCAAAGACGTTTCGCGCCCTAGGCAAAACTTCCACCTTGTGCCCCCCCCCAGCGCCCCTGCCCTGAGGCACCTCACCCTACCCCGTCCTGAGGTGTCCCCCTTTTGGCAGCTCACCACCCTCCGCCCTGAGGCACACCCCCAGCCCCAGCTCACCCCTGTTCTGTGCATGAGCACAAGCACAAGCACCCCGGGCACACCGTGGCTGCTTCACTTCTCCCGCCTCCCAGGCTTGTAGCACCTAAACTGATTGGCACTGCAAGCCTGGGAGGCGGGAGAAGTGAAGCAGCCATGGCGTGCTTGAGGAGGAGGAGGGGCAGCGGTGAGCTGGGGCGGGGAGTTCCCCTGCATGCCGCCCCATCCTTACTTGCTGCAGGCGGCCCTCCCCGCACCCCGCTGCTCTAGCTCCCTTCGCCTAAATGCCGGTGGCAACCGGGGCGGCCAAAGATCCGGCCGCCGCAGTCGCTGCCAAAGAAAATGGCGGCCCCCAAATCCCAGCGCCCTAGGAAACTGTCTAGGTCACCTAAATGGTTGCACCAGGCCTGCCCATTCACTTCCCTAGGCAGAGGGGAGAAAAACTTACTGAAGGTAGATGTTGTGAGCTGCCTGTCTACAGCCCAAGAAAAGCGTCTTTGTCAAAGCTCTGCAAAGTCATTACTTAGAACCAGACCAGTTGCATTTTATACCTGGCTTCCATTTATAAATGATTTAAGAGTTAATAAACGATTAATGCATGTTATATGCATGTTAGACATGAATAGTTGAAGGTTGCTTAAAAGTTTATGGACCTTAAACAATTATTAAAATCTATAAATGGCACCTTGACAGGAAGTGTGACCAACTGACCAAAGCAATCAAGTGAAACAGTCTGTGCTTCTGAATAATTTACTTTTTTTACACAGATAAACAGCTTTAAGCCAGATGTTTTCCCCATTAACTGTGGAGCGAACAGAGTTCCTGAGAACTATTATTTGTTCTTTCTATGAGAGAGGAGGAAGAGTCTTACCTGGTACAATAAACCAGTCCATGTAGTTGAGTAAATTAATATAGCACAGCACACCAACTGCTAGGTAAGATCTCTTTGCTGAAATTTTTCCTGTTGTCTGTGAGAACTGAGCAGTACTTGTAGCTGGTGCAGTAGCTCCATAATTCTGTGAGCCTGGGTGCTGCTGGGACTGCAGGTCTGTGAACTCACTCATTCCACTGGATCCCTCTGGCACAGAGTTCTGCATGATCCACCGTGCACAAAGACAACACAAGTTTCAAACTATTTTCTAAGTGCATTAAGTCAAGTCTCAATTTGGCAATCAAGTTATAAGGAACTTCACCCAGTGTAGTCATTTCCTGAAATGATGATCCTCCCACAAACCTAGCCACTTGCACTGAAAATTAAGGTTCCAATGATAGAGCTTCTGCAGGAAAAGGAGATCCAACCCTGTGGTTTTTGCTGAGAAATTTAAGTTGTACAATATATTCTACCTTGCACTCAAGGTAAGATTGGACAAGGTAAATACAAGATAATCCACTATGCATGAAGAAAAAGTACTACAGAATTCTGTCTTCGAAGGCCTCAAAGAATGAGCAGAGAAGATCTTAATAATAACCTTTTCCAGATGCCAGGACTCAGGGAGACTCTTTAGAACCAAAGATGGCCTCTTTGGCAGAGAGGAAAAAGGAGGAGAGACAAGATGGTCTGGTCACTAAGGAACTAGCCGAGGACATGGTAAACTTGGCTAGAAGTCTGTGCTCTACTATGGACTTGATGTGCGATCTCAGTCTCTGCCTCATTCCTATCTGTAACAAGGGGATAATAGCACTGCCTTGCTCCCAGGGGTGTTACAAGGATAAATACAATAAAAGATCTTGATGCTCTGATACTGTGGTGATGCAGGTCACATCTCAGATATTGCTGCCAGATTCCACATAAGTCAGGATTAAGGGAAAGTGGATAATTATGTGATTTACCAATGCAATCTCAGCATGTTTTACTATAGGGATTTTTGCTCACAGAAACTGAACGCTTTAGCAAATTTTGGGGTGGGGGGAGGGAAATAAGGAAGGAACTTCCTTCTCTCCTTGCATATTGCTGAAGATCATAGATGGATTTCATTTCAAGATTGAGTACTGAAAAGGGTTCTGAGAGGATTAGGCAGGCATTAACATCACCATCAGTTTCCTCCTCTAATCAGGCAGTGGACTGTGGTCTTTCCAATCTTATTTTTAGGCTTAGTTTTGAGCCTCACAAATACAACACTAAAGAGAGATTTGAAAATCACAGTGCATCAGCATCTGCGATATTGTGATTTCCTATGAAGCTTCTGGTCAGATACTTGAGTATTGCTCAGTGACCAGCTTACTAAATGAAATCCAAGTTGTGAATTGTTTGTGATGTAGTTAAATGAAGTTCTAGAATAAAACGCGGAAAAACCTCAAGGACACTTATTTTCCTTGTACAGGAGACACAAAGATCTTATCATACAGAGGCCAACTACACTTGATGTTACAGTGGTACTGGAATTACTGTTTGAGTATTCTAAAGGAATGTCAATTGCTAGACCATATTCATGTTGAAGTGCTTGTAATGACTCTGAAGTGCTTGTTTTAGAAGTCAGAGTTCTTCTGAAGTTATTTTAGAAATCTCTAGAAACTACTTCAGAAGAACATTCTGGGAACACAGACTGGCCATATCTAAGTTTTAGAGAAAAAATGGTAATGCGTCACACAGGTCTTGTGAGTCACTCTTGCACATTATCAGCTTCAGTCTTTAAACTCCCTTAATAGACTGCAGCATGAGCAATGTGTGAATTAACAGTGCAGTGTCTGGTCCTATGTGCAACAGCTAGGCAGATTCTTCAATTGTATTCCCGGAGGGATGACTAATGACATCATTGGTGTGTTGTGCATAGAGACAGAGCAGTAGGGTCACATTTTTAAGCGTTCAGCATCTCACACTTGGGGCCAGATTTCTTTTGACAATCAGCACCTACCATGCTGAATTCCTTTGACAATCTGGCCCCAGTTGCAAGTGGAGAAAAACTGCAATATTATGGTCTTGCTTTCTTGAAGATCTGACTCTCTGTGAACCACAGGGTTTGATTCTGCCTCTAGTGAAATTTAAGCAAGATTTTAGTTTTGCAAAAACTAAAGAACAATTATATACCAAACAGCTTTTCAATAGATATACTCTAAAAACTCATTTGTTCATAGTTCTTCCAAAACCTAATTCATGACCTTTCTCCAGTACTGTCTCTTTGTACCAACTGCATATGACAAGTAGAATAGCTTAATTTTGCCACAAGTATTCTGCTTCACATGTCACTCAAGTGGGGTTGGAGGATATTTGGTCCAGTAACTAAAGGATTAACTATATCTTAGTGCATACAAGTAAACGGTCACATTCCTTTTGGCTACAAATACCTGGGGGAGGAAAAAGGGTGAGAGAACCTTGTTGCAATTACAGTAAGCTACCATTGTTGGTAATCAGGCTAGAGATAAGTATGCAAGCTCAGTTTAAGAATTTCTAAGTATTCCTAACCTAGACAGACTTCTGTTTTGATTTCAGTAATTAATCTTCCAACACAGAGTTAAGTTTTAAGGAAATTGAAGGGGGTGCACTGATTTCAATACTGAATACATGTGAATGAACACACAATATACTTTTTGTTTGTTTTCCTAGGAAATGGCTGTTTGGCATCATTAGTGTAGTTTAAGTCAACAGGATAGTGGGCCACCAGATGTCACTGAAGTATGAAAAAGCAGAATGTATTTGTTACAAGATGGAATGCCGTCCAAGGTTCTTGTTTTTTTTCATACCATCTTCACGCTTCAGTCAGACAATGGGCTGCTGTGGGCCAGCTTCACTATTAATAAGTCATACACTTTTTAAAGAGTCTAATACTCAGAAATGATGACTTAATCTGCCCTGGCATTATTCAGCTAAACCCAGGCACTGAACATTACAGCCAGTGAAACAGTATCTCTGGGAGTGTTAGAAGTTTGGATGCAGCCACATGGTTATGTTTTCAATAGCTAAGTTTCTCCTTTAAAGCAACACTTTAGTAATTTAGGTTTCACTAGGTTTTGTTTTTTAAGGCAGCTTATGTTTTGGGTCTAATATTACACACGTTTAAGTTAGTTTAAGGTTTGAAAAAGTGTTTGTAAAAATATTGTGCTGGGGTGTTGGAAAGTCAAAGAGCACCATTGTTCTAGTGCTTAACTAGAAAGTGATGCTGACTGTAAACAGGAAGTGAGACAGAACAGTTGAGTTGTCCTGTTTAAGCTAAGCTAAGCAAAGAACATATGCAGTTAACCAAAATTTAAAAATGAAAATGCTTTCATAGTTTAGCTATCCATTGGGGTTTTTTTTAAGCATCCCTTCAAAAAAAAAGGGCAAGATGGATCTATTGCTCTATTAATTGTATAGAGACACTGCCCCACCCTATCCAATTTGTTACCCAGTCAAGTCATCTGTGCTTCAGACACTAAAGGGAAGGTTACTCAGGACCTACCTCCACTTCTGATAGTCTAAATCCCCTCTTGCTTGGAACCCCCTCCCACAGCTTCAGGTTCTGTTGGCTCCAGGGCATGTTCTGCATTGCCACAGGATTCTGAACATCAGCTACTGCACTTGTTGCCAAGTACCTAGTGTAAGAGATATACAGAACGAATATGTCTTGAAGGACCAATAACTCCTTCTGGCCCTCAAGAAATTAGAAAAGCTGTCCATCTCTACTTAACCCAAAATAGGAGCTAAAGCTCCTGGAAGTAAAGAAAAAAAAATGGTTCACACCATGTGAGACACAATCTAGGGACTCACAAATCAGCCAAAGTCATAAATTCGTCTCCCCAAGAATAGAGACTAAAAGGGCTAAATGAGAGTACTGTTAATCACCTGTTCAAGAATTGCCAATATTCTCCCTCCCAACCTAATTAGAAAAAACTCCAAGTTACCAAGCAAGGGTAACATCCTGCTCTCCCATGCAAAGTAGCTCAGAGCACATTGGGCCTGTAATTTAGGGGTCATCTTTGACACTGCCCTCTCATTAGGCTCACACACTCAGGCCAAATCTAATTCTTATATTTATTTCTGTTAAAATTCTATGGATCTGGCCTTTCCTCTCTCCACTCCACCAGAATCTCTCAGCCAGGCCCTCATCTTGCATCTGAGCTCTGCTATCTTCCACTGAAATTGCTGCTATTAGGATTTCACACACCCTCAGATCCCTCCATCCTCTCCTCTTTTTCAATGTCAGCCCTAAGTCTGTCTTTACTTTTACAGCCCTTCAAGATTTAGCCGCCTCACTCTATCAGTTTTTCTGGACATGAGAGCCATCATTATTGCTCTACCAAAGACACCAGCCTATACTGCCCATTAGTATTTCTCCCATCAAGACTAATGTTCTCACATGCTCCCATTACGCATAGGGAAAACTCTATTTAAAAAAAAAAAATCTCCAAATTCAACAATCACCTCATGACTGACCTCTGCTATGATGCCTACACAATGCTGCCATCTGATAATGGCTACGCAATACAACTGTTTGTTATGTAACATTCACTTTTACCTAGTCATGCCCTCTCCTTATTGGTCTTTCATTTACATATCTCACTTGAACACAAATACAGAGTGAAAATTCTGGAACAGATTTTCTGCTATGTTTGTTCATTGACTGATACAACAGGACTACTAGGTACTAATACAATGCAAATACATAGGTCCTTGCCCAATATCACACCTGCCCCCCATGTTTTACTCTCTATTTGGGAGCTAAAAGTTAAGTAGCTGTGTCACATAAAAGAGTCACGAGCCATTAAATCCTTCTATGGCAGCAGAGTGTTAGAACCTCTTTATTGTAGGCCAGGGGTCGGCAACCTTTCAGAAGTGGTGTGCCGAATCTTCATTTATTCACTCTAATTTAAGGTTTCGCCTGCCAGTAATACATTTTAATGTTTTTAGAAGCTCTCTTTCTATAAGTCTATAATATAGAACTAAACTATTGTATGTAAAGTAAATAAGGTTTTTAAAATGTTTAAAGAAACTTCATTTAAAATTTAATTAAAATGCAGAGCCCCCTGGACCAGGACCTGGGCACAATGAGTGCCACTGAAAATCAGCTCAGGTGCTGCCTTCGGCATGTGTGCTATGGGTTGCCTACCCCTGTTCTAGGCTGTAGGCATTAATCCACATCTGCAGTTAGATATTTTCTTACACTATTTTGAACCTGGCAGACACAATTGAGAAGCTCCAGAAGAATATATGCAATACGTGGTAATAGCTAGAACAGGTCTCCTGCAACTCAGCTGGCCAAGCCATACAAGCTTTATGCACTTAGGAAGTCATTTGTTTTACCTGGAGTGATTAAATGATTGAGTTCAGCTTGGATACTACTCACCCTGGCATCCACTTAACATGTGACCAGTTGTTCTCTTGGATTGTTGTGTCGCACTTTGTCAGAGTACCAAGCTACACAGCCTGAAACCTTCCAGCCCCTCTCCGCACCTGACCACAACACTAGACCACGCTGCCACGCTTCTTTAGAAAGAAACAGAACACTGGTGTAAGAGGAGGCAGCTGACAAAGAGGTGGTAAGGCCACCAAAGTAATGCTAAGCTAGCCAGCTAAGATTTATGGAAGACTCACACTATTGCAACTAGCAGTGTATTTCGGTCAGCTTCATTAAATCCAGTTAAAAGGCTGCTCTCAGAAATGACATGCCTGGAGACTTAGAAAGGAGAGTTTACAGACAACTGATTTAAGGACACCGGTTTTGCTTGAAATGATTTTCCATCATTTACTATCAATGATTTGGAATATAGTTGTCTACATTTAGCTTCTTAGGGCCCAATACTCCTCCATATTAGTTTAAAGTTTGCTGTTTCTGTGGGCAGACTTGAAGATAAGGCAGTTTGCCAGGACAGTCTCAGAAAGTTAACCCAGAAGAGCCAGTTTGTTTACAAACCACAAACAACCCTGAGAGTTTTTGTTGTATTCACCTAGATCCAAATCACCTCCACTGCACAGATCCCAAGACAGAGGTTAATTGACTCACTCAGGATCAAGCAGCAAAAGCTGTAGCAGAACTGGCACTGAAGGGCTAGGAATGGATCCATCTCTTCTGTTTGCAAGAGGAAAGAAGACATATGCTCCCTATAACCTCTTTCCTACAGCTACAGCAAGCAAAGTTAGAGCTGTGCATGTGAATTTAAGGGCAGATGAGAAACACGTTTGCAGTACTGAGGTGTTCATCAAATATGTAGTAAAATTAATGACGGGATAGAAGCTTAGTTTGTGTAAAGAGACTATGTGATGTTTAAATCTGAATATTAGTATTTTGCTGCAATTATCTGCAATGTGGGTGGCAGTGTAACCAAATTCAAGAATTCACTGCATGGAAAGAACTGAAGATGAGATGTGATGCAACTCGGGGGAAAGGGCAGCCTTGTACATGAGGTGAGTGGGGGGAAACTAACCTGAAAGGGTCAATAGGAAGCTGATCTATGAAAAGCAGTAGCAACTACAAGTGAGCCAAAGAGGCAATGTTTGAAACTGATCCAATTTAGATGAGGGTTTGGGTTCCACAGGCAAGGTTTTTTAGATGTCACCTTGATCTGTATTTAAACCACATTTAGAAAACAGAGCCCTTCCCATTTTGGATCCAACCCAGCACCAAGAACATTGGAGCTGTTTTGGATCCAGACATTAGAATCTGATGCATGTCTGAAGAGATGGAAATTTGATTTGCTTTTTGAACCAACATCTAGCAATGACAGATGTGGCAATTAAGAGGGACAGAAAGTTACAGATGTCTGCAATGTGAAATGGTATGAAAGTGACAGTAATTTGGGACTTCTGAAGCTGAAAATTGAGAACCAAGATGACATGATCAGACTACCAGCAAGCACTCTGTAGTCCATGGGTGACAGTTTGGAAACCACTGTCTCAGTTCATTCAAGTCCTGGTTGATTTGGCTTTGCTTTCCTGGGCTATCATGGCATGAAATGAAGATGTGTGAGGGTCTGAATTGCGCAAGCTAGCAGACTTATTTAAAGTTAATCTTCTGAGTACAGTATACTTCACAAGTAACATCTTTTTATAAAAATGTTCTGATAAGACAAGAAATCAGACTGATCTTTAGTACTGACATATATAATGAAAATATCCTCTTCAAACCAACCTTCACATTTTCTCAGCACAATTACTAAATTTTAGCCATCCCATTCTTGTTTGTTTTCACCGCAGTCGATTGTGGGACAATTTCTCCTCCATTATATTAATCAATCCCGCTGACTTCACTGGCATTACCTAAGTGCCAGACGAATGAGATTTAGTTTTGTATTTCTGGTAGACAATTTTTTTGTAAACTTTCTAGAGTGCATTAGTTATTTGTACATACCGATGAGATGGGCCTTAACTAGCAGTAGAGCCAAACTTCAGAGTTTAGACCAGAGGGTTTATTTCAGACCCATCTACTATTGCCAATGGAAAGAGAACAAACACGTGACTTTACAAAAACTTTATACAGTGCTGCAGCCTTATCTGAGTAAGCCCCACACAATGCTTCGTAACTACACCCATACAACTCTGACTTCAGTGGAGTTGCATGTGTTTAGCACACAAATTTGCTCTGAATTCCCTCCCACCCACATTTAACATAGGCAAGCTTCCAACACAGTCTCACTACCTTTTTTCCCCAGCAAGAAAAATCTTGACTAATTTGCTGTGAGAGCATTTGCCATAACTTCAGCTGAAGGAGTAAGTTCTATCTATCTGGAATTCTGTATTCTGTTCTATCTGGGATTCATTCAAGCACAGAATAAGAGCAAATGATAAAATTTATGTAAGCCAGTAAAAGTTGGCCAATATCTACAGTGCCTAAGGATATTATTTTGATAACCAATTTAGCTGGTCTTCATGGGTCTCCTCATTTTGGAAGACAGCACTGGTAACATTTTTCAGCCTACGACCACCATTTACCTGATATTCACACAGCTAGCTGAAATAAAAACAGATCCATTTCTGAAAACCGTAAGAACACCCTCCCATCACAAATCAAAGTTTCAAAATATAGTTGTGAAACTCACGTGGAAAGCCACAGCATTGAATGTCTTAACAATACTGCTTAATCTTTCTTTGGACCATTTTTGTACCAGGAGAGAGACTAAACCCTGGAAGGACTATTTAGAGATCACTGCAGCCTTGGCCACTTACCCATTGTGTTCTCTCTTAATTAAGATGCAACAACAGGTAAGGAGTGAACAGATAAGGCTGAAGCCCCGATCCCCACTGGTGCCGCCCACGGGGCTGAAGCCAGGATTCTCAGGAGGCACAGGGCAGAAGCCCCAATCCCTGGCACCCCCCATGGGGCTGAAATCCCAATCCCCAGCACCCCCGCAGGACTGAAGCACGATCCCTGGTCCCCACCCCGCAGGGCTGAAGCCAGGAGGTGCGGGGCTGAATCCCTGAGCCCTGGTATTCCCTATGGGGCAGAAGCCCTGAGCCCATGGGTACAATTGGGGAGGGCATTGCTCCCCCCCAAATTGCAGCACAAGAGCTCAGCAGCCCAGGGGTCAGCTCCACACACACACCCTTTTCCCCCAGGGCAGAAAGTTGTATGGGTCCCTGGTGCCCGTGCTCCAGCAAATTCAGGGCCCCAGGAGCCCAGCTCCACTAATGTTTGGGGCTGGGTCTCTCCCCTGGTCCTGCCTGCTCCCCCTATGTGCCTCTCCCAGAGTGTCCTGCAAGCCTCCGCCAAGCATCCCTGCCTCACCTGCGCCCCAGGCGGCTGCCCCTTGCAGGTCCGCGCTGCACTCCCTCTCCAGCCTCTGGCAGCTAAGGGAGCAGTGCTGGCGGCAGGCTGACTGCTGCGCCTGTGGAGAGAGGAGGGAAGGAGGCACAGCAATATGGCAGCTACCCCCACCCCGGGAGGCAACTCCGAGGGGGCTTATCCTGTCTGGATCTCCTGAGCAGCAGTCTGGGGCTTGGGTGAGTGTCGTGGGGGGAAGGGGGAGGGGCCTCCACAGAGCTCACTGTTGCCGGTGGGGAGAGGGCTGTGGGGAGTCCTCCTACCTGGCCCCAGCCTCAGGGCAGCCTGTCTGCTGCACACCAAAGTTTGAACTCCTCATCCCCGGCTGAGCCCCACCCCAGAGCCCACACCCCCAGTCAGAGCCCTTATCCCCCCACAATGCAACCCTCTGCCCCAGCCCGAGCCCCCTCCTGCACCATGAACCCCTCATCCTCAGATCCATCCCGCAGCCCTCACCCTTGCACCCAAACCTCTGCCTGAGCCCCTCCCACACTCCAAACCCCTCATTCCCAGCCCCACCCCAGAGCCCTCATCCCCTCACGCCTCAACCCTCTGCCCCAGCCCCAAGCCCCCTCCTACGTCATGAACCCCTCACCCCAGCACTCAAACCCTCTGCCCTACCCTGAGTCTCTTCCCACACTCCAAACCCCTCAGCCCCACCCCATTAATTTTGCCTAATAATAATAATCAACAATGGATAAATTCTTAATAAAGTAACCCAGAGAAAAAGAACAAAAGGGTAATTCATCAAGTGATGGCCTCATTTTCGACACCCATCTTGCAAACTGAAGCTATACAAAAGAAAGATGCAGCAAATCTAAAAAGATAAGAAAAGGAGTTTTCAATCAATCTTGGCTGTCAAGATTTATGTGGTTGGAGTACAAGAGCGAAGCAGACAGAGCTTTTTGCTTTTGAGGTTTATTGACCCTACTTCCAAGCATATAGAATAAACCCACATCCAATTAAACTGGAAGGCAGGTATAACAGTGCGGCTTACTTGTATTTTAAATGGAGTATTAACAGGTACTTGTCTGCTTTGTTCCTGTGAGCAGGCAGCATATTGAAGTTTGAGTGTTGAATGGTATATTTTCCTCTGGTCTCTGCTGCTATTCTGACGCATTTAGGGATAGGTAGTTATGGTCTCCCTCTTTATTCTGTTTCTGTAAAGTCAGAAGTCAGGCCCTATAAATAATCTACTCAATTACTGTTTCTAATATACCCCATTGGCCTCCAGTGTAGTAACCCTTAGTGTTCAGCCATGATATCTTGTGAAGCAACCTTGTTGTTTCATAAGCTAAAGACGTTCTAAGGCTGAACATGATCCATATGCTTGATCCTACAGCTTTACAGGCTGACTACAGTGGGACTACTGGTCTGAATAAAGACTATAAGGATTTACCAATGTAAATGACATGTTAAATGGAGCTGAGAAGGACATTGTTTTTAAAGCCCAAGCCAGTCACAGAAGATGAGAATTCCAATTTAGGAATACTCTGATCCTGGGTAAGTCAATTAGCCTGCATGCTTCAATTTTCCAGTCTGTAATATAGTGATTTTCCTTACCTCACAGGGCTCGTTCTCATGCAGCTTAGTTCACTTGTGTTGGTGAAATGTGTTCAGGCCCATTGCATGAAGATGCTCCTGGAAAAAACAGAAATTAAGGAAACAAGCGTAAGCTGTATCAGAGGGGTAGCCATGTTAGTCTGGATCTGTAAAGGCAGCAAAGAGTCCTGTGGCACCTTATAGACTAACGGACTGTTAGTCTGTTAGTCTATAAGGTGCCACAGGACTCTTTGCTGCTTTTACAAGTGTAAGCTGGTGGTGTGATTCAACTGGTTGAACAGACAATTATAACTCAAGCTGTCTGTGTTTCTCTTTCCCCTTCAGAGCATAATAGCTGCAAACACAAAAACAAACTAATTTTACGTGACCAGAAATCAAACCCAGAAGAACCCAACACCTGAGCATGACTTGAGCACCAAAGTGGCCAGATTGTCTTATGAAGGAAGGTTTCAGAGTAACAGCTGTGTTAGTCTATATTCGCAAAAAGAACAGGAGTACTCGTGGCACCTTAGAGACTAACAAATTTATTTGAGCATAAGCTTTCGTGGGCTACAGCACACTTTCATCGGATGCACAGACTGGAACATAGAGCAAGAGGATATTGAGGACTTTTGTGTGGGAAGGTTGGTTTTTCATGAGAGTATCCAGTTTTGAGAGCTCAGTCTTAATATCTTCTTGCTGTATGTTTCAGTCTATGCATCTGATGAAGTGGGCTGTAGCCCACAAAAGCTTATGCTCAAATAAACGTGTTAGTTTCTAAGGTGGCACAAGTATTCTTGTTCTTTTTGTGGAGGAAAGTTGGCTATCTCCCTTCGGTTCTATCCCCCTCTCTCCCTAGTAGCTGATCTTATAGATTTTCCTTCCCTTGGGTATCTGCGGAAACTGAGTCAGGAGTTAATAAGTCTGTGTCTACACTAGAAAAATTTATACTGATTTAATCTTTGGTTAGGGGTGCAATTTTTTACCTATATAATTATATCAATTTAAGTGCAAGGATGGAAGCAGTTAAACTAGTGTAGCTTATTTTGCTTCCCAGCCTGGAATAAGCACTTTTATGCTGGTATAACTGCATCCACAGTGGAGGGCTTTGCAGATTTAACTATACCAGTATTGTTAAAGTGCAAAATCTTTTCTTGCACAGATGAGGCCTCACTGCTTGCTGATGACTTCTTAAGACTCTGCTATACAAAGTCACACCCAGAGCTATTGCTCCAATTGGTCTCTCTGGAATAATCCTTGGTTACAGATTGAAAGATACTGACAAATAACAGGAAAAAAAAAGTTACTTGCCATGCATAGAAGTTGGCTTGTGTGTGTGTTTGTGTGTGTGCGCGCGCGCACCCACCAAGTTTGAGATAAGCTGTTGACAATAACGTGTGTACTTTTTAAAAATGATTTTTGTCTCTCCAAGGCTCTGTGCTACTGCAACAGAAGATGCAATTCATATTACAGTTTTTTTTAGTGTTATGTAGTCAAATATCATTCAGACAGAAGATTCTCTATCACTGTAGTAATTTTGGCCATCTATCATTTTAAAAGCTTCATAATTTATGCCTGTAATGTACAAGGAAGACAAACACTAGGGCTTTAAGTATGGGTATCTGTAGAGTGCATTTTTGGAGGAGACAATGGGTAACAAATCAGTTCAGATAAAAAGAGGACAACAGTTCTAACTACCTAGTGCACTAGTGTAGTCTTCTCTTTCTATAAATTTTCCACTCATGACAGTCAAAGGGAACTACTGGCTCAAATATGGTATCTCTCCTTCCTCTCCTAATTACATGAATGTACAGCAACATCCCCATTTTACAGATAGTTGAAGAATGCAAAGTATTTTAAAAACAAAGATGCTTTAATATACACAACCCTCCCCTTGAGCTAGGTAACAATCCCATTATACAGTTGAGGAAACTGAGGCAGAACTGTTAAGTGACCAGCCAATGACCAGAAAAGGAGTCAGTAGCAAAGCCAGTATTTTAACTCCACGCTCCTGGCCCTCTTGTCAGATCATGAGACCATGTCATATTCTCATTTAAAGAAGTGTAGCCTCTTATTTTCTTCAAATTAAAATACTTAAATTTGTGTCCTTCTAACAACATACCAACCTCAGACAAGCCAAATCTAAACATTGACTACCCTATATTTCTTCTCCTTGAATTCACTTGATAGATTGCAAAGTGCTACAAAACTGGATATCTTTTGAATTAGACCAGACTTTGTAAGTGGGGAAGCAAAAATCTTCCCAACCTCACCTAAACAAACAAACAAACAAACAAAAACCACAAGGTTACACCCACTGACGAATTAATCCTCAACACACTTCAGTACCCCCTTTTAGACATGAGGATATGGTGACATGTAATGGCAGGTCCAAAGCCATCGAAAGAGTCAAACTCAAAATTTCTTATGTCTATTCCCCTCTAATGTACCCCAGTTTTACACTGGAATAACCACTAACTTCAGTGGCATTATACTAGGGCTGTCAATTAATCACAGTCAATTCACGCAATTAACTCAAAAGAATTAATTGCGAAAAAAATTAATCACAATCGCTCTGTTAAACAATAGAATACCAATTGGAACTGGGGACACAGCACTTCTGAAAAAATCAAGAGCAGGCTGTATCAAGTTGGACATCTGTCACATGGCCAGTTTATCCTGGTCCTGACATTCCTGGGTGGGCCATGCCTCAGTTTTTCCATCTGTTAGTGCTTTTGGTGTAATTGCACAAACTTAGCAGTTTCAAGATAAGATCATTCTGGTATAATGAAGTCTCAAACAGAGGTACCCCTCTTAGAGTGTAATTCATCACCAACATAAAATCTCTAGCCATAGGTGCCAACTTCTCCTGGCACTGGTGGGCATTTGACCCTCCCCTAGCCCCATCCCAACTCCACCCCTACCCTGACACCTCCCACCCATGCCCCGCCCCCCATTCCAACCCCTTCCCCAAAGTCCCCGCCCCAACTACACCCCCTCCTTGCCCCTATTGGACTCCTTCCCCAAATCCCCACCCCAGCCCCACCTCTTCCCCACCTCCTCCTCTGAGCACACCATTCCTGCTCCTACCCACTCCCTCCCACAGCTTGTTACACCACAAAACAGCTGTTTTGCAGCAGCAAGTACTGGGATGAGAAGTGGGGACGCAGCACACTCAGGGGAGGAGGCAGAGGTGAGGTGAGCTGGGGGTCACGGCAGGGAGCTTGGCTGCCAGTGGGTGCAGAGCACCCACTAATTTTTCCCCATAGGTGCTCCAGCCCCAGAGCACTCACAGAGTCAGCACCTATGTCTCTAGCAGTTCTTCAGATTATCTTCCAATTACCTTCCAGTTCTTCCCCTCAAGGCTCCTTCTCACCAGGAATCTAGCCATAAAGCCTAAGCCCAAGGCTTCATTTGCCCATCATTTACTCGTTCTTGGAGTTCTTCTCCAGACTATATTTATGCCTTTTTTTCCCTCAGCTCCAAAAATCACTGCTCCTTCCAAGACATTCTCCAGAGATTAATGCAGACACAACATCTATTGTATCCAAGTCTCCCCCCAGAGTAATAATCAGGCTTTGCCTTTCATAGCTGGCCTTGCTCACATGATCAGTAATATAACTCCAAGACTACATTCTCCAGAATTCCTGGCCTTAAAGAGACATGGCTTCACAGCCATGCCTCAAGCACCTAGCACCCAAGTATTGATGCACCCAAAATACAGCAGCTTTTGAATCATTTTGCATCGGTTTCCAGGACTACAATGGACTTTCCCCCTTTCACCAACTTTAAAAGTGTGTTTTTCCTAAGGACACATTTCCAGTTACATCAGCCTTTTAAAGGCCTTTAGGCTGCTTAAAACCAAATGGTTGTTTAAGATTTGGATGTTTAATTGATTCCTATCTGCTTTGAAACTGTTTCTCTGTAGAGCAGCTCTTCTGTGGTTACTGTTACACACTTACTAACATTGTTCAAACTCCATCAAAACAAGGATCAGAGGAACAGAAGAAAAGCTTAAATTCCAAAGTGATAGCTGCTTTGGCTATAGCTCATATATAGACAGGAGTACATATGGAAACAAATTCATTCCCCAAGAAATGTTGAATTCAGTGGAGTTATGCTGCAGATTCAGAGCTCAATCTTGCTTCACTGAAGTCAGTAAAATTTTTCCATTGACTTCAAATAGGAGCAAGATTAAGCCCCATTTTGTCATACAGAATTTCAGGCCAAAATAGCTCTTTGTTTTAAGTGCTTTTATTGTCAAAAATAATCTTGTAAACTGGAAAAGGTTCTAGGTTTTATACTTTTCTCCATATAAGGGCATGAGCAGGTTTTTAAATAAGTCTAGTGGAAGCAGCAACAAAAAACAACTCACAAGGCCAAATCCTCCAGAAGACAACAGAGTTCACTGGTGTAACTAAGAGGAGAATCGGGTCCACAGCTACTAATTACTCCCAAATCTATCTGTTTTGCTAATTCAGCAGGTCTGCCAACCTTTTCCATAATACATCCTACACATTCAGCTATTTGCCAGTAATTGTGCTTAGATGTTCCCCAGAATCTTATGTACATACTCCCATGGCTCCTTGAAGTAGGTGGAGCCCTGCAAAGCTGTAGATATCTGCAGACAAAGTTTGCAGATTACGAATGGATGCAGATCCAAATTTTACATCTAGAGCCCTGCAAATCTCCAAGTATCTGGTTTATATCTGTGGATGCAGATGTGGATATCCACAGACCATGTTTGGGGATCATGGATCAGATGCAGATACAAATTTTGTATCTGCACAGGGCTCTAGAACTATGACCCATGGGCCAAATCTGGCCCATCAGTCGTTTTAATCCGGACCTCGAGCTCCTGCTGGGGAGCAGGGTCTGGAACTTGCCCCACTCCGGCGCTCCAGCCAGGGAACAGGGTCGGGGGCCGTTCCATGCGGCTCCCAGAAGCAGTGGCATGTCCCCACTCCAGCTCCTATGTGTAGGGGCAACCAGGGGGCTCCACTCTGCACACTGCCCCTGCTCCAAGCACTGCCCCCACAGCTCCCATTGGCCGAGAAGCATGGCCAATGGGAGCTGTAGGGGTGGCATCTGTGGACGGGTAAGCGCACAGCAGAGCCACCTGTCCGCGCCTCTGTGTAGGAGCCAGAGCGGGGACATGCTGCTGCTACCAGGAGCCACTTGAGGTAAGCGCCGCCCGGAGCCTGCACCCCTGAGCCGTGCCCTGCCCCAGCCCTGATCCCTCTCTCACCCTCCAAACCCTTCGGTTCAGCCTGGAGCACCCTTCTGCACCCTAAACTCCTCATCCCCAGCCCTACCCCAGAGCCTGCTCCCTCACCCCCATGCCCCAATGCCAGCCCTGATCTCCCTCCCACACCCTGAACTCATTTCTGTCCCCACCTTGGAGCCCACTCCCCCAGCTAGAGCCTTCACTGCCTCCCACACTCCAACCCCCAATTTTGTGAGCATTCATGGTCTGCCACACAATTTCCATACCCAGATGTGGCCCTCAGTCCAAAAAGTTTGCCCACTCCTGCTCTGGAAGTAAGTTCAAACTCCCACTTCAAAGGAGGCACTTCAAGAATCTGTGCATTGGTTCACTTCTGGCATCAGATAAGGACCTTGTTATAAGTGGCTGAGTAATTCTGTTTTAGCAGAATACTAGACGTAGGGCTGTGAGCCAGATAAATACTGATAATCCCTTTGTGGGTTGTGGGCACAGAAGCAATAGAGAGAAGACTGCTTTAATTATGACCTAATCCTACACTCCTTCCTCATTGATTGCAATGGGAATTTTATGAAAGGACTAAGACTGCTGTATTGTCCCAGCCCCTCACCCCCATCATCATGTTTCCCTTCCTCCCCACCCAAATCACTCCACTCTACTCTTTCCCTCCCAAAATATGTTATTCTGCCCCATGCGAGAACCAGAACTCAAGCAGTATGGAACACTGCTATGCTCATTAAGGTATAACAGGCTGGTGCCAATTACATTAGATGCAAGCCAGAAGTAAATATTCCATGGGTATGTCTACACAGCAAAAAAACCTATGAGTCTCAGAGCCTGGGTCAACTGACTCAGGCTCGTAGAGCTTGTGCTGCAGGGCTCAAAAGAGCAGTGTAGACATTCGGGCTCAGGCTGGAGCCAGTGTCTGAATCTTGGGAAAGGAGAGAGTCTTGGAGCCCAGGCTCCAGCCTGAGCCCAAACATCTACACTTCTAATTTTAGCCCCACAACGTGAGCCTGAGTCGGTTGAACCAGGCTCTGAGACTTGCTGCCATGGGATTGTTTTTTGTTTGTTTGTTTTCTGTTATTGTGTATGTATACCCTAAGTATGTTGAGGCATGGGTGTAAGACAAGAGCAAGTGGGGCACTGGATTGGGAGTCTGACCCAGCTTCTACTCCTTGCTCCAACACAGGCTGCTGCGAGATCTTGGGCAAGTCCCTTCAGCACAGTGTGATTGTTTCTTTTCCCACCCTTTGTCTATACCCTCTATTAGGACTCTAAGCTCTACAGAGTGGGAAATGTCTTAGTATGTGTTTATGCAGGATTAGCTCAACAGGGCTCAGATCTTAGTTGGCGCATCCAAGTACTATGGTGATACAAATAAACAAGAGATACTTCAGTGAGGTTCACTCTACTAAGGGATATGCTATAGTAGGTGCAACACTTTTTTCCCTTACAGTTTCTCTACACTTGTTTGCCACTCTGCCTGCTCTCTGTTCTATTTTTCATTGGATACCCCTCCTGCTCTTCCCAGTGGAACATGAACCCAGCAATATTTGAGTAGAAGCTGAACTTTTGAAACTGCTATGCAGGAGTGGATATGAATTTAGATAAAATAGTTCTGATCATATGTAGTACTGGTCCTAGGGTCCTGCTTCCCACTTTATTTATATGTAGCAGACTCAGCATGACTCTACCCTGACATCTGGTGGTGAACTGTGGCAAGTTGTGGAAAAGAACTTTAGGGGCTGATCTTGTTTGAGTAGGCACACCCACCTGGCATGAACCCACAGCAGCCCAAATTGTCACTTTGGCTGTTGTCATAGGATATCAGGGTTGGAAGGGACCTCAGGAGGTCATCTAGTCTCACCCCCTGCTCAAAGTAGGACCAATACCCAGACAGATTTTTGCTCCAGATCTCTAAATAGCCCCCTTAAGGATTGAGCTCATAATTCTGGGTTTAGCAGGCCAATGCTCAAACCCCTGAGCTATCCCTCCCCCCCAAAAAAGAAAACTTGAAGATACTGGGGATTGAACTCAGGGTCTCCTACAGGCAAAGCATGCACTCTACCACTGAGCTACATCCCCAGTTTCTTTGTTATTGAGGCAGGAATAATAAAGTGTTGTTACCCTGTTTATATGAATCAAAGACAATGAAACTGTTTTATGACAGAGGGACTCACCATCAACTAAGTAGCAGTCACTAGACAAGGGACATGGGTTCCAAAACCTAGTGAACTGAGAGAGGCTAGGGACAGATATTTGTACCTAATGGTATGGGCCCCTTTTGAGGGTCTCAAATACCAATTGCATTTCCTCTTCTCTCTACTGTGGAATATTAGAGCTAATTTTAATTCCATTAGGATTCTAGTTACAGGTTGCTGAACTGAATTCACTTTGGCCAATGGTGCCCCAGCACTGAGGCTCTTCTACTACAAGCTGAACTCATTAAAGAGCTAAAATCACTAAGAGCTGAAATCACTGAGTGCTGTGGGGGGCTTGAAGCTATGTTGCTGAGTGGCTGGTGGAGTGGAGTAGTTTGTGAAATGACTGGAGCGGCTCACGGTGAAGGCTACAGCCGAATTTCATGGAGAGGCAGGGCAGTTGGCCTCAGACCACGTAAGGTGCCTTTTAACACCACTGTGCCCCCTCCTGCCCCCGGCTGGGAGGTAAAACTCTAAAGATAAGCTTTTGAACTCTGGGGCTGCACTGACCAGGGACAGAGACTTTTGGGGTGTTGGACTTTTGGGACTTTGGGTGATCTTTTGGGTTGTTGGACTTAAGACCCTGAGGGGAAAAGGATACCGCCAAATTTACATGCTTATGGTTTGTGTTATGAATCCTGTTTGTGATGTTTCCCCAACATAATGCCACATTGTTTCCCTCCTTTATTAAAAGGATTTTGCTACACTCAGACTCCGTGCTTGCAAGAGGGGAAGTATTGCCTCTTAGAGGTGCCCGGGCGGGTGGTATGTAATTGTCCCAGGTCACTGGGTGGGGGCTCGAGCTGGTTATGCCTTGTGTTATTGAAACGGAACCCCTGGATACTGAACCTGGCCCTTGTTGCTGCCAACTCAGAGGGGCAGAAGGGTTACATATAGATCAAGTTTAATCAGAAAAATAACACAGCTTTTAGCCTTGCTGTGCTGTTATTCAAGCCACTGTATAAATCCCTGAAACAGGGTGCTGTATATGGAAGAACCCAGTGCTCTGCTCTGTTCTTTTCCCCGGAGCCTTCACTGACAGAAGAGTTTGCAGAACACTTGCTTTTGGCATGAAGCTGAGTATGCAAGGTGGAGGCCAAGTGCTGCCATCATACTATCTCTCAGAAGGAAATTGGGCTCTCATCATACACACAAGCTCATTCAGGTTTATCCACTCAGATACCACTGCTGAGGAATGCACTATAAAAATGTAAAGGCTTAGAGTGGGCTGGCTTACAGCAGCGCAACTAAATGGTCCTTTCCCCTGGTGACTCTTGGGTATGAGAATCTAAGCCTTTCTAACCATGAGGACTACAGGGGTTTTTTGTTTGTTTGTTTAATATTTATAGAACAAATACTTCAGATTGTGAGCTGGATGTAAACTGACATAGTGGTGACTGCTCAAATCTCCAAACAGCCTGAAAGAATAAGAGGTATGACAAGCTCTCATTTGTCTCAGTGGGACTGAGTTTTAAGCCTAATGATAGTTATCAATGATGCAATTTAAATTTCATTTCACTAATCTCAGCATGCACGAAATACATTTGCATTACAGACATCTATGCTATCTACTGAGAGAAGTGGGTTATTTGGTTTCATGAGTATACAGAAGTTAGGTGTGGTAAGCGCACCACTTTTCCCTAATCTGCCCCCTACAGATAGTTATCATGGTGCAAGGGAAAGATCATTACCATCAGCTTCTGACCAACCAATCCTTGTTACTTCTACTAAGGCCGGGTCTACATTACGGAGTTAGGTTGACGTGAGGCAGCTGAGGCTGACCGAAGTCTAAATATTTACTCTACAGCATTGCTTCTGGCAGTGTAAGGCTAGGTCTACACTGGGCATGGGGAGTCGACCTAAGATACGCAACTTCAGCCACGCGAACAGCGTAACTGGAGTTGCGTATCTTAGATCGATTTCCCCCCCGCAGTGTAGATCAGCCCTCAGTGTGCATAGGTAGTTCACAACACACTGTCTCCAAATCTGCTAACAACAGTGTCAGTATGTGCCCACCGTGGTGGTGATTTCTTGTAATAAGGACAGCTGAAATACGAACTGCTCTGACACCATCAACTCATTTCACATGTTGTGTACCACCAGGCATCATAATGTTAACTCAAATGGAGTTCAAAAACAACCAACTATTGGGTAAAAGCATCAT
This sequence comes from Chelonoidis abingdonii, assembly GCF_003597395.2. Classification (NCBI taxonomy): domain Eukaryota; kingdom Metazoa; phylum Chordata; order Testudines; family Testudinidae; genus Chelonoidis; species Chelonoidis abingdonii. The sequence goes on along the minus strand of NC_133788.1, from coordinate 7,754,914 downwards.
CTCCTATTACCACTCACCTGAGCCATTCAGACACCCTCCTCCCCCAATCTAGCAACATTTAACATTAAAGTAAAAGGTTTCCCATACACACTGCTTTGGGTCATACCACTGGTGTTTGTGTATGAGACAAGTTCTGACTTTTATTTTTGTCTTCTATGATTCTTGTCAGAATCTTGAAATTCTGTTTCAATTAACTTTATGACAAGAATTATATAACTAAATTGAGAATAGCCCTGACTTTTATTGACATATTTCTCATCTACTCTATCAAAAATCCTCTTTACCTTTAGAGTTTGAGATTTTTTCATTAAAGATTTAATACATATCTTACCAGAGACCCACTTATTAACTTTTAACCCACTGACCTGAGAAACATTCAATACCTCAGTCTGGATTAGCTAGTTTGGAGTAAGCCTACAACAATGGTCCCGCTTAACTGGGCTTGCTGAAGTCTCTTCTACATTTAAGAATTACAGCAGCACATCCACATTACCCATTTATGTTTCAGGGTCACCAGTACAGCAGGCTCCTAAAAAGTATTCCCTGCAACTGTTGCAGTATCACTGGATTCTGGATCCCTATCCCAATTCCCAGCATAGTTCCTCAAAAGCATCTGACTGTTTAGCACTATAAAGTGCAAAATGAACTCCCACAGTAAAGACTTTTAATATAAAAATTAAATATTGTTTTTAAGAACTGAATGAAACTGACAAAGCATTGCAGGTTGGGAGCTGTGTGAAATAAATTTTGGGATTAGAGTCTATCTCCCAATGAATGGGTGACCTTTTCCACCCCTCACAATAGGTCTCAGCTATCTAGCCCCTTGGTGTGATTCCCTCTAATGATAACAATATCAGTGAACGGAAGAAAGAGGGTATATTTCATCTGTGTTGGAAATTCTTGTGTTATCTCAGTTGAATTACATAAGAGGACCAAGCCTTGGTCAGAAAGATCAATGGAGAGATAGCAGGAGTAATGGAGGCGAGGTGGTAGTGCTAGAACCACCAGTGCACTGAATTGCCAGCTTTCAGGCCACATGGGGCTTAGCTTCACTACAGCATTAGCTTAAGGAATAAATCCAGGGATGCCCCTAACCAGACTCCCAACCACACACAAACATTTCTATCTCAACTAAAGCGCTGCTTTACATTTGTGCTAACTGGCTCATTGAGGGCATGGGTTGAAATCTGAATGCTTCTGAATCTTGAGCTAGTAAAGCAGCCAAAATTCAGCTACTCTGTGCAGCTAATATAACCACTCTGTGCAGTTTGACTGGTCTCACTAGACTACCGCAAGAAAAGTTACCTTGCATATAGATGACTTGAACTAATGCCACAGTGTACATAAACCTTAGAACTTTAGTGTGGCAGTGATGAGATAGGAAGCAATAGTAATGAAACTTGCTGCATGCCTTTCCACTTTCAGAACTCAATGCAAGATTTCCCCCTCTGATGTGGCTTTCCTTTACTGATTCACAGTCTGTGGCCAATGTCAATGCTAGTGCCCTTCCATCAATAAGACAAGTATTTTCCATAGTAATAGGAGACTTTTTTGGGGGGAAAGAACCTATTTATTTCTTTTAGAGAGCCAACACAAAGCAAAGCCCTTTGCAAACGTACTTTGCCTTATCTTTGTAGAAAGACAGCTACTTCCTCAGCTTCTCATTAATTCAGTCCTCTAACCACTCTACTTCTTACAGGATTAAATAAACAATATGAATAATAATCTAATAAAACACCCAAAAGCCTTCACTATTCAGCAGAGGGGCCTGCACTTCTTCTAAGGGTTCAAACAACCCTTTGAGACAATCATACAAGCAGCTCTTACTTTTTCCAGAGTATGTACTGGATTTCTAGTTTAAATTACTCCCTTTCATACCACTTCCATGCTCTCAAGGACCTTTCCTTAGCCCTTTAATTGTTGTTTTAAACCTCTTCCTAGATGTTTCATATAAAGACCCTTGAACCATCTCCAGTCCCTTCAACTATAAAGCAACACAATAGATGTTGTTTTCTCTAGGAATTACCAGGAGGTGAGGGAAGCTACCTCTTTTATAGTCCCTCTCCAGCCTACCTTACTGGCTAGCCTAGCTGTCATAACCCCAGCCACAGAGTACCTTTCTTCTGGGCTGCCCTAGGAGAGCCAGAGCAGGCAAACTGAGCTCCTCTTAATGGGACAGTTTGTCCCATGATTCTTCTATAAATGCTTTCATTTCCTCAAGCTCATTCAGACAAAACTCACATCACACAATAAATAAGCAAAATGACATACACTTTGCAATGCTCCTACACAGAGTAAAGACAAAAGAACAGTGTTTTTCTAGCAGCAGCCATCTCCCTAGGAGTTTGCCCTCATCTGTTCCCATGCTGAAAACCCCAATTATTTTCTGGGGCTTTGGAGGAGGTGGTCCTTGGGTAGGCTGAAGGCTGTAGGCGTTTGGTGGATAATTATCCAGGGCAGCCCTTTTTTACTGCACCCCTTTGAATAAATCAGTGGAGAGGTGCTTGTGGAAATGCAGTGTAACTGTCCTGCCCGCTTCCCTGGGGCTGCTGAGGTAACTCCTCTGGGGCCCAGCTCCCCGCTGCCAGGCATGCATGGCCTAAGGAGAGTGCTGGGCTGGGCTTCACCTGGGGGAGTTATTTCTCCCATACATACTATGAGGAAGATGCAGGAGTGAAACGCTCTGCTCCATAAGAAGAGGAACTGGGAGTCTTCCTGGCTGCGGGCCACTGCCAAGGTCAACAGCAGCACCGAGCGTGGGCTCCCTCCTTGTCCGGGTCACAGTGAGGGCCACAGCCTGACCTTCTCAAAATGGCGGCGGGGGTGGATCTCCCTGGACCTCCTCAAGATGGCGACGAGAGGCGGCCGGCCGCCGGAGCCTGGTTGTGGGGAGTGCGCTTGCGCGCCGGGGCCCTGAGTGCAGTGAAATTCCGGGAGGGAGGGGGAGGTGGTGAGTGAGCGGCAGACACGGAGCGACGGGCTTAAGCCCCAGTTAGGGACCCTGTGTGCTACGGCGGCGCCCGACGCGGAGCCAGACCCCGGGGGGGCCAGGAGCTGGCGGCGTGAGAGGGACTCGCCGCCGGCCAGTTCGTTCGCCGCAGCGTCGCCGCCGCCGCTCGGACTCCTTCCCCGGGCAGAGAGGGGGAGAATGACGGAGCTCCAGTCCGCCTTGCTACTGCGGAGGCAACTAGCAGGTACCGGGACTGGGGCCTGGGCTTGGGGCGGCGGTGCGGGAGCCCCGCGCAGGGGGCCGAGCCGCCTCGGGCCTGTGGCGGACGGGAGCTGGCGGTAGGGGGGCGGGAGCATGAGGTTGGCGGGGGTAGGGGGTAGGTTGCGGGCCGGCTGTGTGGATAGGCGTGGGGGGAGGAGGGCAGACTGGGGCACCCCTTCGCCCCCGCCCCGGGAGCTGAGGGAACTAGGCCGCTGGGGGGGAGGGGGAGCTGCGTGGAGATCCAGGGGAGGGGAGCTGCGTGGTGGAAGCGGGGGAGGGGCTCAGACTGGGGTGCTTGGAGGGACATAATGGGGTTAGGGTATTTCTTTCCCCCTGTGATGGAGGTCGCCGTTGGAGTCGCCCCCTCCCCCCAGCTCCTCCTCAGTGGCAGGCGGAGCGAGGGGGGGTCCCCTTGTGTTCTCTTGGGCCGGGGCCTAAAGAGGATTTGGGGGACTCCCTTGTGGTCCCCCCCGTGAACGTGTCCAGGGTTTCCCACCTTCCCTGCTAGGCTAGGGTGCTGCTCAGTAACAAAGTTCCAGGAGGTAGTAGCTTGCCTGCTCTCTGTGGGGCTGAGTGCAGCCTTACGGGGAGGGTCTGAGGGGCTGTAGCTGTCACAGCCCCTCTTTTTTTTCCCCCGAAGCAGCGGGCATGGCGCTCCCCCTTGCTATGGGGATGGGTGGGCATCTTCCTCCTCTCTTCCTTTGTTTTAAGCTCTACAGTAGGGGGCTCGGCTGGGGTGGGAATCTGACAAGCCTGGGGTCTGGGCTGGAAGCGTGTGGGTGCAAAGTGGGGATAGGTCGGAGGCTGGGACTGGGGGCGCAGGATGAAAGAAGGTGGCGAGATCTGGTTCTGCCCCCGGTGTCTGGGTGGAGGGGAGACGATAGAAAAGGTCAGGGTCGCTGCTTGGTTCACTTTCTGACTCGCTTCTCGATCTCCCCTCCCCCTTCCTTTGTCCCTGGCCTGACCAGCCTTGCTCGGCTAGCACAGTGTGCCTCAGCCACCGCTGCTGATACAAGGGGACCGGGGGCTCGGCTCGGCCTGTGCCGGCGGCAGCGCCGAGCATGCGCGGGGCCGTCCGGGCGGCTGGTCTCACAATGCAGCTCCATGTGCTGCTAGCTGCCAGATTTAAAGAGAAATGATCTAGCAGTTGTGGCTGTATGGGTTGCAGCAAGCAGCGTGTCACTTTTTTTTCTCCCTCCCTACCAGAGCACGTGCTCCCCCTGGATCCCTCTAGTTTCCTGCTACCAGAATGAAGTAATCACCTTTAAAAACGGATTTACCTGGTATTTGACTAAGGTGTTAGTCATAGAATGCAGAGTGGGAAGGGATCTCAGGAGGTCATCTAGTCCAACTTCCTGTTCAAAGCAGGACCAATCCCCAGACAGATTTTTGCCCCAGATCCCTAAATGGCCCTCTTTAGGATTGAGCTCACAACACTGGGTTTAGCAGTCCAATGCTCAAACCACTGAGCTATCCCTTCCCCCCTGTCCCCCCGTTAGTCAAACCTAAAGGCCTTCCCCTTGTGGGCAAAATAAAAAGATTGCTTCAAGTCATAAGGAATGTATGGTACAAAGTATAACTAAACTCTGACAAATGAGGCTTTAGAGAGTGGAGGAGTCTCACAGGGGAAGAAGTCATTCAGTGACAATGGAAACCAAAGTGTAGCTCTAGTGTCAGAGGAATTACTGGAATTAGACTTGAAAAAAGCAGTAGAAATTGTCGTGTAGAGGGGCAGTCCTTCGTGGGACTAGTTCCCTCAGCAGAATCAGCGAACACAATGACTACTAGTCTCATCCAGTATTAATGTCTAGCTTATGACATAAGTAAGTTTTTCAGAATTTTTTATAAAAACTTTTTAAAAAAGCATCTTCCTGCTCTGTCTCTCTTGCTTTAAATGAGTAGGTCTACATTGCAAAAGACTGCATGGACTCAGATTACTAACATGAGTTAAAATTAGGGTGACCAGACAGGAAGGGTGAAAAATCAGGACTTTTTTTTTTTTGGTGGGTTTGGGGGGTGGGTGGGGGTTAGTTCATTATATAAGACCAAGCCCCTAATATTGAGAGTCTCAATAATATTGGGATGTCTAGTAACCCTAGTTAAAATAACAGTGAAGACAAGGCAACTCTTTTAATTCAGGTTAGCAACTAGAGTTCAGCCCCAGGCTGCTCTAAGGTTTGAACTTGAGCTGCTAACCCAGATTAAAAACCAAGTTGCTGTGTGATCACTGATTTAATGTTACCTAAATTAAGCAAATTCTGTATGGTAAACTAAATGTGTAACAGTGTTAACTAGTGTATAATCTCTTAAAGATGTTGTAAGGAATGTGTCAAGTGCATAATAGTGTTAGCAATGGCTATGGTGAATGGATCTGTTCACCTTTTGCAGTGCAGAAGATCTTCTGATCTCCACACTCAGTATATAGAGTTGTCCAGAAATCCTGTACCTTCTTAGAAGGACTTAGTTGTTTGCATCTTTTTGTGTATATACACTGGGTGTATGCAGTGAAAGTGGTCTATTTTGTCATAATTGCAAAGCTCAGTAACTGCAATGAAGACTTGTTAGGTTGGGAATTCTCCAACTTTATGCTTCAAGTCAGTGATGCTTCTCTGACACAATGAATAATCAAATGCCTCAAAGACATGGCTTACGATTACAAAGCAAAATTTCTTGGTTATATATTGTGTAACTTAAGAGTTACAAGACCAAATGATGGCATAAATCAGTAGACACAGTACATTACTATTTTGGTGGCATTACTCCTGAAGATTGCATAATTTAATAATAGATTTCTTGAAAGAATGGTCAAGAAACTATGTAGATTTGATTTCTGTAAGGAGTCTCTGAAATCCTGGGTCACTCCAGCATAGGGCTAACAAGAAAAAAGTATGGGTAACTTCAGAGAATGGGCACTTGAGTGTACAGGTAGAATTGGTTTCAGTGCTTTGGCCTTAACTTGTATGCCTTTCTGTTGATGAACTCTGCTTATTTGAAACTTCAGTTTTAAAATGTACTTCCACACATTTTAAAAGACAACAAGTGAGACAACTTTAAAAACTTGTCACCATTGCCATCACTAATTCAACAGCATTGGGAGTAACAATGCAAATGCTCTGTAATAGTACTTGGAATGGATATGACCCAGTGTTACGATAACGCAGCTGGTAGCCCTTCCCACGGGGTGGGTTCCCATTATAGGATTCTGTGGCATGCTGAACCTATGGTAAATGTCTAAACTTTTGGGAGGAGTAGGGGTAAAGGAAGCTTGGAGTCTTTGAAGTACTACTTCTACTTGTCAAAATGATCACCCAAAGGACACTTCTCCATATTTTGATAGCATGGATGGGATTTCTAGAAAGCAAATTGAACAGAAACTTGAGACTCTCAGACACTGCTCTTTTTGATAGGCCACTTCAAATCCTAATGCAGAGGTTGGACTTGATGTATCTGTCGTCTGACCCACTGCTGGCTGCCTCTTTCCAAGTCTGTTTAATTTTTTCACACCCACAATATTTGCTGTACCTTCAAACTTCTAATATTCTGATACTACTGTTTGCTTCTGGTGGGACTAATACTTCACAGTGCTATGCATAGTAGGAAGGCTGGTGAGTCACAGGATGGGATTCTGGGCAGGGGCTGAGTAAAGACAGCAAGGACATGTCTGAGATGCTTTGTGTGATCAAAGTTTGGTAAAATAGCTCTCATACCCTCTTCTTTTTAAGTAGTAGTCCCTGAGCACAAGAGGTCTGAATCAGAGCAGTTAGACTTGGCGCAAGCGGTGGGTGGGAACCTGAGAGCTAAAGGTGGAAAACAATTAATGGATCTAAGAGCCATCAGTCGGGCAAGGAGTGGGTTAGAGATTGACTGACTGCATTCTCCCAATGTAGTTAGAAGGGAGAAGAGCGGGGTCATAGAAACTTATAATACCACTTCCCTTATTTCTACTGGTAGTAAAATACTTGGTATAGGAAATGGTTTCCCTCCTCCCATCCCCAATCAGTGGCAAAATACCATAGACTTCAACAGAAGCTGGTTGGCACCGTATGTATCCAGAAGCAGCTTTGACCAGGGTATCACTACGTTTAAAGTAAGCCATCTTCCTCACTAGCTAGAAATGTAACTATCTCTAAAAGAAAATAAAAACTGGAGCAGAACCTTTTTTTAACTAAAAGTCTTTAAACATGCAGATGTAATGACAATAGGGAAAGCTGTAGGCACTCTTTATGTACAGTCTGCCACAATATGCTACCCTGGTTATCTTTTGCATTGTGAGAAGTTTAGCTACCAGAAGGCTGGTTCCCAGTAGTGCTGTAACTTAAATCTTGAGTTGCTGCTGCCAATGCTCCTGTCACCTGACAAGGTGATCCCCTTGCCTGTATGAAAGTAATAGTCATAGCCAAGTGCTAACCCTTTTCTTGTCTTGGATAACACATCTAAAGCTGTAGATGTGTTGAGCTTAATTTTTCAACTTGACTTGAGATGTGAATATATCTGATTTCATGTCCAACTTTCTTCCGCTTTTCACTTTGCTCTAAGATGCTAATAGATCTTGTGTCTCTCTCTCTCTCTTCAATGTAGACTAGACATCCTTGTTTTTTGTAAAGGATGCATTGACAGATACAATAAGTAACTTTTTTGCATATCAAATTAGACACCTTCAGTGTTACAATGTGCATGCACTTTGAGTATATCAACTAGATCCTGGACTACTACAAGAAGCTGTCAGATCTTGACTAAAGGAGTCCTATTGTGTAATAGAACATTTAATAGTAGTCAAACTTAACATGGCAAGCCTTACTTCACATGGGACAGGCAGATGTAACATTAATGTTTAGCTGGTAATTAGTTGGTGTTGTCCAACTCTGATTTTGTTTTTAAAAGGCAAGCATTAATTACTACCATCACCAGAGCAGCAGTATTTCTGGGACAGATCTACCAGAGAAGTGACAAAACAGGAACTAAACTTAAAGTGGGCAGGCTTTTTGACTCCAGTGGCCTTTCTTACCCAGCAAATCTTTTGTCCTGAAGTGTACCCTAATTAAGGCTAGTAGCTTCCCCCTTACTCCCCTTCCATCAAAGTAAATTAAGTGGCTAGACATCAAGACAGCCAAGTCAACCATGTTCTAGTTGGATTTTCTAATTTCTGTTGGTGACAGTAACCAAGGTGACCGTTAAATTAAGAACTTTCTCTTCTTCATCCCCACAAAAAACTACCAACTAAGCATAATTATCCTTTTCTTTTGAGTTTTAATACCTAAAGTATGAAGCAACTAAGAGTCCTGTTAGTCTTTAAGGTGTCACAGGACTCTTTGTTGCTTTTTACAGATCCAGACTAACACGGCTACCCCTCTGATATTAAATATGAGTAACTCTAGATTTCTGATGATGGTGGTGTTCTCCAGGAGCAGGCAAGAATAGCAGTCAGGGAAAACTACATGAATAGATATGTTCATGTACAAGCCTTGGAAAAATAAGACACATCTCACTGAACATAATGGGTCAGACCAAAGGTCCATCTAGCCCAGTATCCTGTCTTCTGACAGTGGCAAATGCCAGGTGTCCCAGAGGGAACGAACAGAACAGGTAATCATCAAGTGATGAAGTACTGACAAGGGATTCTGTGGAATGAGGAACAATCAGTGCCTTCTGGGAATGCCCACATTGGAGAAACTTTTTTTGTTTTGATACTATCAGGCAGATTAACTTTTGGCTTTTTCACCTAAACTCCTTAAGAGAGGTCCTGACTTCCAGGTACCTTTTTATGATAAAGGCAAAGATTTTGTCCTTAGTGTAGCTAAAACAGCTAACTGCTTCAGAAATGTGCTTCACAGGAAATGGATTAACTTTTATCATACTTCCTTTTCTAATAGAACTTCATTATGCTTGGTCCATCTTTCCTTAATCCTCATTTTAAAAAAAAATACATACTTTATTGTAACTGAGTAAGAGTACCTTCTGCTTGTGCTGTCTTGTCTTTCTAATGGAAAATGTAATTACATCTCCAGTTCACAAAGGATTAAATAGGCAATTGTTTTAAGCTTTTTTTTTCTTTTAAAGCTGTAGTTCTGCAGCTTTAAACATCCCAGCTGAGAATAAGTGGTCCTCATGAATTAAACTGTTATCTCTGCCAGAAATACGAGTGTTCTGGATCATTTTACTTCTTGTAGAATTACTACTTCAAACTCTTATCTTTTGATCTAAGCGCCCTTGCTGGGATGTTTTCAGGGTCTTAACTCAGCCTTGAAACCATGGTTCTAAAGAATGGAATAACTTTTTTTATGCACTCATTTTAACTCATGCCAGATCGCCTTGATTCAACTTTGTCACTATTGCCAGTATTGAGGACCCAGTTTAACGAAATTGAAACCGGAAGAAGTACCTTCTTGCTTGCCACTCTGAAAGGCAGTGAAGTGCAGGGTTAATGGAATAGTACAAGTGTCAACCAGAGTAAATATGAAAAATCCCATCTCCTAAAGAAGGAAAAAATAGAGTAAAAATCTTGGAAAATAGTGGGAGGGAGAGTTCTCATCTCTTAGGCTTCATTTCAGATTTGTGGAAACTAATTGTTTCACTGGTTTGTGTCAAAATTAATATCTGTCCTACCCAATCTGTTTCTTTTATACTGTAACTTTGCTTCCCACTTGTACATCCTTACAGGTAATGGTAGGAATACCCCACTGTGCCAGTGAAATACATGCTGCCTTAGGGCAGGTCTGCACTAGAAGCACTACATCAGCACAGCTGCAATGCATCTGGTGAAGATGCTTTCCCATCACCATAGAGCATCTTCTTCTGCTGACATAGTGCTGCTGTGGACAGCACTTAAGTCACTAACTTCGGTTACTCAGGGGAGTGTCTGCCCCCACCCCCTAATCCCCCTGGGTGATCTAAATTAGATGGACTTAAAGCAGTAGTGTAGACCAGTGATTCCCAAGCTGGGGGGTTCACAAAATGTTACAGGGGATTCTCAGGAAAAAAAATTCCCAGATGCAGACAGAGCTGTCCCTAGGGATCCTGGGCGCATGGGATCAACAGCTCAGAGCCCCTGGACTTCCAAGAACTAAGCATATCAAAGGAAGCATCTCTATCACACTGAGGAGATTGAAACTTCAAGACTCCTTGTAAGAAATGGAAAGGGTGGTGGATATTTTTGCTATTTTTAAAATTAAATAGGCAGCTAGTGTGCTTCATAATAATTTTCAACAACAAGTTTAAGCTTTGTAATGTGTGTTTACCTGATCTGCTGAAGACCTGAATGCTTGTGTAAGAGCAACTCTTTGACTTGGCTTCTTAGATACATTCATAGAATCAAAAGGTTGGAAGGGACCTCATGAGGTCATCTAGTCCAACCCCCTGCTAAAGGCAGGACCACTTTCCCTAAATAATCCCAGCCAGGGTGCGGTCTAGCCGGACCTTAAATAGCTCTAAAGATGGAGATTCTACCACCTCCCTAGGTAACCCATTCCAATACTTCACCACTCTCCTAGTCAGAAAGTTTTTTCTAATATCCAGCCTCAACTTCCGCAACTGCAACTTCAAACCATTGCTCCTTGTTCTGTCCTCCGTCACCACTGAGAACAGCCTAGCTCCCTCCTCCTTGGAGCATCCCTTCAAGTAGTTGAAGGTTGCTATCAAATCCCCCCTTAGTCTTCTCTTCTGCAGGCTAAATAAGCCCAGTTCCTTCAGTCTCTCTTCATAAGTCATGTGCTCTAGTCCTCTAATCATTTTTGTTGCCCTCCGCTGGACTCTCTCCAATTGTTCCACGTCCTTTTTGTAGTGTGGCGCCCAAAACTGGACACAATATTCCAGATGCGGCCTCACCAGTGCCGAATAGAGGGGAATAATCACATCCCTCGATCTGCTGGCAACACTCCTACTAATACAGCCCAGTATGCTATTAGCCTTTTTGGCTACAAGAGCACACTGTAGGCTCATGTTCAACTTTCCATCTACCGTAACCCCAAGATCCTTTTCTTCAGCACTGCTACTTAGCCAAACAGTCCCCAGCCTGTAGCAGTGCATGGGGTTTTTCTGTCCTAAGTGCAGGACTTTGCACTTGTCCTTGTTGAACTTCATGAGGTTTCTTGTGGCCCACTTCTCCAGTTTGTCTAAGTCTCCCTGAATCCTGTCCCTGCCCTCCAGCGTGTCCACCACTCCCCCCAACTTGGTGTCATCTGCAAATTTACTTAATGTGCAAGCTATCCCATCATCAAGATCATTAATGAAGACATTGAATAGAACGGGCTCTAAGACAGACCCCTGGGGCACACCACTTGTTACTGGTTGCCAACTGGATTCACATCTGATACTTCTTGATGAAACATAGGAGCCTGGTCTTATAACAGGCTTATTCAAAGTAATACAAGCTACGAAAGTGAGATCTTGGAAGAGTGTTGCCACTTTCATAGTGTAATAAAAATAGTATGATAATGATTAATAGTGTAACAAGCATGTAATAAAAACAAATTCTCTGTTTCCAAGACCACTGCTTTTATACTCCGGTAAAAGAGAAAATCCCTGGAAATATTCATTTTTAGGAGGGGGTTCACGAAACTTGACGACCTTATGGTGAAAGGGGTTCACAGGTCGTTAAAGTTCGGGAACCACTGGTGCAGACCTTCCCTCAGACTGAGCTTTGGCAGGACCTATTTGGTATCTCGAAAGGCAAGACATTCTGATTTAGCAACCCAAGCCACCCTGCAACATTAATACTTATTAGACATAAACTTCCCTTCTGCTCTTTGAATCCAGGGTAGATCAACTGGAACACTCATCAGATGTCTAGCCCCTGTAAGAACATTAAGTATAGCTATCTAAATGTAATAGGATTTCATAGAAATAACTGGCTCTCCTAATAACAAATGTCTCAAATGATAGTAATGCTTTTGCTGGCCTTGATAGAATTGGTCATGGTAGCTAGATGTTCTGAAGAAGAAGGATTTCCTTCCTGTAGGAGATCAGCGAAATACTTGAGAGCTAAAACTGGCTAGTCAAGCTAGCTGCAGTGACTCAAACCTGGTATTCACAAACAATATTCTGAAGAGTTGCTTGGGGAGAGAACCAACTTGTCTTGCAGCAGTTCTGAGTAACAATGCAGCCTAGAACTATGAATAACAGGTTTTAGTATCTTGCTGTTAGCAAAGGAAAACAAGCTGGAAAAGTGCCTTTGAATTACTTAACTTCTCCTGTGCATGTTAAGGGAAATGTTGCTGGTGCTATGGCTGTAGGGGTTTTGGGTTTTTGTTGGTGTTTTTGGGCAGAGTGCTAGGATGTTAACATCTCAATATAGCATATTCTTGTGTGCTGTCATCCCACTTCTAATGGGTAGATTCCCTGGAATGCATGCTATTATGTAGAACTACATAAACAAATGCTGGCTCAAGTTTCATGCTCTGAAAATCAGTGAGTTTGACCACTTACATAAGTACGTTATGGGTTCACACCAAAGACACTGGGATAATCTGAAATGAGATAGTAAACAAGACAATTATTTTTGCAACTTAGAAGGATTTCAGTTTGACTACCTTAAACTATTTCCTAAATGTACGTGTTAAAATTATAATATGCTTTAATTTGTGCCTGTTTCCTCCTTGCAGCCAAATCAACTAAACTGTCAGACTTGGTAATGACTGGTAGTAAGCCTTATGAAAATGTGTTCAAATGAATTACCTTGCTTTTTGGGAAAACAAGACCAGATAATGGCTGTTTTGAACCTAGAATGCTTACGTGGGATCGACTTGCAGAGTTTCATGGGTATCTTAACTCTTCTCCCCCCAACCCCCATTTGCTTTCTGATTTTGGGTGGGGAATGGGGGAATTCATTTGTCAGTGTGCTCCCTCAAAGATGGAAGGAGGGAGGAATCTATTAAAATCTCTCCTTTAATTTCTGATATCTTCTTCTGAAGGAAGATAGAGAGGAGGAAACTAAACAATAGTGGTCCTATGCCCTTCACACTCAAACGATTTCCCCAAATAATAAATATAAGATGGTGTTACGTATGTTTTGAGGATGGAAATACAAATAGCAGTGCTTCAAGGCAACCTTCACAACAACCTGATGATTTAGCTGTTTAGTGGCTTGACTAAGCAACTGCGAAGTATCACCATAACAGGAAATGTAGGAATAGTTGAAAGCTTTCCTGGCCACCTTTCAGAATTCAGAAGCTAGTACTATACAGAAACACAAGCTAAATGCAATGAGGTAAAACTAAGGTTGGCTTAGGTCTTGTATCCTACTTGTGCTGCAGGTGCTAAATTGACTAACTTGCTGTGATACTACCTCTCCTTTGTCTCTACAGTGAATCGGTTCTATTCTATTATGGATAGATTCCACTGATTTCTTGTTTTCTAATGTGGCGCTATCTTATCTTCTAGTACACCCAGAGAACATGATATTTATTGGGTGACTCTTGGTCTGTAAGCCTTCTGTCTTCCTGACTTGTTCAAGGAATCTAACTGTCCCTTTAACTTAGGGTACATCCAGACTACCCCCCGGATCAGGGGTGAGCTGTTGATCTATCAGGTGTTGTCTAGATGTGATACATCAATTCCTGAACATGCTCCAGAACTCCACCAGGGTGAGCAGCAGAAGCGGAGTAGATGGGGGAGCTGCAGCTGTTGATCCCTGAGCTATGAGGATGGGAGGGAAGTCAAAATAATGTGTTGACTTCAGCTATGCTATTCCTGTAGCTGAAGTTCGATATCTTACATAGACAACCCCCCCCCCCCCCCGCACATACACAGTATAGACTAGGCCTTAGTGTCCTTATTTGCACAGTCTTGCATGAGTTGCTTGTGTTGTGATGAGAGTTCACCTACTGGCTAATTGCTTGTCTGGTAGGTTTAGGTTAAAGCTGCTCCTCCCAACTAGTGAAGTAAGGGGTTGTGCAATGCAGTGTTGTAGTCTAGTTTTGTATCAATAAAATGATCTTGAATTTTGCTTATATTCAAGCAACAGTATGCCCAGTGGGATCCTTGTGTCCCTCTTGCAGGACAAGAACTCAGGCCTCTGCCTCACTAGAGGCTGCCCAGTTTGATAATCTTGTGATGGTCTGTCACTTTAAAATGAAAACCAAAGTCTTCCACATCTCATGAAACCTTCTGTGAGGATGAGGATACTTGTGATTATTCCTAGACAACTACCCTCTGGAGGAAACTTGACTCCAGGAAGCCATGTCTTCAGAGCACTAACTCCTAAACTGCAAAATAACTTTTTTCAACTCAGTAGCAGCACAGAGAATAGTAGGGATGGGGAGAAAAAGCTTTATGTACCTCAAGATCTAGAATTTACTTGCCAAGCAAAGCCCCTCTGCTGTGGATGGAAGTAGCATCTGGCCTAGCAGGTTTTGGTGATAGTGAGACTATTTTCCACTTCATAAACTTGAGCTCTTGGAGTGTAACTATGGGAGTCTCTATTGATCAAGCAGCATGTATTATTGCTAAGTATGGAGAAGAGTCACAGCGCAAGAGAACCAAGTACATCTTTGCACACTCATACCCCTCAAAGTCCAATTGTATTAGGTTCTGGCATGATGGAATATAGGAAGTATGCATCTTCTAGTCTGTCATGAGGTCTCTACCAGAAGAATATTTGAACTACTGACTTAGTATTAACATACTGCTGAAGAATTCTAGTGTAAAGGTTAACAGTGGTGCTGCAATGCACTGTGACTGGCAAGGGCCAAAGAATGTTCCCCAAGATATCATGTAAGTTAACCAGGCTATATTGTTAACAACAAATAAAAGCCTAACAGTTGGAGCTACTAAGGCTTGCTTTCTGGAGTTGGGGGAAGAATGGCAGAAGCAGAAAATGTGAACACAAGTCCCTCGAGCCAATTGTAAGATTGGGGGTGAACAAGGGAGATAAATATTGATGCTGAAGGTCACATGGACTTTCACAGACTGTTTTGAATTGGGTTAATCTAGTATTTCTACTACATGTGATATATCTGGATGTATGCACAACTGGAATCTTGTTAAAGTGCTCCTTATGTTTCACGAGTTTAGACAAACAGGTGCTCTTTCAAGACCCTGCTTTCACCATACTCCTTTAAACCCTTAACACTATTCCTAGTAACATTCTGTATGCAATAGGCTCAATATCCTCTTTCCTTCTGTGCCCCAGATCTCAGGATTCCAGAGGAAGAATGGGTCTCAAATACTTCATCTGTAGACATTTTGCAGCCTGGCAGTGTAGCTGGCTTTTGCCTGGCTTGACCCCAGCTTCGCAGATCTAGTGGAAGTTTCAGAAATCCTTCTGTTCTTAGATTTTTTTTTTTTTTTTTCCTAGAGTGGGGTCAGACTCAGAGAATGGGATGGTAGCTCTAGATAAGTGCTGCTCCTGGGAAGATGTGAGGTGGCCATGGAACCTCTTGATAAATTTCAGAACTGCTTGTAACCAAGTAGACCTACTAAGGTCTATTAAGAGTAAATGTGAAGGGAGGGAGAACACACACTTATTATGAACCTTCTGACAGTTTATAACATGGACATGAAAGGATGTGGTTCTTCTGATTATTTCTCCCCCCCCCCCAACTCTTAATCTTTTCCTGTGCAGGAGGAATACTGTTCTCAAAGAAGTTAAATTCTGAACTAACACCCACCCTACTCCCCAAGTTAATATTTCGGCCCCTCCCTACCATATCCTCCCAGAATAAATCCTATTTTGAAGTCTCTACACACCATTACTATACAGTAGGAGCTTTAGTAATAGAGGGATGTCTGAGCAGCAAAGACATCTGATATAGTAGCCTTGGCAAGTAATTGGTGGTAATCTAGTTCCTACCACTGAAGTCTGAAATTCAACTTTGTCTCTTCCTTTCTCCCATACAGTTAATGAGCAGCATTAAGTTTTTTCATTTATGATCCACTTTCCATAGGAAGTACCTGATTGTCCTTACTCTAAACAGCACCCAGATTGTTTCAGTCACAAGTAGTGAACTTTAAAACCTAGTTTTGATTTCAAAGATCTCTGCTGAGGGGAACCTTGCCTCTTCAGGGGCAGACAGCTATCATTTTCAATACTAGGCAAGTGGGTGGAAAAAATGAGTATTCTGTAAGCTTTATTGGGTCTGCCTGCCTCTTTGTTTCCTGTCCCCTTCTCTCCACATACAGGCTGTCTTAAAGGGAGAGCTTGCAGCTCTTCAATTCTTGACTGACCAGAAAGCTGCTGTGACTAATTCTTCTGCTGTAACTCCACAGAAGTCCTCCTCGCTTACAGTGCAACCACAGGTCCCTGCCAAGTCAACTAGGGTGTCAGCGTGATGACTTGCACAGCAGTAGACTGTTTACCAGGGCACCCCATCACTTCTATAATGTCCAACTTGAGCAGTAACAAGAACAATCTGATCCACCTACTTCCAGAATTCAGATGTTCCTGTAGCAGTTCGAGCGAAACTTAAATGTTGGAAAAGCCTCTGGGGATGGCAAATGAAGGATACTGTCCTAACCCAATTAACTGATACTATGCAGCAAAGCTCTTGAGAGGAAACAAGCTCTGCATGGAGTGGTACTCAGATACTGTTGTGCATTCTATCCATTACTAGGGAGCCAAGTCTTCCCTCTCCCCACTTCTTCCTCATTTGGACTCATGTAAGAGGATGTTGTAATGAGTAGCACCATTTCGCTATGCAGATGCTCGTCTCAATAAATATTATTCCCATGTCTGCAGACTGGAGTGGGTGGTGAAGGAAATGATATGGCACAGCTTACGTGGTGTGCCCATGGAGACACAGTGACTCACTAACACTATTAAGGAGCCTGGTGTAAACCAAACTTGCATGGTTCAGGATCCCTCTCCATAAGGTCACTCTTGACCAAAGTATCTGAGCCCTGGATGTGGAGTAGCACACAGTTTATTGGTGTAACTCTGAATATCCTCTGCAAATTGGTGTTGCCATGCCATAATGTGTTGGATTGGCACACTAAAGTTGGTATAGCATGCATTAATGCTGCGTAGAGGATCTTGATTTCCTTGTCTTCCCCCTTGGATGGTATCTAATCTAACTATAGAAGATGTCAAAACCAAGTACAGTATTGTACAGGCCACGGATAACCTGTATTAACTTCTCTGCTTCACCACAGTCAAGGCATGACAAAACTGCAGCACTCTGACCCTAAGCATGTGGTTCTTAATGGACTAGTCATCCTTTTTGGCCAAAGGCTTTAGGTTTCTTCACAACTAGAAGGAACTTGTAAAATGTCTGAAGGATTCCTCTAACGCTGACAATATTTCTTAGTTGCAGTGTCCTCCCATTTAATGCAGTAGTGTCCCTTAGTTATTGGTTCTAGGCAACCTGGCATGATGGACTCTAGACCTTTTTAATATAGGAGCAAGCCAACAGCTTGGATGGCAGTTTGGAACCTCATGGCTGCAAAAACTTGTATGTATATCTTAATTACTAAGCCACATCACCTTTCATCATGGCACATACAGCCCTTAAGAGGTAAAATAGGGACCCCTTTTGAAATATGGTATGAATTTAAATATCTAAATTCATCACAGGCTGAAACAACAGTGGTAACAGCTTTCAGAATGCAGGTAATTTTCAAGCTTTACAACTTTGGAACAAAGTAAACTGAAACATGACTATTCAAAATAGTGTTCTGACCCTGGTATTGACAAAGTCTCTAAGTTTGAAGATCCCAGTGGGATCCTAAAGCTCTAGCATGCAGTTTTGAAAGCAAAATAATAAACTCAGTAAACATTTTAGTCTTAAAATCCAGTAGCACTTGTTCTGCTGCTTATATTTACTGTCTTCCTTCATACACATGAGGCATTGTGTAGAGCATAATGATATGCCTGTTTTGTGACTTAATTGGGAACTATCTGAATTTTCATTAGTTAACTCAGTAGTAACTAGTCTTACATCTTACCCATTGAACAGTGAGCTTGAAAGAGCTCAGATCTTCCAGGCTCAAGTCTCTTTACAAATAAAATCTCACTAAATTGAACAGATTACTGATAGTGTACTAGCAGTGGTGCACCTAAATCTAAACATGCATAGAGACTTGCTTAATGAAATAAAACCCAATGAAATGATCTGCTGTTCAACTAACTATATTTTTTAGAACCAAAGACTGTAGAAAGGGGTTTGAGAAGTCTGAAGTACATTCATGAGTAAGAATGGTTTTACACTGCTTTGAAGTTACATTTGCACCAGCATTAGCTTGAACTTGCAGTTCAATAATTCAGGTATCATGAAGAATCCAAGGATTAAAAGTACTAATCAGATCTGAGTCTGAGAACTTCAAACACTCTACCAAGGCAGATGAGTGTTATTCCAATCTCTGGATGGAGGAGTAAGGCATTGGAAGTGACTCCCAGGCAAGCAACTAGCTTAAGGTAAACTCCTCCTCAAGCTGAGGACTCTGTCAGAAATGGTTCCCAGGACAGTGGATAGCACACATGGTTCCAAAAGGCTATCTTCAACAGGACAGTGTTATTGACTGGACCAGATCTCTACAGCCTGTGGACTGAGCCAGCACAGAGTGGATATGGACAGTATGGCATGTTCTGGGAACACTTTAGTGGCAGCAGGAAACTACTTAAGCATGTGACAGTTAAGCATCTAAAGCTATTCAGAATGAGAACCAGTAGCTGTGTCATGGAGTGTGCAGGCAGATAAAGGATGCAGCTCAAGATGCAGATTTTAGTTATGTACTACTTTAATTGAGATCTGCTATGATGGTAATAGTCACAGCTTGATATGGCAAATACAAGCAGCTAGAAAATGAGACTTGAGTAGGCTGAACCCTAGTCTTTAACAGTGCTGTATAGGTGGTTGTAGACTGGTATCTCTATCCCTGTGCTTAATCCACTGAACCTGTTAATGAGAGAGACTTCAGAGATTTTTAGCTTGTTCAATCATCAAACTACACTCTTAAATCTAGTATTAAGCAGAGTAATGGCTCTACACGGTAATGTAGTGCAGAGTGCTCTGACTTAAGTATTCATGTGCAGTTGCAGGCTGTGTCAGCAGAAGTTGAAAAGTTTAAATGCCATACATAGCTGCTGCATTTAGCCACGGGGCTCTTTCTGCTTAGTCACTTTGACACCCCTGCTTTGCTTTTGGTTTTGTATAAAGGTCTCTAGGCCTATATAAAGGCACTAATGGTGGGTAGGGGAATGCTTGTAGTTTTGGTGTGGATTTCATTAACATTTGAACCAGGGTGGATTTGATTTAAATCACTAGTGAGGAAGGCTCTATTTAATCATGAATTTGTACATAGAAGTGCATTCTTGTTGGTAGTTATACATATTTTTCACAACTTGGAGATGTAGGGTTCATTTTTAGAAGCTACACACTATACATTTCTAAAGTGATTTATTTTGAAAAATTGTCAGATGAGTGTTTTTCACAGCTATATCAGAAAATGAACAATTATTATTTTGTTTATCAAAGGTAATTGAAGCAGATAGTTCACCTCCCAATGACTGCATAAATATGTCCAATTCAACAGGTTAATCGTTAATATTTGGAGGCTTTTCTTGGCATGCTATATTAGGAGAACATCACCAGACAGTTAAATTGTTTTTAGTTAAATAAAACAATATGTAGTAGTCAACAGCAAACATCTAATAATTTAACAAAACAAGCACATGAATTCTTGATTTTTAAAAAAAAACTTTAATGTTTAAATTCAAGTTTGTTTTCGTGTTTTTCACTAAAATAGTCAAGTGTTCTTAAAAAAAGAACAAATTCAATCTGTCAGCCAGGTTAACATGAAGAACTTAAAATATTGGCTTCTACAGCTAACTCAATCATCTTCACCTTCATTTTCCTGTTGGTTTATAATCTGGAAAAGAGAAACAAGCTTTCCTGCTTTCAGTCCTAAATTGTTTCTTAAATTGGAATGAATTAGTCCAAAGGAACAAAATCTTCCTACACTGGCAGAAGAAGCTACTGCTGTTGATCACTTACTTCAGCAGTCTCTGAATCCAAGTGCTTAAGTGACTTTCTTTAAAACATCAGCAAACCTATTTGAATGGTTCTTAGACCCAAACTGGGTCTCCTTTACAGCCTGCTGCCATTATAGGTTTTCCCTTCTAGTGAGATAATGGTATGGTAGACCTTAAATCAATGAAGGCTACACTCAAAAAGACCTCAAGACTTCTGGACTATGCTGGTCAAACATTTCCACTTCAGTTTCTACTGCCTGTCCCTCCCTTCTCACATTTATGTCCACATTTCTCCTTCAGATCTACTTCACACCCAACCATCTTCTGTTCATTGAACTTTTTAAAACTTTGCACTGTTGGAGACAGGTATGGGCTTGACTCTATGTAAACAAATCTGCAGAGGGACAACAGTGTTGAGGTCTGTTATTTCTCACCTATACATCTTACTTAACATGCTTGTTAACAGCAAAACATGTTTATCTCTGGAGACAAAAATCCACAGTTTGAGAACTGCAAAACTAAGGGTATGTCTACACTATGGGATTATTCCAATTTTACATAAACCAGTTGTGTAAAACAGATTGCATAAAGTCAAGTGCACGCGGCTATACTAACCACATTCATTCGGTGGTGTGCATCCATGGTCTGAGACTAGCATTGATTTCTGGAGCATTGCACTGTGGGTAGCTATCCCATAGTTCCCGCAGTCTCCCCCACCCATTGGAATTCTGGGTTGAGACCCCACTGCATGATGGTGCAAAAACAGTGTTGCAGGTGATTTTGGGTAAATGTCATCACTCATTCCTTCCTCCATGAAAGCAAGGGCAAACAATCATTTCACACTCTTTTTCCCTGGATTGCCCTGGCAGATGCCATAGCACAGCAACCATGGAGCACATTCAGCTTTTTTTACTGTCACCGTATGTCTACTGGATGTTGCTAACAGAGGCAGTACTGCAGTGCCACACAGCAGCATTCATTTGCGTAGCAGAGATGGTTATCAGTTCTGTACCATCTGCCATGCCATTGTAAATTGGCAATGAGATGACAGTTATCAGTTGTTCTGTACTGTCAGCTTCTGTCATGGGTGTCCCTGGCTGAGGTCAGCCAGGGGCGCAAAGACAAAAATGGGAATGACTTCCTGAGTCAATCCCTCCTTTATGGTATCTAAAAAGTCAGTCCTGCCTAGAATATGGTGCAAGTGTGCTAGAGAACCAGAGAGCACAGCCACTCTGTGTCAGATCCTGCAGAAATGATGAGCTACATGGTATTCTAGGAGGTGCCCCTGCAACAACCCCACCCATTGCTTCCCTGCTCCCCCAACCCTCCTGGGCTACCGTGGCAGTGTCCCCCCCATTTGTGTGATCAAGTAATAAAGAATGCAGGAATAAGAAGCACTGACTTGTGAGATAAAATGAGGGGGAGGCAGCCTCCAGCTGCTATGGTAGTCCTGGCAGGACATTAAATGGTGGGGGGGAGAGGAGTCCAGCATCCCGCTGCTATGATAGTCCAGGCAGTACAGAATTTTTTTCCTTTACACATGAAAGGGAGGGGGCTGATGGAGCTCAGCTCCCAGTTGCTATGATGAAAACAGTTGCCAGCCATTCTGTACCACTGACTGGGAATGACCAGGAGTCATTCCTATTTTTACCCAGGTGCCCCCGGCTGGCCTCACCTGAGGCCAGCCAGGAGCACTCACAGGCGGCTGATGATGACAGATAGCAGTCGTATTGTACTGTCCCCCACCGGGGAGGGGAGAGGATACTGCTGTTCACTGCCACAGCATCGCATCTACCAGCAGCATGCAGTAGACATAGGGTGACACTGAAAAAAAATCAAGAAATGGATTTTTCCCCTTTCGGGGGGCGGGCAGGGGGATAAATTAACGAGCTATACCCTGAACCACCCCGGACAATGTGTTTGACCCTACAGGCATTGGGAGCTCAGCCAAGAATGCAAATACATTTCAGAGACTGCTGGGGACTGTGGGATAGCTGGATTCCTCAGTACCCTCTCCCTCCCTCCCTCCCTCCATGAGCATCCATTTGATTCTTTGGCTTTCTGTTAACGCTTGTCACGCAGTACTGTGCTGTGGACTCTGTATCATCACCTGGAGATTTTTTTTTTCAAATACTTTGGCATTTAGTCGTCTATAATGGAGGTCTGATAGAACAGATTTGTCTCCCCATACAGCACTCAGATCCAGTATCTCCTGTACTGTCCACAATGGAGCTCTTTCTGGATTTGGGACTGTCGCCACCCATGCTGATCAGAGTTTCACGCTGGGCAAACAGGAAATGAAATTCAAAAGTTCACGGGGCTTTTCCTGTTTACCTGGTCAGTGCATCTGAGTTCAGATCGCTGTCCAGAGCGGTCATAATGGTGCACTGTGGGATATCGCCTGGAGGCCAATACTGTCGATTTGCAGCCACACTAACCCTAATCCGACATGGTAATATGGATTTCAGCACTCCTCCTCTCATCGGGGAGGAGTACAGAAACCAGTTTAAAGAGCCCTTTATATTGATATAAAGGGCCTCGTTGTGTGGACCGGTGCAGGGTTAAATTGGTGTAAGGCTGCTAAAATCAGTTTAAACACATAGTGTAGACCAGGCTTAAATATCTCTGGGATCTTCTAGACTGAGCACTGAGTCCCATTGAGTAGATAGAAAGATTCTTCTAAATCTATACAGAAGCCCCTGGAACCACATAAAATGGGGTCCCTAATCCATGAACTACTAGAACTCATTTACAAAACTTTTTTTTTTTTCTTAAACGTTACATGAATATATGTTCTCATACTGTAGAATTTATAAGTCCTATTCCATGATGTGTTATAGCTCAATGATACATTTTATTAAACCTATCTTATCTTTAGATTTTCTTTCCTCCAAAGCATATTAAAAATCTGTGGTGTGTGGTTTTTTTCTTTTTAAATCCACTCTGATTTGAACTTATAGCTACAGCCCATGTACTACTCATATTAAAGGCTCCTTTGTAGCTGGTTCCATAGGTGCAGCGCAAACCAAAAACAGTGTACTATAGAACTGGAGGCTCTGATCCTGACCATACAAGTAAATTGAAGCTTAATTTAGGCACAAAGAACATGGATATAGTTAAAACACAATTGTGAACTTTAATTTCAAAAACTTAAATACAGAAAATCTATACTCAGCGCAAGAGGGCCAAGGAAGACAAGTGAGGTCCTTAAAACCAATTCTTGGTTGACTCCTGCTGCCTAGTGGTACAAAGAGGTTTCAAGCCCTGGAGCCTTCTTTCCTAATTTGTTCATGTCACTGTTGGGCCCTTTTTAATGGGAGTTCCCCTGACTGCGATGCATCTGTGCTTAGGAACAGCTTACCCCAGCTGTAAGCAGTAACTACCTCAGTTAGGGAATTGATGTACTTATAAAGTACGATACAACAGGCATGTTTTCTTGATCAGGTGCCTTGAATGACTCTGCTTTTAAATCTGTACAAGTTCCAGCCAGTACAAAACACAGCAGTCCATATGCATAGCATTAGAGCTTTCTATGAACACTGTGCATGCTCCTTCTCCTTGCGGGTGCTTTGCTCTGTTCAGTGGGGAGTTAATTCAGAGCTGGGTCAAAAGATCCTGATATTCAAAGTCCTCCATGGGACTGGCTCTAGCTATCTGGGACAGCATAGTCCTCCATGATGGCTCATGAGTGGTGGAGATAACTCTTATAACTGGGTCTAGACTAGGCAGCTGACTCTTGGAAAGTGAGTGACCAAGGGCAGTAACACTTCCAGAACCAAACACAATTAAATTTCTCTGACTTAGTTCTCCCTGAGTCTCAACATGCATAACACATGCACCCACTCAGCTTGATTTTACGTGTTAGTATCGCTTGCATAGCCTGTAGGACTAAAGTTAATGCCTGAAGAAAAGGCCAGACCAAGGATTTGTATCTACTGCAGAGTTAGCTCAGGCTAGTTTAATTAAAGAGCATGATCACAGTGCAGAATAACATTTGATCAGCACAGTAGCTGGATTAGCAGAAAAGAATAGGTGTATCCTCACTTCATTACTAGCTTAAGAAACAGCAGTACTCAGGGTTAACCTGAAAGGCAAGGAGTCTGAATCTGATGCTTGAAGAGACTCAGGGGAGTGCAAGGGGGGGAATGTGGTGGTAGTGGTCTCAGGGTAGATTGATAGAGGCTTGAGAGGAGTCCAGCAGGTCACATTAAACACATAATGTGAAGCATCTCATCAATGAGGATGCAGAGATACAAGGGCTTGGTTGTAAAGGATTGAATCAGTTAAACTTGTAAGTTTTAAGGGTCTGATAGTTGAGAAATGCTGAGCCCTTGTAGCTCCTTTTAAACAGTTGGCGGGGGGGGGGGCATTAATTTAAATCTCCAATTTGAATAATTAAAGTAAGTTAGTAGGAAACTTATTTTTTTTTTTTTAAATCATCCCTTTCAATTGTTTTTGTACTTGTCTTGGGGGATGGGGCATGAGGTTGATTCTCATTGGCTTTTAACTATTAAGACGCTGATTTGCAGCTAAACATAGCCTTTACACTGAAGTTTGTATCTTGTTTTGCTAATCAGGAGGATTATAATATAGCTATACACACTTATTTAAGCAATTCTTTAGCTTAACTTGCATTTATTCAGATTCTTCCCCCCTTTTTGTTTTTTCAGGGGAAGATAAGTGAATGATGTATTCTTTATTAGATGATTTAACTGTGTTCGGCACTACTTGCATAGAGATCCAAACTCCATTAAATTGATCAAATCCTAATGTGAATATGCTGGATACTTAAGTCTACTAACACTATATTTTGTATTTGAAACTAACAGCTGTATTATCTATAGTGAATTGTACTTTCTTGTTACAAAGTTCAGTATTTTTGAACTCGTTATTTCAGTCTCTCATCTCATTTTTTTTCCAGCTCCCACTTGTTTTCTTAACTTTAACTAGTCATTGACACAAACTAGTGGAATAGACTACAATGAAGATAATCTCTCTGCACCTGCAGAAGAGCCTACTGTTATCAAAAGCACTTCAGTACACTCAGGTTCCAGGTGCCTAGCCAGTGACTTCCACTAGTTTAAAACTTCAGCAGGAAACGTGCTGCCTTGTGGCTCTTATATTGAATTTAAATGATTTTTAATTATGGTAACTTCAGACCTTATCATTGGCTGTTTAAATTAAAATTGAAAATAGGTTTATTTTATTAATCCATTTTGTCTAAAACTTTTTTTAAAAAAAATCCATCCTAACTACACTTCAGCTAGTTGTCCTCATACTTCCTAAAAAAAAAATCAATCCGAAGACTGACTTGCTTAGTTTTTTACACTGAAATTGATTTGCTTCTACCTTAGACAATCCTATGTAAGCCTTGCCTCAGATAGGTAGGAAGCAACTCCCGGTTAGTGGAAACTTACATTTAACCTGTCCTTGGAAGAAAGAAAGTTAGGCTAAGGTCTTGTTCATACAACACAAAACAAAGGACACAAATCCAACTTCATGTCTCCATAATTTTTGAAAATGGAGGCATTTCAGCTTGTGGTGAGCTTTAAGGAACTGCCTTTTCAAGTATTCAGATTCCCACTCCTGGTGCATGCGCCCATGATCTGCATAGGGCTGCCGGCGGGGGGTGGGGTGGGGGGCAAGTGAGGTAATTTATCTCAGGCCCCATAGGGGCCCCCACGAGAGTGTGTTTTTGTTTGTTTTTGTTTGTTTGTTTGTTTTTCCCCAGGTCCCCTGGAGTGGGATCCTTCACTTGCTCCAGGGGCCCAGGAAAACTCTTGTGGGGCCCAGGCCCCCAGAGCTGCTTCCGCTCCGGGTCTTTGGCAGCAGGGGGTTGGAGAAGGACTCCCCCCCCTCCCCCCAAATTACTGCCAAAGACCTGGCACTTCAGCAGCAGGTCCTGCTTTGGTGGTTATTTGGCGGGGGGAGGGGGGGTGCTGCTGCAGATCTCTGGCGCACTTCAGCTGCTGCATGAGTTCAGAATCTAACCAGCAATATCTGTGAAGGCAGTAGCTGTACCTTACACACCCTAATGCCTTTCAAGGGCATAAAGGGTGGAGCAAGCCAGATGCCACTCAGTTTCTTACCACCCATGACAATGAGATGGAAAAGCCTCAGTTTTCAGTGCATTTAAAAAAGCCTACGAAGGGACCGTCTGACTCTGAAACTGTTCTAGCAAAAGTCTGTTGTTCACTCCTCAAACAGTCAGCAGATGCTCCAGATGTTAGAGGTAACCCAAGACTCTGGGATTGAAGACTTTACACATCAAAAGAGCCATGCATCAGTGCATTTTGTTCAGTTACCTTCTTTGTGTTCTGATGCTCTGCATGAGCAACTTTAGGTTGAGGTAGCTGAATTGTTTTGAGGGTCTATTGATAAAAAGGATTGAGTAGGAGCAAGATGTCCCACACTATATGGAGCTATGAAGTGAGAATGAGGTGGCCAGGATTGCATCCTAGGTTGAGGCATGTGGGGTTAAGGAGGGGGCATCCACGGGGGTTGAGCTCTGTCCACCTCATGCTTAAGACTAGATAGAATGGGATGTCACTTTTCCTCAGCTCTCCTCTCTGTGTCTCCAGTGACAAAGTAGCAGCTCCCAGAGAGAGGCTTCTAGAAAATGCAGGTTAAGCTGAACAGTGAAACTTGCCTGTGCATGGTGCTATGCCCTATGGAGTAGTAGGACTTGATGAGAAGTCAGTTCCAAGAAAGTGGTGTAATGTTTCCATGGCCAGTAACCAAAGTCTGATACTGTACTGGATTTAGAGCCTACAGATAGGAGTGAAACCTCCAGTAAAGGAGAGAGGGTTCAAAAGAGACCCTCAAATCCCTAGATGTTGTAAAGGAGGATGGAAAAGAGGGGTTCTGTGCCAGGATAGAGTGATGCTGCAAGTCTGCAGCAATGTCAAAAGTAGCAGAGAGGAAACTTGCTCCTCAGTTCAGTACCAAGCTAGATGCAATAGAGGGTACCAGAATTGACGGTACCACAGGTTGTCAACTGTCAGCAAATGACAGTGCAGGGTTGGTACCAAAGCAGAAGTGATGCCTGCTTAGACATGCATTCCCACCCAGTCAGTGGAGCTCATAGGAGCAATCACCTACTAAGACAAGTTTTTGTTTTCCACAATTGACCACATCGCTAAGTCTGCGTCAAATGACTAGGTCCATGGCTTTCTTGATACCAAATGCCAGAATTCACCTCCGACCATTCTCATTTCAGACACCCTTTGTCTTTCAACCATGTGTGAAATTATAGGGGGTTGTAAGAGTTTGATGCCTTCAGGAAAAGTTGGGGTGGGGAGGGAACCTGCATTCAGACTCTAGACTGTGAGAGTCCACAGGGGACCAATCTCTCAAATGTCTTTGAAATAAGAGCAATAAGACATGCAGATTGTTCTGTTCACAAGGGGTGGAAGCTACCATTCAGATCTTGGCAGGCAGTACTGCCTGCCATGTATATCAACAGGTTAGGAGTAGCTTTTAAAATTCCCAGAGGACCCTAAACTAGCAGGGGTTGCAAGCACTTTGGAGGACAGCCAGAATTCAGCCAGCTCTTGACAAATTGGAGGACTGGTCTAGATTCAGCAATATGAAATTCAACAAAAACAAGCACAAAGCACTTGGGAAGGAAAAATCAACTGCAACATGGGGAATAACTGGCTAGGTGGTGGTCAGGGTTCCTTCTCTGCTCTGAACTCTGGGATACAGATGTAGGGACTTGCATGAAAGACCCCCCGGCCCAAGCTTATTTTTACCAGTTCAGGGTAAACTTTTTTCCCAAGGCATAAATTCCACCTTGCCTTGAATAGCATGCTGCCACCACCAAGTGATGTTAGACAAATGAGGGAAAGGACTGCTTGGAGTCTTATTCTTCCCCCCTAGCCCTGCACTTCCTTTCCTAGGGAAGGCTTGAGAATAATACCCTCACCAGGTGGTACAGGTGAACACAGACCCAAACCCTTGAATCTTGAGA
Source organism: Chelonoidis abingdonii (assembly GCF_003597395.2). Lineage (NCBI taxonomy): Eukaryota > Metazoa > Chordata > Testudines > Testudinidae > Chelonoidis > Chelonoidis abingdonii. The sequence continues at coordinate 7,726,831 of NC_133788.1, read as the reverse complement.
ACAAATGAAAAAGCAATCAGGTTCTTAAAAGAATTTTCCTTAAGAAAAGGAAAAAATCACCTCTGTAAAATCAGGATGGTAAGTACTTTACAGATGAACAAAAGATTAAAAAACCTAGAGGATTTCTCCTCTAGGCAAAACTTTTTAGAATTACAAAAACAGGGATAAACCTCACTCTAGCACAGGGAAGAGTCACAAGCTAAAACAAAAGATCACCTAAAGCATTTCTTTGCTATTACTTATTATTTTTACAATATTAGATGCTTAGCTTAAATTTATTTCCCTTGCCCTGGTTCCTTTTTGACTCTGGGAGACAGACACCTCACCCCCCTCCCCCCAATTAGAAAGTCTCTCTCTTCTCCTTCTCCTTCCTCCCTGCCCCCATTGGTCCTTTAGGTAAGGGGCCACCCATGTTATCTGAGCTTCTTAACCTTTTACAGGGTAAAGAGGGATGTTATGCTACCCTTAGCTGTATGTTTGACAGTGGTGGTACTGCTGAAAAGGATCTGGGGGTTGTAGTGAATCACAAATTAAATAAGAGTCAACAATGTGGTGCACTTGATTAAGAATATTCATCTTTTTCACATGTTAACTGGAGTGCTATATGTAAGACACAGGAGGTAATCGTCCTGCTCTGCTCAGCACTGATGAGACAATAGTTTGAGGTATTGTGGTGCCTAGAATTGTCCACATTTCAGGAAAGATGTGGACAAGTTTGAAAAGTCCAAGGAAAGCAACACATCATGAAACATTTAGGAGTCTTAATTTGAGGGGAGGCTTAAAAACAACCTGGTCATGTTTAGTCTTGAGAAAAGACTAGGGAGGAAGGGGAGAACCTGATAACAGGTTAATATATTAAGGGTTGCTGTAAAGAGGTCTGTGAACAGTTATCCAGCATGTGCACTGAAAGTAGGACCAGGAGTAGTGGGCTTAATTTGCAGTAAGGGAGATTAACAACTTTCTAACTATAAGACTAGTTAAGCTCTGGAATAGGCTTCCAAGGGAGGTTGTGGAATCCCTAACACTGGTGGGTTTTAAGAACAAGTTAGACAAACACTTGTCAGGGATCATCTAGGCATACCTGGTGTTGCCTTAGCATTGGAGGCTGGATGACCTCTGAGGTCCCTTCCAGCCGTACATTTCTATGATGCTAAGGAGGGGCATGATCAACACCGGTCAGGAAGCAATTCTTTTGTAGGAGCAGCATATTCGTAACTACGTCAACCTTTTAGCTCCATATATTGGGGGACACAACAATCTAGTTCACCACATCAGCAGAAATAGTTCCTCTAATGCACAAATGGACTTAAACACTTGAGAACCATATCCTTTTGTGGGATTGGGGTTCCCACTCATGGATAACTTTGACCAAGCAGAAGGCAAATATAACATCATCTGCTTGGATGAGTAAGTCAAGCTCCAGCTAAGATGCTTTTCTGATTCACTGGGGCAGCCACTTCTTATGTCTTCTCACCATCTCCACTAATTCCCAGAGTCCTTTGGAAGGATGAGATGAGGGAACCATTTGATAGTCGTAGCCACACCAGTTTTGATTTTTGGAACTCTTCCATCTTGCAGTTAACCACCTGTTACCACCTCTTCTGGACATGGTTTTGTGAAACTATCTAACCTTTCATCCAAATTTGCAGTCTTCATCTAAGTTCCCTCTAAGCTGCATGGCTGTGCGGTGCATAACCACCTATTAAGTGGTGCTCATGTTGCCTTGGGGAGAGATGTCCCAGCCTGAATCTGCCGTGGGAGGGGCACCTCTCCATCTGCCGTGGCCAGGGGAGAGAGCTGGGGAAAGTCATCCCCTCCCCTCTTTCTTCTCCCCCCCCCCTCCCAAGAGTAGTGCTGGGGCAGTCTGTACCCCCAAGCCCCTCATCCCCAGCCCTGCCCCAGAGCCTGCACCCCCAGATGGAGCCCTCATCCCTGCTTCTCAGCCCTACTCCAGCCATATAAATTTTATTATGTGTGCCAATATACATGTTGTCGCACACCACCTCCGTATTGGTGCACATAACAAAATTCATTCTGCACGTGCATTGGAAAAATTAGAGGGAACACTAGTTCTGCATCTGACAGATTGAATACTGGTTGGTTGACCTCCATGGATAGAAGCTGCTCAGTACAGTTTCAGGACTTCCCGATTCAGAATAGGTAAATATCCACCAGGTTAAAATAAGCAAAAAAGGAAACATTGTCTTCATCCACTAGAGACTTCCATTCCTCAGACATTGAGCTATAAACAGGTTCGAGAGTCCATTTGGCCACAATATCAGCCTGTCATCCTCCCATATAAGACTTCTCAATAGTCCTAGATTCTTGAAACTGCAAATGTATTTCCTCTCCAGCCATTCTGTATGGGACTCCAGTATGGTCCTTGCTTCTGATAGAACTCCTTTTCAAACAGTGTCAGATGGTTTTACCTAGCAAGTAAGACTGCATTCTGAGTGGCAACTACTTCAGCTTGCAGGATGAGTGAGATTCGAGCTTTGATGTTTCCACTCTGTGTCGCAAGGATAGCAACTTTGAAACAACCTTTAGGCAAGGTCTTAGACTTTCACCTGAGTCAATACATATTTATGCTTCATTCATTTCAAGGGGCAAAACTTCATACTTTATAAGTTCTGGGAACTCTCTAATATGGATAGTGATCTTTTTAATATTAAAGAAATATTTCAGGGAATTATGCCATAATGAGACATTAATTTCCTAGACAGAAAAGGAAGTAACAAGATATGTTTTAGACCTGGGTTGTAGTAAGTAGTGAACATCTTAGAGCTAGCTGTCAGAAATAACCTTGGATCAAGAATCAATTCAGTTGGAATTAAATAGGATAAAGAACTGTGCCATCTATTATATATATATATATTTTTTTTACTTGGGGAAATCAGGGGAATTAAAGAATTCAACTAGGCTGAAGAGCTCAGTAACTTAAATGTGAAGGAGGTTGAGTTTTTTGTATAGCTGATTTGAAGAGACTACATCTGAAAGTCATTCTAAGCAACAGGAAAAAAAATTTGAGGGAAAGGCTCCTGATCCCACTAGATGAATGACCATCTCAAAAATGTAGGCGTAAGCAGAGAGCCCATAGAGAATGGAGGAGGGTTGATCCGCAAAGAAAACTACTTTGCGGAAGCTAGAAAATGTGGGAATAACCTTGAGATTTACCAAGTCAAGCATCATTAGTGCTTATCGAGGGGAAATGCTAAAATACCTTTTTTTTGGGGGGGGGGGGGATGGGTTGTGTTCTTTTGTTTGTGTGTGGTGGTGGTTTGTGTGGTGGTTTTTTTAGTGGTATGAATATAGATGGATGAGGTTGGGCGGCTATGCTTTGTGGATGAGAAGGAGATTAAAGATAAACTAGGTGTGGTTCAAAACCTAAATGGATACTGTCAGTTTTCAGTAATAGGGAGCATGAAGTCAGTGCAGCTGATGCAAATGTCTAGAAATGGAAACCAAGCTCCAAGTGTTTCTTCTACCTTCCAGAATACTGAAATCTGGCATGTTAAACTGATAGGTAGTAGTGGAGTTCCTCAAGGATGGACCTTTAGTGAAAATACTTAAGACCTTGGCGCAAAAAGTAGGTGTGCTAATGAAACTTTCTGATACAAAGTTGGGAGACGTTGTCAATACAGAGGAGGATGGGAATATTCTACCGGAAGATCTGGATGACATCAAAACTTCATCTCGTTTCTCTCACTCTAGTCCACAATAGTACAGAGTGCAAAGTCATGTAGTTAGGCTGTAATTTCTGCTATGAGTGTGGGACTTATCAGTTGGAAGCAATAGAGGAGGCAACACACCTGGGTATGCAGGTCAATCCTAGAATAACCATGACAAACCAGTGTGATGTGGCTGTGGAAAGGCAAGTGCAATCTTAGGATGGCATTAGGAAAGGCATTTCCAGTGGAGAGAGAAATAGGAATGCCATTATACAAGACACTGGGAAGACTACATCTGGAAAACTGTGTACAATTCTGGTCATCCATACTCAAGAAAAACAAAAACAGGTACAGAAAACTAGTAGGTCCTCCATTAACCTAATCATCCTATCTATGAGAGGAAAACTGGAAGAGCTTGGCTTGTTTAGGCTAGCAAAAAGAATGCTGAGGGGGGAATGCTTGTTCACTCTAAATATACTAAGAGGGGTAAATACTAGGGAGGGTGAAGAGCTAATTAAGCTAAAGAACAGTATACCCATTTGTTCTTGTGGTCATAAACTGGCCATGAATATATTAAGATTGAAATTTAGAAGAAGGTTCCTAACTGTCAGAAGGGTGAGGTTCTGGAACAGACTCCCAATAAGTTGTGGGGGCAGACAACTTGCTTAGCTTTATAAGGCAGCTGGAGAAATAGGATGCAATTGAATTACAGGGTTGCTTGTGAAGGAAGGGGGCAGGACTCAATAGCCTTGGGGCTCACTTCTATTTTCTTGCATTCCTAAAGCTCATGGTTTTTTGGGGTTTTCAATCAGGCACTTATGAGGAACAGTAAGGGATTCTTCCCCTCCCCCCCAATATTCTGGGAAGTTTTATCTCCTTGCCCTGAAGCATCAGGAATGGCCATGGCTGGAAATGGGACACTAGGTGGGGTGTGCCAGAGCTCTCAGGTGGCACTGAGCATTATCTCTTACAGGGTTGGCTGGTTGGTTTGTGGTCTCATGGGTCAAATTTATCACAATGTGGGGTAGGGAAGGGATTTTTCCCGTAGGTCAGGTTGGCAGCGACCTCGTGAGGTTTTCACCTTCTCTGCAGCATGTGGGTACGGGTCACTTGCTAGGGTTACCTGCATTTACTTCACTTAATCATTTATCTGGAAACAAGGTGACTTTGAGCACTCTCCTGCACCCCCAACCGCCTTCTGACAACAAAAATTACTACACTACCCCAGGAGGGGGAACCAAATCCTGAGCCCCACTGCCCTGGGCAGGGAAGGGGTCAAAGCCAAAGCTCAAGGCCTTCAGCCTCAGCCTGTAACCTGAGGGCTGAATCCCTCCAGCTTCAACTTGGGCCCTGGATGGTAAGGCTCAGAATTCAGCCCTGAGCTCCAGCAAGTCTAAGCCAGATCTGAAAATGCCATTAAATTGGGGTCATGACCCACCATTTGAGAACTGCTGCCATAATGTATATGGCCAGCCTAGAAGCACCACGAGAAAGATACAAATAGCCTCCCAGTGGATGAGGGGGACATAAAGACTAGAAGAGGCTAGTGCCAGGGGTTTTCTCTCCCAACTCTTATCCCGCTAAACTACCTTTTGGTCCTTGTGAACCACTATGTTGTGACTAAGTTGTAGGGACACTTAACTGCTTCTCCTGCTCTTCTGGATCCTGAAAGACTTTTCAGTTCCTTCAAAAGAAAAAAATATCAATTTAAAAATACCAACTTTTTTTTAAATACAGCAAGAATAATCTCCCCACTCTTGCTCTTGTGCTGTGGCTCATTAGGCTAAAATGTACCCTCCAATACTAGGAATACCACACCACATAGTAAGTGCCATTGCTATTGGGTCTGCAAGACTTACTACTGAATTACAAGTTCTTTAGCATTGCCTGTTGAGCCTCAAACTTGTTCTAGCACTTACCTTCTCAGGATTTCCCTCCTAGATCTTTGACTCTTCTTCTGGAGCAGGCATATTAGAGGTCATGATAGTAAGTAGTCACTAGATATAGAACTGAGCCCAAGGACCTACTACATACAAAGTGAGGTGTGTTTTAAAAAAAAAAAAAAAAAAAAATTTGCAGATGATGTGCTAAGGGACACCAGACCCTGACCAGTGATCTAAAATTGACTATTTTTATAACCAGTCCTCTTCCCAACCTCTGTATGCTAGTTAAGTATGCAGATTATATTAAAGTGCACAAAGGCTCACAAGTTTTTCTTTTCTTTTTTTTTTTAAAAACAGAGCTCAACAAAAATCCAGTGGAAGGTTTTTCAGCAGGTTTAATAGACGACAATGATCTTTACAGATGGGAAGTCCTCATTATTGGTCCTCCAGATACATTGTAGTAAGTACTAGCAATCACAGTAAAACAGTGTGTACCCTAGCTTGTTAAAAACTTCTTGCTGAGATTCTAACCACAATGTGTAATGTTCACGTTAACCCTAGTTTAAGAGTAAGGTTTTAATAGCTCTTTGCTCTTTTTACAGCAGACATTGTAGTTGTTGGATTACTGGACATGTGCTGAGTCTCACATTGCAAATACCTCTAATAGAAAAAGTATTTGCAAGTTCTGTGGAACATAGAAAATGATCCTTCATTATGCATTTGTCTTCTCTTTGGGGAGGGAATGGAATAGAAGAGCTTCTGGGATCCTCTAATTGCTCATAAGAATGGCCCTACTGGGTCAGACCAAAGGTCCATCTAGCTCAGTGCCCTGTCTTCCAACAGTGGTCAACACCAGGTGCCCTAGAGGTAATGAACAGAACAGGGAATCATCAAGAGATCCATCCGTCATCTATTCCCAGCTTCTGGCAAAGAGGCTATGGACACCATCCATGCCCAAGCTGGCTAATAGCCATTGATGGACCTATCCTCCATGAATGTACTTAGTTCTTTTTTTAACCCTGTTATAGTTTTGGCCTTCACAACATCCTCTGTCAGAGTTCCACAGGTTGACACTGCATTGTATGAAGAAATACTTCCTTTTGTTTTTAAACCTGCTGTCTATTAGTTTCATTTGGTGACTCCTAGATCTTGTGGTGTGTGTAAATAAGCAAGTGTTTACTCTTTCTCCACATCCATCATGGATTTTTTTAGACCTCTATCAGATTTTCCCCCCTCCCTTGGTCATCTTTTTTTCTCCAAGCTGAAAACTCCCAGTCTTATTAATTGCTTCTCCTACGGAAGCTGTTCCATACCCTTAATCATTTTTGTTGCCCCTTTTCTGAACCTTTTTCCAATTCCAATATCTCCTTTTTTTTTTTTGAGATGGGAGCAACCATATCTGCACGCAGTATTCAAGATGTGGGCATACCATGGATATATATATAGAAGCAATATGATATTTTCTGTCTTATCTATCCCTTTCTTAACAATTCTCAACATGGTTGGTTTTTTTGACTGCCACTGAACATTGAGTGGATGTCTTCAGAGAACTATCTGCAATGACTCTAAGATCTATCTTGAGTGGTAACAGGTAACTTAGACCCTCATTTTATATCGGTAGTTGGAATTGTTTTCCAGTGTGCATTCCTTTGCGTTTATCGAGATTGAATTTCATCTGCCATTTTGTTGCCCAGTCACTCGTGTGCAATTACCCCTTTGTTTACAGCAGGCCTCTCCAGCTATATATTGCCTCTTTCCAGTGCCCAACAGGGCTCCAAATAATTCACTTAAGGATTTGGGGGTGGGGCTGGAGGACAGTTGACTTGTGTAGTTCAAGGTGCTTCCTGCTCATGATTCTTGGGACCCAAATTCAAAATGGTTATTCTTCTTTCTAGAGCCTGGAATCACTCAACCTAGAACATTTTTATAAAGCACATTGACTGCTTCTAAATGTTACTAATATGGATGGGCAACAGTTGTCAAGATAGTCCAAACCTTACCCTGAAGATGACTAAGATGCCCTTATGGCAAGTCTTGTCTTGGCTTATGGAAGTAGAAGCTGTATTGAGAAGAATTAAACCACTGTCTTGCCATTACTCTCGCTTCCAAAGTGCTATTGGAGCCTGCACTTTCAATTGATGGTACTTCATTTAATGAAGTGAAATTATGACCAGATAGACCAAGTAGTGTCACTAGCTGACCAGAGCCTTTCGAGTGCTAGATAAATTACTTGGTTCTAACCATAAGTATCTCTTTCATAGAATGTCAAAGACCAGTGGCACAAAAGGTTGAGACAACTGGGAACTTGGTTAGCTGCAGCACATAGCCACTGTTGTCTTTCATGCCTTGTCAAGCCTTATGTGTTCCATACTGTCGTTTACAGTGCCTTTCCAACATGTGCTAAAGAAGACTTAGTATGTTTTGAGCGAGGCGTTTTCCCCACATGGCAACCCTCTACCTGGTTTATCCTGACTGCTGAACCAGTGCTGTTGGGCGCGGCGGCTGCTGCTGCCTACTGGCAGCTACTTGGGGTGTAAAAGAGGTAGTACCTCAAAGTTAGGACAGTCGCACTTTTTTCACTTTTTTTCTTCTTCACTTTGCACCCAGCTCTGACATAAATAGTCATAATGGGTCAGTATCCTCTCTTCTGACAGTAGCTGGTGTCAGATGCATCAGGAGAATGAACAGAACAAGGCAGTTACTGAGTGATCCATCCACTGAGCCACAACCGTAGATAGATACATACATACATGTTTTCTATATGTATAAATATCTCCTGTCTGTGTTCACTTCTATGCATCTGAAGAAGTGAGCTGTAACTCATGAAAGCTTACGCTGAAATAAATGTTAGCCTCTAAGGTGCCATAATTACTCCTGTTTTTTAGCAGATACAGACTAACAGAGCTGCTACATTGAAACCATAGCTAATAGCCATTGATGGACCTGTCCTCCATGTATTTAATTGTTTGATCTTCACAACATCCCCTGGCAAAGAGTTGTATAGGTTGAGTGCATGTTGAGGTAAGTACACACAATGGTTATTAGCCAACATGGTCAGGGATGTGCGCGCACATATACGTACCATGCTCTACATGTCCCTAAACCTCTGACCTCCAGAATCTGAAAATGGATGACAGGAGATGGATTGCTCAATAAATTGCCCTATTCTGTTCATTCCCTCTGAAGCATCTGGCACTAATCCCTTTCAGAAGATGATACTGGGCTAAATGGGACATTGGTCTGACCCAGTGTGGCCTTTATGTGAGAGCTGGCTGTGAAGTGAGGACCAGTTTAAAAAGAAAAACTCAAAGTGCAACTACCTGATTTTTTTATTTTTTTTTTCTTTTTCTTTTTCTTTTCAGAAGTACTCCTTCTACACCCATATAATCAAACTCTGATAGTGGCTTCTCAAACCATTTCCCCCATATCTAATGGGGTGAAACAGGCTGCATGCTGGCATCAGTCCTCTTAAGTCTCTTCATGCCCATTCTGAATTAGGCAACTGACAACCTTCAAAAGGGCATTTACATAAGTAGGGCCTTACGAAATTCACAGCCATGGAGTAACACGTCACAGATAATGCAAGTTGGCCTCCTGCCGTGAAATGTGGCCTTGCATAGGGTAAAAGCACACTATACAGACTTCATGAGGAGACGAGTGCTTCTCAAACTGGGGGTTATGACTCAAAAGGAAGTTGCAGGGGGGTTACAAGGTTCCTTTACAGGGTTGTGGTATTGCCATACTTCCTTCTGCACTTTCTTCGGAGCTGGGTAGCCAGAGGGCAGTGGCTGGCTGGGTGCCCAGCTCTGAAGGCAGCACCCCAGCAGCACAGAAGTAAGGGTGGCAATACCATACTACCCTTACTTCTGTGTTGCTGCCTTCAGAGCTGGGTAGCCAGAGAGTGGCAGTGCTGACTGAGGGCCTAGCTCTGCAGGAAGCAGTGCAGAAGTAAGGATGGTAATATATATAAATGCCATCCTTATTTCTGCACTGCTGCTGGCAGTGGCTCTGCCTTCAGAGCTGGGCCCCCAGCCAGCAGCTGCTGTTCTCCAGCTGTGAAGGCAGCACCACTACTAGCAGCAGCACAGAAATAAGGGTAACAGTTCTGCAACCCCTGTACAACAACCTTGTGAACCCCCCTCTCCTTTGTGAGTCAGGACCCCTGCAATTACAAGACCTTGCAATTTCAGATTTAAATAGCTGAAAGAATGAAATTTACAATTTTTAAAATACCATGAAATTGACCAAAATGGGCCATGAATTTGGTAGGGCCCTATACGTAAGGAAAAGAACTGATTAAAAAAAAAAAAAAACTCTTCAGTCTCCAAAAGCTTATGACAAAAGTCCTTGATCATTGTGCTCTACTTAATAATAGTGTGTGTAATCTATAGCTTATCCTGGACAGGTTCTCAGAGTCAGCGAAACAATTTGGATTCACCATCAACCTGGGGAAAAAAAAATGAAATCCTCTTCTAACCAGTCCCATCAACCACTGTACAAACATCACCTGCAGTTGTCTAAAAATGTCAAAACGCGTCACATTGTGATTGTACCATCTCAAGGGATGGTTCCCTGGTTCAAGCAATACCTAACAGAAAATGAAAGGCAGGCCAGGCTTTTGAATCATTCATCATAGGATATTCAATCAGCAGATTATCACTGTCATCAAAACTGTTATACAGTGCAGCATCCCTTTATACAGGTATGAGAAATGCTGTCCTTGCTCTGTTCTGAAGGTCTGCTCGCCAGACCAAGTATCAAACGCTTTTCATCCAGGGGTGGGGCACCGGAACAAACCACATTGAAACAAATCATTATCAGAAGATCAGCTTCGATGGACGGGTCACATCAGAAGTGGGGGTGCTGGACTTCTGGGGGGCATATTGAAACTCAAAGTGGCAGCAAGGGGTGGTCAGTGTAAATGCCTCAGCCACCCTTAAGCAGCATCTCAACTCATGTGGCATAAGTTTTTCTTTGAAACCAGAGCCAGGGATAGACCTGAATGGAGAGCAGCTATTAAAGGTTTTAAACATTTTGAGTGACTGTCATGGGAAGAAGAGAATTTTTTGGGGGGAGGTGAAGGTTGGGAAGGAAGAGCCAAGCATCATGCCATGTCTCCAGTGGGAGCATGCCAGTAGGACATCTATTTATGACTTGATTCTTGCCAATTGGATTACACAGACACAAGATGCCATGACATAATATTCATAACAGCAGACACACACAGTTCAGGGTAGCACTTTGTAGCTATTGATCGGCTTATAACTACATCTGGGAGCTGTAACTTGTTAGGTTCTCACCTTTTTGTTCTTTCCTCTTCTCCTGGGTGGCTGCGTGGAGAGGGGTAACCACCTTCTGCTAGGTATTCCCTAGGCCAGGGGCTTCTCAACCTTTTTTGTTGGGGGGGGGGGGGGCTTTGAAAATATTTCAGGCAATTGACACCCCTGCCCCCAATACCATGCCTTCCTTACTTCTGTGTTGCTGCTGGCAGTGGCTTTGCCTTTAGAGCTAGACACCTGGCCAGCAGCTGCTGCTCTCTGACTGCCCAGTTCTAAAGGCAGCACAGAAGTAAGGGTGGCAATACTGCAGTTTCCCCCACACATGCCCCCACCCCCACACTCAATAACCTTGAGACCCCTTTTTGAGTCAGGACCCATAGTTTGAGAAATGCTCCCTTATGCTCAGGCAAACGAAGTAGTATCCTGCTTTCTCTGAGAAGCTTCCTGCCCCTATCCCAGCCTGGTAGTGGAGCAGCCAGGACTAATGCCTTGCCTGTAGTACAGATTTGCCTTCTGCAAGGGATTGCTAAGCATCTGCAGCAGGGAAAGATCAGCAGCTGCTTCAGTGAGGGAGGCATTGCCCCTACTTGACTGATTCAAGCCACTGTCTCTAAGTTTCAGGGCTCAGAATGCTGGGAGCTTACAATAAGATTCTGTCACTTTGCAACTTAGCACCCAGGTTGGATGTCACTGGTTTAATTTCACTGCTGCACTCTACTCAATTTCCTGTTCTCGGGAAATGACCTATTCTGACTATCACTCAATTTTTCAGTTCTGATATGAAGTCAGCACAGCTTGTTTAAGATCTCAGTGAGTCTGGATCAAAATAGAAGAACCCTGGGTGCTTGACTCATTCCTTTGGTATAACCATTAGACTATGCAACCTAAGTTCTGTATGAGCAAAGTAACTATCTTTCTAGCTTGCTCCTATAAGCATCTGGATTCAGCAGCCAGAACGCTGTCTTGCCAGTCCTGTTCACTATGCCCATGGGAAACCTGTTATGAATCACTACATTTAACAGGGCAATAAGTATAAACTGTGAAGTTGTAGTTTTATAAAGGTACAGCAGGTGGCATATAGCCATCGCCTTTCTAATTGAATGGGTTAAAGGCTTATTGTTGGCTCAGTGCATGACTAAAATACTGCGTTCTCCTTTAGGGACTTAAGTTCTAGATTTTTTTTTTTTTTTTAAATCGCCCATCTGAGTGTTGCAAAAAATTTACTGAGAGTATTGAGTTTAAAAAGGATCTACAATTTACATTACCCCAGCCTCTAATTCAATTTTTTTCCTCCAGGGATTTGGGATTTCTTGATGGCACCCTAATACAAAAATAGTCTAGAGGCATAGTGTATTTAGCCATCTTTGTGAACACCACTCTGCTGCGTCAGTCTTTCCTCTTATATTGAGGCAGTAAGTTGCCTATCATGAGTGTCCAACATCTGATCAGTGTCTCATCAAATTGTAGCGTGTCTTAATTTTCTTTAGAAGTCCAAGCCTTTAAGCTCTAGCTGACGATGATGACAACTGCTGAGGAGCTTGTCATAGCAGTCTACTCATAGCATTAGAGAGTCACAGCCTCCTCCTCTCCCAACTTCCAATGCCAGGTCTTCTCTACTGAAACTGAACATGTACTCCATGAAGTAGTAGGAATAAGGGCAGTGTGTGGTAAGAGGAAATAAGCAAAGATGTCACATGAAAGCTTGTTTCTAGTTATATAGGGATTTACACTTCCGAAGATTGTATCTTCCTTGGCTTGAAACCTCCATACATAAACCACCAGATCAGTTAAATTTTGAGTGTAGCTGCATTTGTACGTAATCTGCAGTAAGATGGGACCTGTTTAACTCTAACCCAGTTAGATTGGTCAAAACATAGATTATCTGTTAGTGCTAGAAAGTAACTTGGTTGTGCTGGTAATGAGCCCCTTGATATCAGAGTGCAGAAATCCTTCATTGGAAGCATTGGTCAAGAATGATGGTGCTAAGGGTCCCGAGAACACTGTTTAGACTATTGATTTGGCAAATTTTCCTGAGATTGCTTGACTTAGTGGGTACTCCAAATCTGAGTACTGCACCAGTAAACCTAGCTATAGATCAGACCTGTCCACTGATGAGGTGACCCACATGTGGAACATGAACGGGTATCAGAGTTCTATACTTGCTTTTCTTCTGGGAGTTGAATTGGGGGTATTGATGGGATCTCCAGTCATGAGACAGCAGTGGAAGCCTGGCAGGTGACTTCTAAGCAGGGACTCTCTAAACGTTTATTTCCTCACTTAGCTAGCTGAGAGCTCTATGGAATTTTGAGTTAAAATGACACTTTGTCCTCTGTGTAAAAAAACAAAAAAAAGAAAAATACTCCTAAACATTGTAGTCTGAGTATTTGGAGGGGATGGTGAGTAGCTTGTAAAAAGTTATGATCCATTGTGTATGCTAATGCTATTACTAAGAATGCCAGTGTTAAAAACTGTTTAAATCTAATATAAAGTGTCATCTGACTCAATTTTCTAGTTTTGGACTTGTAGAGAACTACTTGCTGATAATTCTCTAATTCCCCAGTGAAGGTGGCGTCTTCAAGGCTCATCTGACTTTTCCAAAAGACTATCCTCTCAGGCCGCCGAAAATGAAGTTCATCACAGAAATCTGGCATCCCAATGGTAAGAATTGCTACCGTTTCAGCTTTCTGTACTTGTAAATGAAACTGAAGGTGTGACTAAAACAAGATTAGCCAGAGTTGACATGTCCTGTGTTGTAAGAAACATGTAACTACCCCACCATTTAGCTAACTGCCATATCTGTAATATACTATTTCTCCTCTCCATACTTGACACTTCAGTGGTCTTGAGGTCTGCTCTCCAAGCATCTGCATCAGCCTTCCCAAGGTTTAGGCAGCATGTATTGATGGACAGTGTCTGGCCCAGACAAATTGGTGGGGCCATCTCCTTAATGTTTAAGTCTTTGGTCTGGAAAAACAAAAACTGGGTCTTAGGGTTAACTTTACATCACTGGCGTGGTAGATACAAGCTGGAAGATGAGAAGAAGCGATTTCCAACCTTTGTGTCTTCAGAAGACACGGCTCATGTAGTCACACCTGTATTGGGCTGAAGAACTTGACTGAGTTCTGTAAACTTGTATTACAGCTTAGCAGAAAACTAGCACAAAATGACTCCATTGGGGCAGAGACAGGGAGGCCTAATAGTAATATCAAGTCAAATCCCAACTTTAACGTACATTGACTGACCTCCACAGGGAAGACTCTGCTTTATACCCACTCCCTAAGATACTGAGCACATGCCCTGCCAGGGGAGTTTGCTGGCTATACATCTAAGACTCTGAACTCAGATTTAAGCTTTCAGACAGGGGAACAATAACAGCTAAACTGAAAATGGAGATATCAAAATGGTCCATGGGGCCACTTAGTTTTCCATGTGTTTCATAGATCAAATCAGTCATGTGAATAGTCTACAGCTATCCTGTGACCTTTTTGATCTGAAAAAGGTGAATATCAGATTTTGTAGAACTCTGGAAAGGGCTACAATTAAACTGAATGCTTAAACTGTCAAAATACTGAGTGTGCCCACACTAAGGCAGATATTTGCTTTAAATAAACTGAAGTAGACTAGGGCAAGTCTGCTGTCGCTTGTCCCATTTCATTATTTGCAACTTGTTTGTAAGAAGTCCTCTGAACAGTGATACCAGCTTGACCTTGTCTTGAAAGAAAATGTCTTCCCTGAAACTTTCCCCAGCTAACTGTTTTGAAGGTACTTGGATAGAACACTTCTTTGGATGGAGAATAGCAGCCCCATATAATATCTTTAATCACCACTGAAATATACCTACTGTGATTGCTTGACTTTGTAGTTGACAAGAATGGTGATGTCTGCATTTCCATTCTTCATGAGCCTGGAGAAGACAAATATGGCTATGAAAAACCTGAAGAACGCTGGCTTCCCATCCACACAGTGGAAACTATAATGATCAGTGTCATTTCTATGCTGGCAGATCCCAATGGTGACTCTCCTGCTAATGTCGATGCAGCGGTAAGACTCCTGGTTTGTAAGTACAGTGGTGCTGTGTGTAGCAGGAAATGTTACTTCATTCTAAATGCAAAAACCTGAAGGGCATATTTTATGACTTGGTAAGCATGGTATTAGATGACTGACAAGCCAAGACTGTACTCTTGCCCAGTAAAAATGTATATGTAATGAAGCTTAATAGTTAGTCTTAAAGGCTATAGAGTGTCTGAAATTCAGCCCCAGAATTGCTTTGTGGATTACTTTTTTCTTGGTAAACAAGTATTGGTTGCTAACTACAGACAAAATCCTCCTGCTTTATAGGCTGAATGAGGCAGACACTGAAGCAGACTTGTCGGATAGAAACTTACACAGGATACAGAAACAGGCAGGGTAGAGACTTTCTGCATTACATTTTGAGACTTGGGTGCTCAGATGTAATAGGAAAACTTCAGCTGTCTCCATAGCCACTTAGATCAAGCTTCATTGCTATCTCACTAGATACAACTTGCCAACCAGTGTCTGCTGGTGCATCTGAAGATGTAAAATACAACTCCTGTGTCTTTTTTAGTCCATGCTGGAAACTCTCTGGTTAATATGTTAGTTTGCATGTAGTGCAGAAAAGGGTTATTTAGGGAGTCTTTTGTGTCTTGGACAAGACTAACCACAGAAACTGATGCAGCGATCTTGGCAGGAAAAGTTAGTGTTTAAAAATCTAACTGTTCTTCCTTTCTTGCCCCTAAAACCATCAGCCTATGTCAGTGTCATGAGTATAGATTTAAACAGTGCATACATGGGAGGTAAGTTATTTCAAAGGTAGGGAGAAAATTGTTAGCAGGAAGGCTTCAGGTTTCATCCTGAAGTATGCTTTATATTAACTTTCACATGAGTAGTGTGGGTTTGTCAGGTCTTTAACTCTTTGAGCTGGGGTTGTAAACATGCTGTATGTGTCTAGAAAATAGCCTCTTGGATTCTAGTCCTTAAATAGAGGCATTTTTGCATGGCCTAGTATAGTACCCTTTAATTTCCATCCCCACAGAAACCTGCAAAACTAGTGCAGAAATATTGATTGATGTGAGTCTCTGGTGCGCGCGTGCTCTCTCTCTCTCCTTCCTTCTCCCTCCCCCCGATGGTGGAGGATTTACTGTGCAGTCCAGGAAGCCCAGCATTTCTCACTGGATCCTGTCATTTTCTTCCCTTTTATCCCTTGGCCGTGGTACCCCAGAGAAGGGAGCTTAGAGAGAGCTTAAGCAGCTCACCTCCTTAGGTCTCTGCTACACTGTCTTCTATTTAGCTTCTGCTTTTGGTTGCCCAGCTTACTGGCTACAAGACTCAACATCTGGCTCCCTGATAATTGGATCAGTGTATCTTCCTACTGGAGAATCTAGAGAACAGATGGCTGCAGGGATAGTAAGCTACAGGCAACTGTCCCTGCGGGGGGAGGGATCGCTCAGTAGTTTGAGCATCAGGCTGCTAAACCCAGGGTTGTGAGTTCAGCCCTTGAGGGGGGCTATTTAGGGATCTGTGGCAAATATCTGTCTGGGGATTGGCCCTGCTTTGAGCAGGGGGTTGGACTAGATGACCTCCTGAGGTCCCTTCTAACCCTGATATTCCATGAAGAGATGGCTGGCAGGGTGGGAATGAAAAAGTAGTGTCTGAAATCCATTTTTGTTGCATTTGCTGCTCAATTTGCCATGGCATCAGGGGGAGGTCAGGAGGAGTCCAAAGGGTCCTGCCTGCTATGTCTAAGGCAGTTAATGTCTTTCAGAGCTCGTTTCAGGTCCTTTGCTGACTTGGGAATGCATCCCTGCTTCAGTTGATGCTCTATTCATGTTTGAGGTCTCTGCACCCATAAGGATTAGAAAAAATTTAAGTTAAGATTTTTGGAGCACAACTCCATGAAAAGATGAAATTCTGTGTCTAATTTTGTAGTTGAACATACAGGAAACCTCACAGCAACTGCCTGCCTCCTTGGAAGTGGGCATTTGCTGCACAGTCTATTGTCTGTCTCTTCATTCTGCATCTTAATTTTTCTTCCTCTGCCTCATTTAACAGCTTTTTTTTTTTTTTTTGGCTTTCTTACTCCAAAAGAGGGGAAAACATGAAGCTCCTTCAAAGAGCTACTAGTTGATGGCTTGACCAGCTGGAGTGCAATAACAGTAGTGAGACTTGTATTTCTGTGTAAGATATTTACCTCAAACACTTGCTACTGGAAAGAATGGAGAGATGGCCTGCATGGTGTCTATACAGAGCCACTATCAACACCATACACATGCAGTATAAGCCAGGCTTGGAAATCTTGGACTTTTTAAGTGGCAGGATAATAGGCATAATTTAAAGAGCAATTAAGGGCTGGCTTGATCATTCTGTAAGTACTTACATGAATAGAAATTTGAGAAGCCCTATATCAGTCTAACAATGAGCTAATGGCTGGAAGTTGAAGCAAGACAAACGCAGACTATTAAAAAAAGCAAATTTCCAACAGTGAGGGTAACTGTTAAGGGTTGTAGTGGATTCTCCACCATGAGCAATTAAATCAAGATATTTTTTAGGGAAAAAAAATCTATGCTCTAGTTGAAACAAAAATGAATTCAGGGAAATCCTATGGCCTGTGTTAAGCAGGAGGTCAGATGAGATGATCATAAGGGTCCTTCTGGCTTTGTCTATGAGTCTGCTGTTGCTTTGCAGATGCCCTGGAACTGAGCAAATAAGTTGCTATAGTCTGTTGAAATCTGGCTCCTGTTTGAAAGTAACTAGATGGACAGAAGGGTTTTGCAGCCACAAGGGCTAAAAACTTCTTCTGATGAAAGCTTAGACTGTAGAAATGGCCTAGGTCTCTATAGTTTTAGGGACAAGCTTTCTAGGAGCCTAGGATGATCTTCTTTTTTCTCCCAGCCTCAAATGCCATGACTGCTTCCAGGAACAGGTTCGCTAGCTTTAAACACACTTTAAGAAAATCTCTCGGACTCGGAACACCTAGGTCCTGGAAACTTAAATATGAAACTTCCTGCTAGAATAAGCTTATCACAGCACTAACATTGAAGTTGTCCAACTACTTCTTTACAGAAAGAATGGAGAGAAGACAGAAATGGAGAATTCAAAAGGAAAGTTGCCCGCTGTGTAAGAAAAAGCCAAGAGACTGCTTTTGAGTGACACTTATTCAGCAGCTAGTAGCTTCACTTTTTTTCAGGGTAAGTAACTTTTTCAAAGAGTCACATTCACCTCCATTAGTAGGAGGCTTGAAGGACAAACTAACTACGACACAATCCTTATTCAGGCATAAATACCTTCCCCTCATCTTTCAAACAAACTTAGCTCTTTCTCCCAGTTTTACTGACAATGTGTCCTCAGCCTCATGTATGTAGACCAGCACTGCCAAAGACTACAAAGCTATGGAGACATAGAATATAATTTTTTTCCTTCATGCATTACTGACCACTAAATTGTTTGCCTGGGTTGGTAAACTTGTGTGTGTTAGCATGTCTTCAATACACTGCCCAAAGCCTGAGATTAGATTTGGTTTGGCAGTATTTTATACCAGTTCACTAATCTCATTAGTGGCTACAAATACACTTGGAACATTTTTAGGATCAAAAGTGGACATTCACTATAGATTCCTGCCCAAGCAGTCTTCCCAACAAGCTTTAAAATTCAGATGTCTGTTGCCAGCCCAAAACTGTAAATGTTGATGTACATGTGCTGTCAATCTGTGTACAAATGCTGATAGCAAGGCCACTTGCAGGCTCAATATCTTCTTAGAGTGTTCGGATCAGTCCAAGTGCTTGGGAAGACATCTTGTCTGGTTTTTTTTTTTTTTTTTAAACTGTCTTGAGTTAAAAATCTTGTAGCACTCCTAAGACTTACCACTTTCCCCCCGTGAGTCTTGACATACGGCACCAAGAAAGTGTATTGCATTGCCTCATAATAGTAATGCTACAGGATACTTAATTTTAGTAGCTTCTCCAGGGAAAATGAATCTACTTGACAACTCTGGGTAGTCATTGTCAGTAATCCTGCTTGGGAGCTGAACTAGAACATGCTTGAATTTCTCTTTAAGCAAGCTTTAACTCAGGGCTTAATACCACTCATCAAATATTTATTGCCAACAACCACAGGCTCTAGACTGAAAAATGTCGTCGTCATTTTCCCAGACAACTTTTTGGTTTTGATTTGAGTTCTTCCGTGAACTTGAAACAAAGAATTCTAATGCTTTTAGAGATGTCTTGCAACAACTTTTACTCCTACAGTAACTTCTCTGCAGAAGAGAGGCTAGACTGCTAAGCAGCAAACTATTTATTTTTTAGACACTTCCCTTCTGTAACTTTTTTTTTTTTTTTTTTTTTTTTTTTTTTTTTTTTTTTTTTAATACCCTGAGATCACAAGCTTCAGGATGGAGAGGTGGTTAGATCATTGCCCTTAAGCAACCTACTTCTGATTAGCAAGGGGGATGTTAAACTGGAAGCTTCCATTTAAAATGTAAACTGTGGCAGGCTGCCAGACCTAATGCTATAAAAGAACAAATTGTATTGGAATGATACAACCCATATAACCATCTTGCTAGTCCACATGACTAATTGTCAAAGTACTATACTCTCACTACACCTCTACCCTGCTATAACACGAGTTCGCATATAGCAGGGTAGCAGCGGGGCTCCAGCAGCGCTTTTAAAGGTTCCAGGACTCCAGCTGCTGCGGCGAGCCCTGGGGCCTTTAAATCACAGCTAGAGCCCCAATTGTGTTTCACCTATAACACAGTAGACACCCCCGCCCCACCCCCGACAGTGTTATATCGGGGTAGAGCTGTACTTTGTAACTGGTTTCCAGGTCAGTAAGGTGACACTTTTTTCTGTTTAGTGTGTTTTTTGTCTCTTCACTGCTGTTGAATTATCTTCACCTGAAAAGGGTTTTAACCCTTTTAACTTGAATTGCAGAATGCCCTTCTGCATTCAGATAGGTCAGTTGACTTCCAGAGTGAGATGTCACTTGTGTTAAATGGCTGATTGGAGGGAATTATTGCGCCAAATATTAGTCACATATTATCCACCACAATAAACCTGTATTCCTTACGTTCAGTACCCTGAACATGGTTGCATGAAAAAACTGGGCTGCTGAATGACCTTGGTATAGGAAGGGATTGTCTTAACAAACTGACTTCTCAAGGAACCTTTCACAACTTAGTACAATTAGCACAAGTTCCATTTTCTGTTTCTTGACCTACTGCTTTTAACATTAGTAAATCTTTTTACCGAAGACTTCATGTACGTTAGCTGCACAGTTGCTCAAGTCAGTTCCACTTGATGATGATTCTGTACATAGCCAACTTTCAGACAGGATTGCCTTTGAATTTAAGGAGTGTGCTTATGAGCAAGTGGACTGTTCTTTCTAGTAAAAATTTAAAGATACATGGGGAAACACATGAATAACTTATGTTTGCAGTTTCCTTTGATGGTATTTCTCGCTCAGGAGATAAGGTGAACAGAGAATTCCCATGCTCTAGCTGTCTCAAGTATAATTGGCGTGGGTATACCAAATAAGGCTGTGTGCTGCTTGCAAGGTACCATAGTAGCCCAGTTCACTTTAAAAGCATGATATTGAGCAAGTGCCATAGTGCAACTTAATATTTGGCATGAATGATGCCCAAGAGTAGAGGGAAGTAATGCTGACTATGTAGTCAGCTGGCCATCTTGCTTATGGAAGGCAAGTCCTTTACCACCGAGTTATAGAAGTGTGAAAATGAAGATCCTGGCTCCAATGACAGACTTAAAATAAGCACACTCACTTTTATAACAGCGATGCTTTATGCTGCCGCTTATGTTCCATTTTGTAAAATACTACTAGACTAGACTTCAGTCATTCAATAGCTAAACTGTTGGCTTGCTATACAAAATATTCAACTGCAGCATAGTCCTAGATGCATATGAGAAACCTACATATATAATACACTCAAATGCTTAAGATGTATTTTTACTAAAATATAACTTTTTGACAGAGGTTTCGGGCTCAGATTTACCACCAGTGTTATAGCATTACACTGGTTAGACTCCTCTCCTTGAGAGATGACTGCATGATTAATGCTAAACACCTATCAAAAGAGACACACTTTCAAGTAAACTGGTTTTGAGCACAGACAGCCATAAAGGACTTTCTACAAATACTGTTTCCCATCTTTGAGCAACTAAAGATCCTGCATTTCATCGATGTGGTAATATGGCTTTATCTTCTGTCTTGTAGGTCTCCAATTGAGAAACATGGCACTGTTTTTTCCTGCACTCTACCCACCTATTGCTGGACTTCTGTTGTAATGTTGGCAAACACTGGCTGGAACTGGGCTGCAATAAAACATGCCAGTTATCAATGCTGACGAGCCTAACAAGTGCCAACATAAAAAGATGATTACGCATTTTGAAATCTAATGAACTGCTTTAACCTTCAGGAAGAATTGTAAAGACGTGTACATAGCACAACATGATCCGGATAATATATATACTGTTCATGTACATCCACAATTACACATTGTACCAAATAATGCTGTCTTGTAGTTAGGATAAGAATCGTGTACATTCTAAAAGATTTTAGCAAATTTTCTTTCCCTGTTCATTGTGTTTTCTTATCAGTTTTTTTTAAAAACCTCCTTGAAGCATGTCAAATGAAAACCAATTAGGATAAAAGATTTTTCCATTTTTTTTCTTTCAACAATTGAGGCATAATTTTTTTCACTTACTAAAGTTTAGTATCTATTTGGAAAAACACTCCCTTCTTACCCTGTATATCCTCAAAGGTTCAGATTTTTCCTAAACAAACACTGAAAGTATCTATAAGCAACTGTCTGATTCTAATGACCTTTGATAATGCAAAGGTCATTGCTCTTCTTCTCCCCCCTCCCCCCCCGCCTTTTGACTCAGTTGCACACAGTACTTGGATTGGGTGTAGCAATAAAATTTCTGGCTGTGGAGCACCCTTGAGCCTGCTATTTTTTTTCAAAGGGCTGAGAGCTTTCGTTTGGAAGTGATCAATTGACTAAGCTCAAGATAGGATAAGCTGCTTTCTCTGGTTTTTGCCTCTTGCCTTTGTTTTGAAGATTTGGATTTAAAAGGTATGCACATCTGTAAGCTTTCAAACTAGTAAATTCTGGGTCTGGTATTGGAAATACCATTTCCCTTCTTATCCCTGTTTTCTCTTCTGTGATTCTTCATATTTTTGCCTTCTATTCTTCTACTGCAGATTTTCCTCACCTAATGTACAAAGAGAATTGCGATGTATATTTTCATGTAATTTGATTTTGGAATTCTGTCACCTTCTGTAGTGAGTTCTTCCAAAATATAATTTTTTCCAATAATTCTTTGTCAAGCTGGATTTTTTTTTAGTATCTGAGAAGTGTAGTTAGGCCTCAAACAGGCCATGGCCTGAGTAGGTGCTTTACTTCCATGTTAATGAGAGGGTTTTTTAAGACCATATATCTATTGGGTGCTGTCTTATAGTAAACATTTTTATAGTAAAACCCAAAAGCCATTGGAGAGCCCAATGGGCGTGGCATCTGTCCTGAAGATTTAATACTATCACTGAG
This sequence comes from Chelonoidis abingdonii, assembly GCF_003597395.2. Taxonomy (NCBI): domain Eukaryota; kingdom Metazoa; phylum Chordata; order Testudines; family Testudinidae; genus Chelonoidis; species Chelonoidis abingdonii. Next base: position 7,704,423 of record NC_133788.1, on the reverse strand, counting down.
AATCTCGGAGCAGCAGAAAATGGGTTCTGCTTCAAAGTGCAGACCACTCAGTGCATCCTCCAATAAGGAGAGACTTGGTACTATCAAAGTATTAAAACCAAGGAAGAAAGAGGAAACTAACATTAAAGATTCAGTGAAGGAGGAAATGTAACAAGGCACTGTTACATTAAAGCCAGTTCTCCTATAATACCTTACTTAAGGACAGTAACTAGTTCTACAACTAATGTAATGGAAGGTGGGTGGTGGGAGCCATGCACAGGAGGCTCTATTTTGTGAAGTATAGGCTGCAAGAAATAGAATCTCTTCCCTAGATACAGTTGGCTGAGGTCTGGTGTCAAGGTGATGTTAGTTCTGAGCCTTTTACCTGGAAATTCTTCCCCTTCTGATCTAGTAGAGTCCAAGTCAATCTCTAGAAGCCTGTGTCATTCTTCAGAGGTGATAGGTCTTGTCATAGGCCACAGGCTACGGAGCATAAGATGTGTAACAACGGAAGTAAAAAATGCAATCTCTCCTTTTATCTAGCCAACTGTAGGCCTCCAATGAGCAGTAATATGTAGTGGCCCACACTGTTATGTAAATATCTCTCTACCAAGATAAAACCTTGAGTATTTAAGACTTGACAGCAGAGTACAAGTGTTCACACTTTTTTGCCACTACAGTCTTTAGTACAGTAACTGTGTGATGTGTTAATTGAGAAGCAACAATTTCAGTTTGACTAGAAGTCATCTTGCAATAAATCCTTGATTAATCATTAGACTGAACAGTTGGCTGGACTAATTTGAGGCTGCAGCTTCACAAAAGTGAGCACCAAAAAAAGCATATGGCAGGCTTGGGGGGAGGGTTACTGCACTAATTAGTGATGCTACACTAGCCACACAGTAAAAAAACCAATTAACAAACACTAATTAAAACTTAAAATGGAAGGTTCTTCCTATGGCTTCAGATGAAGGTAGAAGTACTTACTGTACTGTGTGTTTCCATATTTTGTCATTAAAATACTTCAGGAAACCACAAATTCAACTGTTTTTAATTAAGTGGCCTCTTCCTGATAGGAAGACAGATGTATCTAGTGCTTCGGAGCTGTTACTGCCCAAGCACAATAGCTGATTTTTAGACACATGCAAATAAGAACCAAAATTGTTTGGCTCCTGCTGAGAGGGATGAGGCTTCATGCCAGCCAGCTGGCTGCTATTTGCTCCCTTTCACTTACATAAGGCTCAGGATTGTTCTGCATCCCAGCAGCATGGTGCCATCTATTCCATAGTTAAAGCATTAAGAAAAATCCAGTATTTCTAGGACAACTATTGTGACCTAAAAGGGGGGAGGGTCTTCAGAAAGTCAGCTGCACCCAGAATTAGCTAGATAACTGCTGTTACAGCAGGTTGATCTGCATTCCTACAAGGTTGATGCCCATTTTAAAAACAAATGGGTACATTGACTCAGTTATTTGTGAATCAGTTTCAGCTTAAGCTAACTTTTAGAACCTATGTGCCAAAGCCAAAGCTGCTTGCTTTTGAAAGGGGAGAGCCAGGGCAACCTTGCCCAGGGAACTGACATGTTGAACTACTCTAATGTCCAGCAACATTAGAAAGAGAAACACAAGACAAGGACTACTTTTGTGGATTATAGTGCATAAGTGCCAAAAACATGAGCCAGGGCAAAGTAGAATGTTTGTGCACAACTATTCTCTACCCCGAATAGCAGTTCATCTTTAAAAGACTTAAATTTTTTTTAAAAGTCTGCTCTCACCCCTATTGGAGTGCTGAGAGGGTCATCTGCACTTCATAAAATATGAGTTAAATGCTTAAGTAGGCTATCCTACTATCACAATTAAAAGGAGAAATTAAATGTCCCTTGCCCTTTAGAGGCTGCACTATACAGCGATAGCTCTGTTTTGCTGGTCTAGAGTAAGGTTGCACAGAAATCTGGATAACTAAGTTGCTGGGAGGTTGGCTGTGTGAAGTGTGATGTTAGTTACTAGAGACAGTACTGCCCTTACCTCAGTAAATATTTCAAATATGAAATTTCCAGTAGTTGGCTTATCCAGATTCTTGTATGGCTCTGTAGGATAGCACCTGAGCACTTACCTAGGGCTATCTCAATCTAGCAAATACTAAGACTAGTACTAGAAGCTTGTGGGGAATCTTGGTAATGCGATTGTTAGGTTCTGGGCCATCCAGAATTTTTAAACTAGTGATCCACCACAGGTTTTATTCTTAAATCCCGTAAATGCTGAAACAGAACGATTACTGCTGTGACTGCTGCTGTACAGATGTGAGGAGCTACAGCGGATGTGCATCTCAATGGTGTATGTGTGTCAAGCTACTGGTAAGGTGGGTCGCAATGTATATTTGGAATAAAAATATTTGCTTATACTGGAGTTTGCCTTGATAGGTGAATGGAAGTGGTCAGTTTATCACGGTCAATAGCAATAAAAACTCTTACTCCCTCAGCTGTCTTCCACCTACACTTACAGGGAGAAGTGTAGTAGGGGCTATAGACATGCTGTCAGATATAGTGGATATTACTGATGTCAGTTCCAGTGGGTGACCTTGTGACAGCGTGCCCTACTATAAGCAGCTACAGTAATTACAAACATTGTCATCTTCACAGAATAACACCATGCCATCAGTGAGCACAAGGTGAATTACTAAAGTAACTTGTGGCTCACAGTTATTACCACTTGTGAGATCTGCCGACCAGTACAGATTTTACATGGACCACCACTTTATGGGGCACGTGTTATTTAGCTACACCTTCCTTTGTGTTTTGGAGTGGGAAAGACTCCTAGTTATTTACAGTGCTTTTGTTTCCTTCCTAATGAGATGAAGAGACCCCACTGGAAAATACAAAAAGCATGAGCACTCGGGACATTTTAATAGGTGTTGTAACTGTTTCAGTTTCCTCAAAATATGTTTACTACACATGAATGTCCTTTGCACTTTCCACTAGGCTGCCCCTTAGACAGCAGAGGAGCTTGCCATAAAAATCTGAGGCCACTGCACTGTTGTCCTACAAATCTATCCTTTGCTGTAATGTCTAGAAAATGCTCGCCATTGGCTAAGCAATTGGTAATAGTGGTTAAAGAATATTAACAGGGAGGCAGTTAGGATAAGCATACTGTGTTGTATCCATTTCTAGTCTACACTGGGAGCTTACAACAGACAGAATCGCTATGTCTCAGGGTGTGAAAGATCTGCACCTCGAGACATAGTTAGGCTGACTTTAGTTCCAGCATAAAACAGCACTAGGTTGACAGAAGAATTCTTTTGTTAATCTAGTTACCATCTCTTGGGGAGGTGAATTTCCTGTGCTGATAGGAAAACCCCTCCTGTCAGCATAAGGAGCATCTGCCCTGAAGTGCTACAGGGGCACAGCTGTTTGACTGCAGCTGTGTTTTTGTAGTCATTTAAGTGTAGATGTACCCTTACTCCCTTTTCCAGGGAAACTTATGTTTATCTCTTTGTATGTGTAAAGTGCTTGGCACAACAGGGCTGAGGCACATAAGTGCTATTGCAATACAAAGAGTGCAGTATCCCATGTCGTATGATGATGTATCTCCGTAGAGGGTTGCACTGGTGATATCACTTGTCAGGGTATAATTCCCCACTCTGAACCTTAGCATCCAAAAGATGGGGTACCAGCATGAATTCCTCTAAGCTTAATCACCAGCTTAGAACCTGTAGCACTGCCACCAACCAGGAATTCCAGTGCCTGGTACACTCTGGTCCCCCCAAAACCTTGCCCGGGGACCCTCAAGACCCAGACCCTCTGGATCTTAACACAAGAAAGTAAACCCTTTCCCCCACCGTGGCTCTCCCAGGCTTCCCTTCCCTGGATTACCCTGGAAGAATCACTGTGATCAAACTCCTTGAATCCTTAACAGAGAAAAATTCACCTTCCCCTTCCTTCTCTTTCCCCTCCCAGACTCTCCCTGGAGACAGAAATAATCCTAACACAGAGAGAAATTAACCTCTCTTCTCCCTTCCCTCTTTTCTCCCCACCAATTCCCTGTGAATCCAGACCCTGTCCCTAGGGTCCCACACTAATAAAAAAAAACAATCAGGTTCTAAACAAGGAAAGCTTTTAATTAAAGAGAAAAACAGTAAAAATTATCTTTGTAAATTTAAAATGGAATAAGGTACAGGGTCTTTCAGCTATAGACACTGGAATACCCTCCCAGCCTAAGTATACAAGTACAATTAAATCTTTTCAGAAAATACAAATTTGAACTCCTTCAGCCAAATACACATTTGCAAATAAAGAAAAAAACATAAGCCTAACTCGCTTATCTACCTAGTACTCACTATTTTGAATCTCTAAGAACGTATCAGGGAATTGAGAGAAACCTGTTGCACATCTGTCCCTTTGAGCCCCAGAGTGAACAACAACCAAAACTAAAAGCACACACAAACACTTCCCTCCCTCAAGATTTGAAAGTATCCTGTTCCCTGATTGGTCCTCCGGTCAGGTGACAGCCAGGCTTACTGAACTTGTTAACCCTTTACAGTCAAAAGAGATATAAAGTACTTTTGTTCTATTAACTCCTACTATCTGTTTATGACGTCGCTTCAAAAAGGGAAGGCTCTCGGGGTTTCAGGAATGAGGAAATCTAAAATAAAAATACTTTCCCAATCTTCCTGCAGTGAGCCAGGTGAAAGCGAAGAGAGAGGATTGCTGACCGCACTCCTGCCTCCAGTCACATATACTCATGCACAACCAAAGTGACCTGTTTAGTGATTATTAAACTAATCAGACCAAAAGTGGCCACCTAGTAACCATTTTTCACAGCTATATCAACAAATCACTTAGTGAGATCCATAAAGCAAGGTGATGTATGTTGTGTGCATTATAAATGATGTAAATAGCAAAGGTGGGTAACCTACACCCCTTTGGCTTTCAATTGGGGTGTAAAACAAGTGTAACTTACAGCCCAGAGATCCAAAGGTGATGTAGCAGGGAAAGCAACTAATGGATGGATATAAGATAAAGAACATGAGGGAAGTCACTTGGATATCACCATATAGATGACAGCCTTTCTCTGCCATGCTCTCTGGATACTTATATGTCCTTTGTCATAAGCACCTCACACTTACAAATGGATTTTATCATCACATCATTCATGTGATGTAGAGAAGTACTATTCCTATTTTTACGTATGGGAAACAGGGTAGCTTAAGTGACTTGCCCGAAATCACATACAGGAAGTCTGTGGCTGAGCAGGGAATTAAACCCAGTCCTCTGGAGTCTAATTCCAATGCCTATCTACTAGTCTAGACCTCCTCCCTTAAATAGATAATACGCAGTAAGAGGGGAAACACAGGCAGAGAGGGGAGGTGACTTGCCAAAGATCAGCCAGCGGATCAGTAGCTGAGCCATGACACCCAATATCCAGTACAGGAGCCTATCCACTAGATCAGGCTTCTCTCTCCTAGTGGACTGCCCTGACAGTGGAGATCAGGAAAGGTGCTCTTTCTACCAGTCACTAGGAGCTAGGATCTGGAGATTGGAGCCCATGTCCTGAGTGAAGGGTCCTCACTCTAGAATTAGCCTCCTTCTTTGGTCTAACATAGCCTGAGACTGCTGACCTCCAGGGCACCATATAGAACAGTGGAAAGTATACACATCTTGTCCTAAACTAAACTTTGATGTGTACTGTTCCTATGCAGTATTGAATAGTTGTTATGTGACAGCCCAGAGGTGGATGGATTTCATTATGTCTGGAAAAATTCCTTTATAAAACTGTTGTATCAGTTTGTCAAATTTCTAAAGGGGTTTCAAATCCTTGTGGATGAAATGCTCTCGTCATAGATTAAACTTATTACATGCCTGGATTTTTATCAACATCTTTGGGTAACGTATAATCTCAGGCTATGTCTTCATTAGAAACATTGCAGAAAAATTCTTTTATCAATTTAGCCCTGTCTACACTGGGGGTTAATTACATTGCTAAGGGGTATGGATTTTTCACACCCCTTGTGTAGCAGGGTCAACCTAACTTTTTAGTGTCGATCTGGGCTCAGTGAGCTTCCTTCCATATTCTCATCAGAAGGCCTCAGTATTAAAAACACAATCTTCTCTTGCGCAGGTGGGTTTAGCTCATTCCCTCAATAGAATCTTGTGTAGCATTGCCAGAGTTGTCATATCCCATCCCAGTAGTTATCTGTAGTGATATCTGTATACATAGTAAGGAAGTAAAGGCACAGGGAGGGTGGGGGTCTGGAGATATGATTTCTATGCCCAACCTCACCACACAGTCGTCCTATATGACCTTGGGCAGGTCACTTACCCTTTCTGTGCCTCCATTTCCCTATCTGTAAAACAAAGACAATACTAATAGAGTGTTGTGAATATTAATGAATTATTTGCAGTGTTTTGCGATTAGTGGATAGAAGGTGCCACAGATGCACAACATATTATATGATCATTCTGGAGGCCACAAAGACCTGCAGGAACCTTTGGAAATAAAAAGAGCAGGTAGCAAACTACAGACTTGCATTGCTCATGTGCTCAAAAACATGCTCATATTACTGTTATTTCATCCTCCCTCTCTTCCACTCTCAGACGTTTGTTTATTTCATCCATCTGCTGTGTCTTGTCATTTACCAGGATTATAAGATTCCTGAGACAGGAGCTGCATCTTTACTAAATGTTTGTACAGCACCTGAAAAAATGACACCGCTGGAATACAAATACATATTGTTGCCCCTTTTCAATCAGGGTGGCTAGTTAAAGTTCAGGGCCCAGGGGCCTGTTTCATTAGGAAGTAACAGATGGAGTCTGGCATTTTCTCTGACACTGTCTTTTACAAGAAATGTACAAAGTCTTGTGTCTCCCAGAGTAGCAGAAACCAAGAACATGAGGAGCATTTTCTAAGGCCTTGTCTACACTGGCGGGTTTCTGCGCAGTAAAGCAGATTTCTGCGCTGTAACTACTGAGGTCTACACACTGCCAAGCCACTTAGTGCGCAGAAACTGCACAGTTGTAGCTCTCTAAAAAACCACCCCGATGAGAGGCATAGAGCTTTCTGCGCCAGGTCTACAGCACCGTGGTGCCAGTGTAGACAACATGGAGATTACAAGCACTGTGATTGGCCTCCGGAAGGTGTCCCACAATGCCTGTTCTCACCTCTTTGGTCATCGGTTTGAACTTTACTGCCCTGCCACCAGGTGACCAACCGTCATCCCCACCCTGTACATTCCTTTGCAAATTTGAAAGTCCCCTTCCTGTTTGCTTGGTGATGCATGCAGTGGTCTCAGTGCATCTTTCCAGGTGGCCATGCCTGCTCTACACACCAGGAGATCCCTTGCTTGGAGCAATGCCGAGCTGCTGGACCTCATCAGCATTTGGGGAGAGGAGGCTGTGTAGTCCCAGCTGTGCTCCAGCCGTAGGAATTATGATACCTACGGACAGATTTCACAATGCATGATAGAAAGGGGCAATGACGGGGACACATTGCAATGCAGGGTAAAAGTGAGGGAGCTGCAGGACACCTACCACAAGGCGCAGGAGGCAAGCTGCCGCTCCAGTGCTGTGCCCACAAGCTGCTGGTTCTACAAAGAGCTGGATGCGATACTCAGTGGCGACCCCACCTCCACTGTGAAGGCCCCTATGGATACTTCGTTGGCTCGTGTGCCAGTTGAGAGTGGACTGAGCCATGAGGAGGAAATCTTGGATGAAGAGGGGAAGGAGGACCCAGAGGCAGAGGATGACTTGGAGGCCAGAGATGCATGCAGCCACCTCTTTTCTATGCTGGAGGAGCCTAGCCCGTCACATCAGTTGGATCTTGGCAAAGCGCAAACAGGCGAGCAGGCCCCTGGTAGGTGGATCTGATTTGGGGAATTGCTGAAGCAAGTTGTTGTACACAGAAGGTTTGCAGAAAGCAGGCTTGTCTCCCACTGCAGGCCTAGTCTGAGCGGCGGAATAGGCTGTTGATAGACTCCCTCACTTCACAGGAATCTCCCACATAGATCTCCAGGAAACTCTCATGGAGATACTGGGCAATCTGCTGCTGCAGGTTCTTCAGCAGAGTTGCTTTGTTTCTTGCCCTGTTAACGGTAACTTTCCTGTGCCACTGTGTGCCATCATGGGGGAGGGACCCAGGGTGGAAGTTTCAGTCTTGGAGAAGACCCTCCCTTGACTCCCTGCTGACCCTCAGCAGTGAGATATCTTTATAATGATCACATCCTGTGGAAAGTGTGGGGACAGGATTGATTATCAGGCTCCTGCTACAGCGCTGGCTCTTCTCAAGAGCCACATGCCCAGTGTACAGCAGGGTCCGAGAAGAGTGATTCCCTCTGCCCCTGCAGCTATTCACCATTTTGGGGGTTTTGTGGTTCATGTGTGCTTGCCTGGGGTTAGCCAGTTAGTGACAGGTGTGTGAGTACTGGCTGTGTTTTAAAGCACTGCATCAGTGTTGTCTGTGTTGCAAACAATACTGCTTCTGTAAAATGTTGCTTTTAAACTTCACAGAGATGACCTTGCGAGCCCAGCCTCCCTCTTTGTTACTGGCGGCACAACGGCTGTGCAGAATTAGAAAGCGCACAAGAAGGACTAAGGAGGACTTTCTCCGTGATGTTATGATGTTATGGCGGGACAGCGAGAAGAGGGACTGAAAGGAGAACGCGGAACACCAGAAAGAAGTCGCGGAGCAGCTCTTAAACATTATGGAGCGCCAAGCAGACACGCTCCAGGTGATACTAGCTCTTCAAACCGAGCAGCTCTGCGCCTGGCCTCCCCTGCAGCCACTGTTGAAAAACTCTTTTCCATGTGTCTCCCCACCCCCACTGTTATCAACCTCATGGCTCCACTCTCTACCCACAGCATTCAACTCCTCCCTCCTCACAGTCCAGCAGTGTGGACTCCCACTACCCACAGCACTCAACACCCATCCCTCTGCAGTTTGGCCCTGCTGAAGTGCAGCACCCGCTGCATTATACGCCAAAGGAGAAGGTTGGGTATAATCCCTGGAAATACACAAATCTGTAGCCATCCCAGGACCCCTCCTCCTCTCAAGACCTTGCCATTCCTATCCCTGCTGATGAATTTTTTCATTTGACCCTCTCCTCCAGTTATCTTTTAATAAAAGAATTGTGTCGGTTTGAAAGCAAACTTTATTCTATTAAATGAAAGCAAAAAAAGAGCACTGCAAGCAACATACAATTATGTTAAGCCCCCTTCTTGCATCATGTGCACCAATCTCCTCCTAGCATTACAAGCACTGCAATCCCGAGCATAGCAACAAATATTAGTGGCTTTCAGCTTCAGTTGTTGCCTCAAGGCATGCCTGATCCTTATAGCCCCATGCTGTGCCTCTCTAAAGCCATAGTCTCTGCCTGTTCAAACTCAGCCTCTGGGTGCTGAGCCTCTGTGCTCCATTCCTGAGTCAAGCTTTCCTTCCCATCACAAATATTAAGGAGTGTTCAGCACATGGCTGTAAGCATAAGAATATTGTCATCGGCCATGTCCAGCTTCCCATACAGATATCACCAGCAGGCTTTTAAACAGCCAAAGGCACACTCTGCAGTCATTCTGCACTTGCTCAGCCTGCTGTTGAACTGCTCCTCGCTCCTGTCAAGTTGCCCCATGTATGGGTTTGTAAGCCATGGCATTAAGGGGTAGGTGGGGGCTCCCAGGATCACAATGGGCATTTCGAGTTCCCCTATGGTGATCTTCTGGTCTGGGAAGAAAATCCCTGCTTGCAGCTTCTTGAACAGGCCAGTGTTCCATCATGCACTTTTCTGGACCAGCCTTCGTTAATATCTGTGAAATGGCCACGGTGATCCATAACCGCCTGGAAAACCATTGAGAAATACCACTTGCAATTAATGTACTTGGTGGCTAGGTGGTCTGGTGCTAGAATTGGAATATGCATGCCATATATCTGCCCCTCTGCAGTTAGGGAAGACCATTTGTGCAAAGCCATCCACAATGTCATGCACATTGCCCAGAGTCACAGTCTTTCAGATCAGAATGCGATTAATGGCCCTGCACACTTCCATCTACACAGCTCTAATGGTTGACTCTGAACTGGTTAGTGACCGATCGGTAGCAGTCTGGAGCAGCCAGCTTCCACAGTGCAATTGCCACACGATTCTCCAGCAATACGGCAGCTCTCATTCTCGTGTCCTTCCGCCGCAGAGCTGGGGTGAGCTCATCACACAGTCCCATGAATGTGGCTTTCCTCAAGCAAAAGTTCTGCAGCCACTGCTCATCATCCCAGATGTGCATTACTATGTGATCCCACTACTCTGCTTGTTTCCCAAGCCCCAAAGCGGCGTTTCACTGTGGTCAGCACCTTCATGAATGCCGCAAGCAATCTTGCGTTGTAGCTACCACGCGTGGCAAGATCAATGTTGCACTCCTCTTACCTTTGTAGTTTAAAGAATAACTCCACTGTCACTCATGACATGTTGGTCAGCGCGAGCAGCATACTGGTCAGCAGTTCAGGATCCATTCCTGCATCCTAAAGAGGCAGGGTGCACAATACACAAACTGTTGAAAGATGGTGCCAAATGTGGACGGAAGCACAGGGTTTGCTGGGATGCGAAGCAATGCATCACGGGGCATTGGGACAGGACCCAGGATGCCCTACGATCCCTTCCACCTTGCCACAAGTCTTAGCGGCAAAAGAGAAAGAGGTGCTCTGTGGGATAGCTGCCCAGAGTGCATGGCTCCGAATAGTGCTGCAAGTGCCGCAAGTGTGAACACGCTATTGTGCAGGCAGCTGCCAGTGTAAACACACAACAGTGCTTTTCTTTCTGTGCTCTCTGAGTGGTGCTGTAACTGTCGGTGCTATAACATTGACAGTGTAGACGTGCCCCTAGTTTACAGCCCCAAGCCTCTTTAAGCAACAGACTGAAAAGCTCCCTCTCTTCCTTTTCCCAGAGTCACAATGAATGTGCTGACTACAGCTTTCTTGCATTTTGTCTCTGCCTCCCTCTGTTCTGCTTTCCTTCTTTCAGACACATGTGGACACACACAAAACACAAACAATACTCAGCAGAAGCCTTCCTGGATGGGCTCACAATCCCCTTTGTTTTAGGTGGGGGGTTCTGATTAACTTATCCTGACAGTTATGTTAATTAAAGGGTGCATTCACACCCAATCTCAATGAGGTTTAAACAAATCCCTAACAAGGTTTCACCCAGTTCATAACTGTAACAAAAGTGCTCTAGTATAAAATCAGATTAAAAATAATACATCTGTTCCAATTGACACCTAAATTAGCTATAACGGAAATAGGTTAGAGAAACAGATTATTTTTCTCTTTTTGTTGTTGTTTGTTTACTATGTATTTTGACAGTACTTTGCAGACTCCCAGGATTACCTATGTGGGGCATACTGCTGGGGCTGTTTTTTTCTCTTTAGTTCAGTAGATTTCAAGTTGACAGCATCTCTGTAAAATTCCACAAACTTAGCCATCACCGCATCTCCCGAGCACATACCTCTCAATCTGCATAGGTTTAAAAATGGGATGCAATGTTTGACAAGGATCTAAAATTAGCAGCACAAAAGTACTAACGTAAAAAACGTAAAGTGCTATGTGATTTGTTCCGTTAGTGTAAATAAATCTATAACGTCAGTGTCATTATTCTTTATTTCTAATGTACAGCTCAACAATAAAAGTGAGGGAACATCACATGTGTGGGGAATGAAGGTAATTCTGGGATTAAAAATGATGTCCCTCAAAACAAGGGACACTTGAGAGGCATGCTCCAACATGTAAGCTACAGAATCAAGGATCTCTCATGGAGAGTGACCTGCTGAAAGCAGCCCCACCACACTGATAAACCCTAGAAGGAGATGCAGGGCTTTGGCTGATTCACCTGATTCCCAGGAATTGGGCCCCGCGCCTTAGGTGCCTTTTTAATATTTTTTCTTTACTCACCTGGTGGTGGTCCGCTCCAGGGTCTTCAGTGGCATTTCAGGGGCGGGGGCGGAGGGTTCGCTCCAGGGGTCTTTGGCAACATTTTGGTGGCCGGGGGTCCTTCGGTGCCATGGAAGATCCGGATCGGACCTCCCGCCACCGAAGTGCTGGCGAAGCCCTGGACAGCCGCCAGGTATTCAAATCGGGCCCCACAGTTAATAAAGCTGGCCCTAGGGAGATGGGGATTGAGCTAGGGGATCCCTGGGGTGTGTCATAGGGTCTGGCCCCGGGGGGGTGATGGGGATAGCGCCCCAGGAGGGGGATAGGGATTGTGCCCGGGGGGATCCCTGTAGGGGTATGGGGAGTGTCCCCCCTTGGGGGTGACGGGGACAGTGCCCTGGGGGTTACCTGCGGGGTGATGGGGATAGTGCCCCAGCAGGGGGATAGGGATTGTGCTCCAGGGGGCTCCCTGTAGGGGGGATGGGGATAGTGCCCCAGGGGAGGGATCCCTGTAGGGGTATGGGGAGTGTTCCCCCTTGGGGGTTATGGGGATTGTGCCTGGGGGGATCCCTGTAGGGGTGATGGGGATATTGCCCCAGAGGGGATCTCTGTAGAGGTATGGGGAGTGTCCCCCGCTTGGGAGTTATGGGGATTGTGCCTGGGGGGACCCCTGTAGGGGTATGGGGAGTGTCCCCCCCTTGGGGGTGATGGGGATAGTGCCCTGGGGGGATCTCTGTGGGGTGATGGAGATAGTGCCCCAGGGGGATCCCTGTGGGGTGATGGGGATAGTGCCCCGGGGGATCCCTGTAGGAGGGATGGGGATAGTGCCCCGGGGGATCCCTGTAGGGGTATGGGGAGTGTCCCCCCTTGGGGGTGATGGGGATAGTGCCCCAGGAGGGGGATAGGGATAGTGCCCCAGGGGATCCCTGTAGGAGGGATGGGAGGGGGATAGGGATAGTGCCCCGGGGGATCCCTGTAGGAGGGATGGGGATAGTGCCCCGGGGGATCCCTGTAGGGGTATGAGGAGTGTCCCCCTTGGGGGTGATGCGGATAGTGCCCCAGGAGGGGGATAGGGATAGTGCCCCGGGGGATCCCTGTGGGGGGATGGGGATGAGAGTGTCTCCTGGGGGCTCCCTTTCGTGCCCTGGCGACGCTGCAGCGCCGGCCGGGCCCGTCTGTATAAAGGGGCAGCCACGGCCCTGCCCACCCTCCGTAGGTTCCAGGCAGGAGACGTAGCTCCCGACCCGCGCTGGGGGGGCGAGGTCGAGTCTCACTCTCGCGAGAGTCCTCGGCCAAAGGGTCCTGCGTGGTGGCTCTCGCGAGAGGCGCAGGCGGCCGGACCCAACATGGCGGACGGTAAGAGCCGGAGGGGGGCGGAAGCCCTGGGTGAGGGGCTGGGCTGGGGCTGCCGCCGCTTGCCCCGCGGCTGGCCCGTGCCCTGCTCGCTCCCGGCCGTCACGTGGGGAGAGGAGGCGGCTTCTCCTCCGCGGTGGGCTCCCACTAGCCTGTGGGGCCCGGGGACGTCCCCGTCCCCTGTCAGCCCAGAGGGGTGAAGTCTCTCCTCAGCGCGGAGGGGGGCCGCTTTTCCCAGCCGTGTCGGGGGTGTGTGTCCCCCTCGCCCGTTTCCCTGGTGGAGGGGGCATCTCGCCAGCCGAGAGAGAGCTGGGCTCCTTCCCCTGCCCTGCCCCTAAAATGTAAGGGTCGCGGGGGGGCGGTTACAGGTCTGGGTGGTGCCTTGCCAGCTCCTACTCTGCATCCTAGCTCCTCATTCCTGGTCGGGCTGAGCTGCTCTTCTCCTGAACCTGGTAGCGAGGCAGAGACTGACCCCTCCTGTGCCTTGGGGACAGTCAAGCCCTTTCCGAAGTGGGGGTGGGAGTGGAGGGAAGGGATTAGAAACCTCTCTGCTGTGTGTCTGCCTCACTGTTACAGTGAGCTGTCCTGGGGGGTTGGTTTCTTTCTCTGTCTTATTTCCATTTGTTGCATGTGTCAGGCAACTGTGGTGTGGCTCTCTCCCCAGTCAGTTCCTCTGAAACTTGGATGGTAACTAGCCTTGCATGCCTGGTTTCTTTCTTTTCTCAAGGAAGGCGAGAATATAGCAGGGGGTTGGCGACCTACGGCATGTGTGCCAAAGGTGGCACACGAGCTGATTTTTTTTTGATGGCGCTCTGGGTGGGCTGACCCTCTTAGCCCACTACTGCTCTGGGGTTCCAGCTGCTGGCCCCTTGCCAGCTGGGGTCCCCACCGCAGCCCCACTCACCTTGCTTCCAGTTGGAGTTCCAGTGCAGGCCCCCTGCCTGACAGGGTCCAGGCTTCCCGCTCTGCTCAGACCTACCAGCCACCAGCTCCACTCACCTCAGCTGCCAATCTGGGGTTCCAGCTGTTGACCTCCTGCCAGCCGGTTATTAACTGATCACTCAGAAGCCTGTGTGCAGCTTCAAGTATCCAAATACTTGCCAGACATTGGAAAAGTCAGCAAGGAAAAGCAAGGGCAAGGATCACACTAAAATTAAATTAAAATGCATATCTTATTAGTTTAAATAAAGCTTTTGAAATGTTTTGGAAACATTGTTTACTTTACATGTAACAGTAGTTTGGTTATATGTTATAGACTTAGAGAGATGATCTAAAAAACATTAAAATGTATTACTGGCATGTGAAGCCTTAAATTAGAGTGTATATATGAAGACTTGACACGCCGTTGCTGGAAGGTTGCCAACTCCTGGAATATAGGATAGTGTCAGTTCCCTGGTTTTCTTTTCCTCTGTTTCTGGAGGAAGTGGTGGTGGTGGTGATGGGATTAGCATTCATCTCTCCTTTCCTGAATCAGGGTATGTGATGTCAACATAGATTCTGATTGGGAAGCCTTCCACAGATGTAAGATTCAAATAACTTAAAGTGGTGGCTGCTGGCATCATACAGGTGAGATGTTTCTGTGAAAGGCACCCAATTTCAAACTAATTGATTAATCATTTGCACCAAAAAAAATGTACAAAGAGGAGGAGTACTTGTGGCACCTTGGGGACTAAAGTTTATTTCAGCATAAGCTTTCATGGGTTTGTTAGTCTCTAAGGTGCCAGAAGTACTCCTGTTCTTTCTGCGGATAGAGACTAATATGGCTGTTACTGTGAAACCTGTCAAAGTGTACAGTTAGCACCACTAAATCTTACTGAATTTGTTGTATCACTTATCAGGCCTTCTGTGGAAAGAGATGTTTGCTATGATCTTTTAGGGCCACAACACTCCACAGTTGTTCTGTTTTTATTGGAAGAATATCTAGTCTCATAAGAGTCAGTAGAGTAGCTTCAAATTTAGCCCTTGTTAGTTTTGCCATTTCGGAGAACACATGAATGTTCACTTTTTGCAAGCCTAGTTAAAAATTAAATCATTATTTTAGTATTTAAAGATAACCTGATAGCCTTGGAATTTTATCTTGAATAAAATCCAGTTTGAGAGCACCTTTAAATAGTGTATCCTGAAACTTTTTATTCAAAAATAATTAAAAATATTTTGAAAGGGTTTTATTGATCTTATGTTGGTATTTAGGGATTTGTTTGGTGTTTTCATTCTGTATTCCTACACATAGGGAACTGATCCAGTACAAAGGGCTGTTAAATGTAAACAGGAAATAAAGATTCTTTTGGGTAGTTCTTCAGTTTTGATAAACTGAGGTTTGTGCTTTAGAAAAGTAAGCACAGTTTTAGACAAATATGGGTGTTTTAAAATTGTCTGTGTTCCAGTTAGTCCTGGGGAATGTCTCGGAGCAGCTAAGACTTCCCATTTAGTGTTTGAATTAAGTGGTAGGCGTGTGTGTGTGTGTGTGTGTTGTTTTTTTTTTTTGAAGCAATTGTTATTACAGCAACTGAACTTAATTGATTTGAGTGCGTCCAGCCTACCAACCCTCAGTTTTTGTTAGGCTTGTCCCAGTGTCACCAGGAGGACTGCCTTTCGTGGAGTCAGGTGAAGTGGTTGTCAAAGATGCAGTTCCTTAGTTTGCCTGCTGAATGCTGCTATGATACCATGTCCCCAGTAGGCTCTAAAATGCCCCTTCTGTTCTTCAAGGTTTTGGATCAGTGAGCCAGCTCTGCATTGTTGGCTGAGACTGCACTCACCAGCTTCCGCTAGTAAGGAGAGAGCCATTCTTCTCAAAGAACCCCCTGAATGAATGAATTCTCTTTAGCTTTGAGCCAAAAGCACAAAGCCAGTGATTGGCAACTAGATTGCAGTCAGTTTATAATAAGGTAAAGCAAGGGCCATGGTGCAGAACGTACTCAGCCATGCTCGAGTCAATTTCTTGGTCCTGCTTGCTTCTCAAAGAAATGACTAGTATGGCTGATAACAACTAGGTCCTCTCCCCTCACTATCTGAATCGTAGTTCAGCTCAGTTGTGCTAAGCCATTCTTATTGTAGTGGTAACAGGTAATCATTCCTTAAACTTGAATTTTGACAGTATCAGAGGGGTAGCCATGTTAGTCTGGATTTGCAAAAAGCAACTTTGAGTCCTGTGGCACCTTATACTAACAGATGTATTGGAGCATAAGCTTTCATGGGTGATACCTACTGTGTCAGATGAGTGCCAGTGTAATTTGAAACTCTGTACTGGAAATTTTCCTTAATTTCTGGCTTCATGCTGTGTATCCGGCATACTTAAAAGAACATGATGTGTCAGCTAGTGCTGAGTTGACCAAGTTTTTTACACTGTTTGGTTTTTTTCCAAAACCAAAGAGTAATAGAAGTTTTCCTGACTTCACACATTCCAGGTGGAAGCTTCCTAACAAGTTTTCCCTGTAATGTCTACAACTTCAACATTGAACCATTCAGAATTTGCAAGTGAAGCTTGCTTAAATTGTCATTTTCCAAACACCAGACTCGGAGTAGTCTGAGAATCATAGTAACCTTTGTTAAATTTCAACGGAAGGGCCAGAAATACACACAGTATCAACATGTTCATATAACCATAGCTAATGTTTTTCTATGGGAACTCAGTGGTACTCTTCTTGCTTTCTTATTGTGACTTTGACTGTCCTGCTTCCGCAAAATGCGAATTAACTATAAATTGTATAAAAGTGTGTTCCACAATTATCCTGGAAATCAGGTGGAGAATTTTTGTACTAATGTATAGCTGTAATGAAATTAATGTACAGTGTTGACACGGTCAACCTTTGAATGCTACTATGTGCTTACTGTGAAATTACTAGTGAGATAACTATGTGCTGAAAATTGGCGGTCTCAACATGGACCAAAGTAGTATTTTTGTGACAAACTTCTGAGTTTTTATATTTGTTTCTAGACTGCCATTATTATTAGTGGCTGGATATTCAGGGCTTCATCTTCATATTAAAAGCAACTGTGTACAACTCAGGGTTAATACTGTATATGCCTGCGAATATGCAGTATCTGACATTTACTAACGTACAGGGTGCACACACCCATGCATGCCAGATAAGACGTGAATGCCCAGCTTTTGCTGTGCAGATCTTCTACTGAATTTGTAGCAAACAATGGGAAATAGTGGCTTTTCAAAGCTTGACTAATTCTCTTGGCCCTGGTGAGTGAGGAGATATAAACTGTTTTATGAGAATTCAAGGTTTCAGTTTTAAAACAAACCCTCTTTTAGGGTGTGAAAATAACTAACCAGTGTAAGCCACAGGTAGTCATCTGCCAAACAGAGGGAGACTAGGAAGACTCTGGTCAGTTTCAGGTTTTATTCAGAATCTTGTGGACAATAGTGACAGTATCAAGCCTACTAATTTCATGCTGCTACAGATTGGGGAATGCCCTGACCTGCATGAAAATACCAGTTAAATTATTCAACGGGGAGAAGGGGGGGATAGAGGAAGTAGCAAATGTTAGGCTTTTCCCCTCTGCTGGTGATGGTCAGGGCAATCTTGGGATTTCTCTCCCCCATCCCTCCTACTCTCATGTGTGTGTGTGAGAGAGAGAGAGATACAGAAAGATATTGGGAGGTGGAGTGCTTTGACACTTGTGACCATCAACCAGATGTCAATATGAAAAATGAATACCCTCCTGCATAGTTCAGGGGCAACACTGTAGTAAATAGTACCTTTCTTGGCAAGGAAGTGGGTTTTTAACAAACATGTTGCCTTTGACCCTAGTAAAGGGCAATCTCCATTCTTAAGTCTTTAACTTGGGCTAGTAGTTTGATAGACTCCTTTCAAAAGCTGCCAGTAGTAACTGTTTTTGTTATGGCGGTCTCTTCTTCTTGTATTGGATACTTATCCAAGCTCAATCTGTCTCTGAGGTTGATTTTAAGAGATTCAGGTAGGAGAGAATGAAGATGAAATTTTGATTATTGTATCTAGAAGTCCTCACCTGTTGTAAACATACCACACTAGTTGGAGATGGTTTGGTTTTCACATGAGGTTGTGTTTGTAGTTAATAGTAGCAACTTAATGCTTAAGTGTTGTACTCAAAGTACTATACGGGATCTTTTCAGGGGGATTAAGGCAAAACGCCACACTTATTAGTAATACAGGTATTAATTAATACCTGATCATATGCATATGATATATTACAGTCATGCATTCACACACACACACACTCACTCACTCTCCGTCTTGCTGTTGTTACCAACTAGTTGCTCCTCTTAACTGCACTGGCCAGGTGAGTTAGATGGGGGAGGGGTGGAGCCAGGCTTTTGCTGATCCGGATCGATGCTCCGATGGTGACAAGACGAGACCCGGGGTCCTTCTGCAAGACACCTCGTATTTATAGCAGCTTCCCTCTTATGCAAATCCAGACCAGATTCAAAATCTGGGTCTGTGTCCGTTGGTCTGTGCTTTGTGCTGCTTTTTTTTCTGGGTGTTGTCCCAATGCTGCTCAAAGAGGGCGTTTTCTAAAGAAGGTGCTTGCTTCTAATCCCTGAGGTCGTCAATATGTCTGCTCTTCTTTATTGGGCCCACTTGACAAGTTGTATTGTCTTTTGTTCTGGCTCCCATTCCCTCTTTAACTGTTGTAGCTGTCTGGAGGTGGGTGTCTTCCAAGCCTCACTCATTCACACCTCATTCAGTCAATGGGGCAATTGATTACAGAGGGGGTGGGGGGGAGATCTTATTCTACTTCTAGCAAAAAGGCACATGTTTCTTTCACTTTAACTATACTATCCTTAGGGGCTATAACATTTGATATAAAGTTTTCTACCAATTTTCTAATACAAAGTTGTATGAGAGAGGCACAATGCCAAGTCATATGAAATACAAAATCAAACAGTGAACAGAAGTTACAAAGCAGGCAAGTGTAGTAAAGGGTGAACAGAACTTACATTAATAAAGTGAACAATTAAAAACAATTTCATTTATCAGTTCTGCGTAAGCACTCCTTCTCAAAATGGTTCTGCAAACATCTATTAGTCAGTTAGACATGTTTGTCAATAAGTGTTTCAGTTTACAGGTGATGAAGTTGAGATAGAATAAATGACTTTCCCAAGGCCAGAGAAATCTGTCCAACAGGATGTGAAAAGGTTCTTGGCTTCTGTGTCCATCTTTGCCCTTTTTAAAAGTTTGGGCCATGCTTGGAAAAATAGAAGGGCTGTTAACTGTGTGTACTGTTTTTGAAACTTACCTCATGGTGCAAGGAGTTATCAATAGAATGTGCTATGAGGTGTCAGATATTTAGGAAAACTCTTGTTTGTACTCTTGCTTTTTAATACTTCAGGTTTAATCTTTTCTTGCTCCTAATATGACTACTGTAGAAACTAATGTCCGTTATTTTTTTAACGGACCTAAAATGACTGATATACATTGCTTCCTATCTAATTCTGAATTCTGCTGTCTTGTACTTGAGGTAATTAATAGGTCCCTTGTTGCCTGTGGAAGTGTCAGTATCAGTAGATTCCAAAGCTGAAGGGACCCTTGTGATCATCTGGTCTGATCTCCTATATAACATAGGCCATAGAAATTACCCCAAAGAATTCCTACTGCAGATCTTTTACAAAAGCATTCAATCTTGATTTTAAAATGGTCTGTGATGGGGACTCAACCATGACCATTAGTACAGTATGTTGTTCCAATGGCTATTACACTGTAAAAAAATTATGCCTTTATTTTCTAATCTGTATTTGTCAAACTTCAACTTCCAGCCATTGGATCGTGTTACATCTTCCTCTGCTAGACTGAAGAGACTACATTGTTAAATATTTGTTCCCCATGTAGCTATTTATAGACTGTAAGAAAGTCACCCCTTAAGCTTCTCTTTATTAGGCTCCAGGAGCCCAATCCATTTAGTTTATCACTGTAGGGCATGTTTTCTAATCCTTGAATCATTCTCATGGCTCTCCTCTAAATGGAAGTCCTTATCTCCCTCCTTCTTCAGTGTGGACACTGTATTCCAGCTGTGGTTGCCAGGCCAAATCCAGAGGGAAAATAACCTTTACTGCTATTTGAGATTCCCTTGTTTATCCATCCAAGGATTCCATTAGACCTTTTGGCTGCAGAGTCACACCAGCAGTTCATGTTCAGCTGACTATCAGCCATGCCCCCAAGATCTTTTTCAGAGTCATGCTTTCCAGGATTAAAGTCACTTATCCCGTAAATATGGCCTACGTTCTTTGTCCCTAGATGTAGACACTTTGTTTAGCAGTATTTAAAATGCATATTGTTGGCTTGTGCCCAGATTACCAAGGGATTCAGATTGGTCTGGATAAGAGATCTGTCATCTTTGCTATTTACTACTCCTCTCATTTTGTTATCTGCTAACTTTATCAATGATTGTTTTTTCTCAAGATGATTAATAAAATCTTTAAATAGTGTAGGGCAAGAACTGATGATTGCAGGACCCCACTAGAAACACCTGTTTGAGTCCCCATTTACAACTACCTTTTGAGATCTATCCATTAGCCAGCTTTTAATCTATGTATGTGTGCCATGTTAATTTTATCTTTAGTTTTTAACCAGTATCATGCAGTACCAAGTCAAATGCCTTACATAAGTCTGTGTTACTGTAACACTATTATCTTTGTCAGCCAAACTTCTAATATCAAAAAAGATATGAAGTTAGTAATCCTTTTTACCCTTTTTAAATTTTGTCACATCAGCTTTATTCTAGTCTTCTGGAACTTTCCCAGTGTTCCAAGACGTATTGAAAATCAACATTAACTGTCCATATGCTTCCCCCAAAATACAGAACAGAGAAATACTATTGAACACTGTCACCTTTTGTGAATTATTGATAATTTTACTATTTCCATCTAGTAACAGACAATATATCCATGTTTCTGGTAACAGAGAAATTGCTTGCTTATGAATTATGTATAGAGATGGTCCAAAAAAGGCTGGAAGCTTGTTCTTAATGATACATCCTTGAGGATGTAAGTGTAGGTTGCAGCGTTCTGAAAGGCCTTAATACATTGTAGTTCAATCTACGTCAACAAAACAAAGGAAGATCCACTGATGATAACTAACGAAGTAAAATAGCTAACATATCTAAGTACAGCAACGTAAGTAACTTCCTGCCTGCTTTGTGAAATGGACTTTCCTTGTTATGATTCTCTAAAGAAGGATATTGTTTGTTACGTAGGAGACACTTAAACTTGTACTGTACTTTGTAAAACCAGTGATAGTGAGCACTAAAAGGCTTTTAGTTACAGCTACAAACCTTTCTCAGCTCTTCCTAGTTGTAATTGCATAGCTACACTTGGCAGTGCCCCAACAAGCCTGCACTGTGGCTTACATTTTGTTACTCTTCATGGCAAAGCACTGATGTAACCAATTGCCTTACTGGATGAAAGGTTATGTCCTGTTTAAATAACTCTTAAAGTAGCATTAGTCACAGTCCCTGGGCAAAGACTGAATGTTGGCATGATCTCTAAATGATGCATTCTATCTGCAGTCAAACTAGATAGGGAGATGATTTGCCCGAAAAGCCCTGTCTTGCAAGAGTCTCGAGTGCTCAGCTCAGTTCCCTTCTGTCCAGGTGTAAATACTACATAATAGAATTCAGTTCTATTGATCACTGCTTGTAGTGATAACTCAAACACTTGATTAAACAGTATTTCCAAAACTCACTTTCTCTTGATGCTAATTGTCCATTATCAGTACAAGGGGACCCTTGGTTGTAAGGGACAGAGTAAAAGTGAATTCCTCTTTTCTTCTAGGTTGAAAACATTTGGCACCTCTGGGTGTGACTCCCCCTCTTCTAAAGAATATTAGTACTTCTACAAGCTTTGCTTAAATCCATTTATAACAGTTTTTTTGGCATTTATGCAATGGGAAATATGCTGTATATCCTCAAAAGATGGAGTGGTATGCATGTACCTTATTGGGAAAGTTCTTGTCTTATTGGTCTGGATTATAGTAGAATGATGGAGATACTTGATCCTTATCACTTCAAAAGTCCATACAGATTATTAACTAAAATGAGAGTGGCCCAAATTGATCCTGGAAACAATTTCATCTCATAATGTACAGATGTTGGCCTTTAGCTGGTCAATGGCATGGAGACTTCAGGTAAGAAGATACAGTGGAGTGACCAAAAACTTTGTTTAGCCTAGGATGCTATGATTGATGCTGACCTTTACAAGACAGCTTTGATACCAGGTATCATCTTGTGTTGTGTGTACATCCCCTAGCACAGTGGGTTCCTGGTCCATGATTACTGTAGCACCTAGAACAAAGCCTAAGGGCCTTAACAAAAATAATACGAGATGTATGTTTGGTAGAAATCTTTGGTCTGCTAGATGGTTCTATATATTTATGCTTTAAAAGAAAGTTGTGCATTTCTCTGTGGGTGCTGGTTTAGTTGTGCATTGGCATTGCACAAAATCAACTTTCAAAGCTAAGCGTACATCCTTGCTAAGGCAAATAAGAGCTGTAAAGCTCTTGGACGTGACTGATAGGCACTGTCTTACCGCAGAGTGACAAGGCAATGGAAATTCAAGACTTTTTTTTTTTTTTCTTGGAATAGCGCATGATGTACTTTCTAGAACAAAGCCATCCCTGTAAACATCCTCACCTCATCATGTTAAAATAAAATCCAAGCAGAGCAAACTGTCTTGTAGTATCCTTTATAGTGTCAGGGTAGCTCTTGAGTTCTTTCCATGGATTCTATTAGGAGACTTCTGCTTTCCATGTAAGAGATCTGCATATTAGAAGAGAAAATGGCATTTCGGAAACTTCTCCAAGAAAATTGATATAAAATTTTTCTAGTGCAGTGGGTCTCAAACTTGTTTTACTGGCGACCCCTTTCGCATCACAAGCCCCTAAGTGCGACACCCCCTCCCCCCCAACAAATAAAACACATGTTTTAAAATATATTTAACACTATTATAAATGCTGGAGGCAAGTGGGGTTTGGGGTGGAAGTTGACAGCTTGCAACCCCCATGTAATGACCTCATGACCTCCTGAAGGGTCCCAACCCCCAGTCTGAGAACCCCTGGTCTAGTGATCGGAGACAGTAACTCGGGGAAACAGAACTCAAATTCATGCTTGCGTGTGACTTTGGGCAAGTCACTTGTCATGACTATTTACCCAACTGTACAGAACATTAAGTCTTGCATCTCTTCTAGGTTTAAGTCACTTGAGACTATTTCATGGAACTTGCACTATTTTCTCTATGTAACACACAGTAGGGCTCTTTAGACTTGATTTTTTTTTTTTTCAAGTCTGCCTTTAGATTACTTTCTCTCACTTACCATGTGAAAGTTAGTCTTTGGTTGACAAGGTGAAGGTAAGGTTGAAAAGATAAGAGTATCTATCTAGCATCTACAAAGCAGGAAAGCAGAATAGTCAAGTTATTTCAGTGGTGACCTGCCTTACCACCTCCAAAAGATAAGCTAGTGTGTTTGAAGGAAACTTCCTAAAGTTGGCCCAGGTTCATTAACAGGTGACCCACCTGTCCTTTAGTTCATAAAAAAGGAACATTATCTTTAGCACAAAGATCATGGGGACTGTTCAAGCCATGGTACTCTTGTTAAAAGCTATTTAGAATAGTTGTACCTAAGTGTTAATATCTACATATTTGTCCATGCAAACTGAGTGAAATGCTTTTGGAGCATCTTAAACTATAATTAGAGAAGACCTGGGACATCTAATCTTCCCCTGCCAGTATGGGATGGATTGTGACATTTGTTTTTTTATATTTGGTATATGATGTCTTTGCTAGTGCTCTGTCCAGATAGGGAAGATGCATAGTAGTCGTCTTTAATTCCAGAAACTACATACACTGTCCTAAAATTCCATTTAAACAAAAATAGCTTTAGCTAGAAACTTTCTGGATATAGGCTCTTTCACAATCTAACAACAATATTTTGCACTGGCTGAGATGGGACTTCTATTAAGTTTAATATAATAGCTACCAGGCAGGGATCAAAATTTTGGCCCTCTGTTTCTAGGCCATTAGGTGGTGATAACACTGGAGAAGTGTTTAAGTGAAATATATGCATCCTTTAGTGACTTACGTTTTTGTGCAATAATCTCTGAACATGATTGATGTGGGATTCCGAAGAGAGAGGTACTGTTGAGCCTTTGTAAGTCTGATATCCTGGTGACTGCAGTAGAAACATCTAGATCTTTGGCTTTTGCGGGGGAGACAAGGGGAAGGTTTGAACCACCAATCGCCAGTATGGGAGAAGTGATCAAACTGAGTTTGTACTAATCCCAGTGCTCCACAAAGCATCAAATTTTCAAAAATTCCAAGTATCTGCTTTTGCTTTGTCTGTAAAAGATGTTTTGTTTTGTTTTTTTTGGAAGCTTGTTGATCTGAGGATTTGTCTAATTAGTGTTTAAATTATTTAACTATCAGTTTGGAAAGTGTTCCTATTAAGCTGATATAACACTCTAGGTGTTCGCTTTAAGGGACAGGGTGTGACTGGGCAAATAGATAATGCTAGTGACCAAATTAAGGGCAACAGATTTGCTGAAATATAAATGGTAAAATTTGGGGTAGAAGATATTCACAGAATTGCCAAGAAGTGTATCAAGGCTTGTTCAGCCTTTCAACTGAATTGCGTATTTGTCTGTTTTGCAGAGGAGGTGGCCAAGTTGGAGAAGCACTTAATGCTTCTCCGCCAGGAGTATGTAAAGCTACAGAAGAAGCTAGCTGATACAGAAAGGAGATGTACTCTGTTGGCTGCCCAGTCGAACAAAGAGAATGCCAGTGACTCTTTCATCAGTCGACTTCTCACCATTGTAGCTGAGCTTTATGAGCAGGAACAGTATAGGTAAGAAATGCATCTTGGGAATAGAAGCAATATTGATGAAACTATAAATGTTTTCCTCAGTAGCTATTTCAGATTCTGAGCTCTAAAAGGAGGGTCTGTCCTTCATTGTGTATTTGGTTAAAATTGAGTATAGTATCAGCCTGTCAAATGTAATCAACCAGTTCTCTTCAAACATGGTATGCTTAAGTATAACTTAACGGGGAGCTTACTGTGTGAAGTCTGATGCTGGTGTCTTATTTTAATCAGGTAACACCTGATTATTTTTACAAAAAAGTGTTCTTAAAACCAACCATCTCTTTAGGCTTGTCTACATGGCTTAGCAATGCAAGAAGAGTGTGATTTGTAAAGGGCCCTAATGTGGTGCGCTCCAACTACTCCCCCCCCCCCCCCCCCACACACACACCCTGCTGGTGTCGTCTGGCCCTCTGTAAATGTTACCTAATCTTATTGTTAATGTGAACCTTTTTAGACGGGGCCAGCTGGATTTACATGGGACAATTAGAGTGCTTTACAAATCACTTCCCTCTAGTGCGCTTCGCTGGCACTTTGTAGACAGTCCTTTATCTGAGAGATGGATGATCCTGAAAGAGCATTTCTTGTTCACTGTTTGTAATGGCAACATACTGTAGAGCTAGACTTTCGTACTATTTCTGAAGTTATTGGAATTGAAACAGAGCTTGGAGGATAAAATCTATGCCTTGTTCCATCTTTCAGGCTTTGTTCTTGGAACACCTCTTCTGGCTCCCCTCGTTCATTTTTGCATTAGTCATATTTCATGTGGAAATTGACTTCCAGGGAATGTTGTTTCCCTACATAAAACAAAGCAATAGCAACATTTTGCTGCTACTTATTTACGATGATGCAGTGATTATACAGATTTTAAAGTTTTAAGGACACGTGCAAAAGCTCAACTCCTTCTGAGTAGGAGTAAGCAGGTATTGAAGTGGAAGACCCTAGGTTTGGGTGAAATATGCTAATACATCAAAAAAAAAAAAAAAGCATCATTTTCTATTAATCTGAGTGGAAGTCGGTCGCTTCCTAAAAGGATAGGGCCAGAATAGGTTCTATATTTCCTCTTTTGCCAGTGTGCAGGAAATCTGATTCCAAGCTGACTGTGTTCTGGCCATCCGGGTAATAAAATGTAGGACAGTGGTATGTACCACTTCTAAGAAAAGATTGTATTTACACTGTATTTGCTAGTACAGATTTAAGTACAGTATGGAAAATGGACTATGGTGTATGTGTTAAGGAAAGCTCTTAATAATCTAACACTGTGCACTGAAAACTTTGAGCCAGGCAATTTTGACTTAATCAAGTAAGCAGTTGATTGTCTTAAACAAAAACACAAAACACTACCACCTCTCAAAAGCATACACAAGGGTCAGGAAAAATTAATCTGTTCAGGGAACTAGTATAATAAATATTACTTGGCAAATTGGATTTAAATTTTTTTAACTTCTATCTTGCCATGCATATTGTATAAATTTAATCAAGTGTGGTAGCCGGAAGTTTGTGTGAAAGCATTGATACACAAAAAAGAATCGGAACCTAGATCTGCTCTGCTTTGAGTGTTGAGGATTTCATAGCTGCTTCTTTTTTAGGAATAGCATAGTGGTCCAAATGTTAGACCCAAAAAGAAATGCTTTCTTTTGGAAATAAGCATTTGAATTCCCAAGAAAGGCTTTGTTAGGTTTTGGGTGGGGTACGGAGTAGTGATGATGAAGGTTAAAGTATATTGCTTTTGTTAGCAGGAACAAATGGATGAAAAATCCAACATGTTGAAGAACATAACACCTTACCTATAGAATGTTAGATGCAGAAAATGATCAGTCTGTGTACTGTTTCTGAATAAAAAGAATGATCTAACTAAGAATGATCCATATGGGATGGGTGTTCCCTGACAGCAGCTGTACTGGAAATGGGGTATTTCTGGGTTTTTGCTTTCATACAGTTTGACTGCTCTGTCAAATATACTTCTTTTATAGTTCTTTCAGTAATCTTCCTTGAAACCCTGTGTGGCTGACTGCAACATGGTATTCTCTGGGCTGAATCTTGGGTCTCCACGCTCCCCATCTCATCAATTATTCATTTTGGTCTGTGCCGTATGAACTGCTTACTGGATTTTTTTTTTAATGAATGTTAATCACAGGGCTTAGCTTGCATTTTCCTTGTGGCAATAAGTTGGGTTACTCTTAAATACCTTACTTAACTCGTTGAAAGAATGAACCTACCATTTTGCATTAATATATTAATGCAAGCGGCTTCTACCTATAGTAAATAATTCAGCCTAAATTTAGGTGCTTAAATGCATCTGTCACAAATATCTACGATGTAAAGACAGTCCATAAGTGCCTAAGCACAGAGGATTGTGTGTGTGTGTGTGTGTGTGTGTGTATATATATGTGTGTGTGTGTGTGTGTGTATATATATATATATATATATATAATATATGTGCTTTTTCTTCTATCAGTGATCTGAAGATAAAGGTTGGGGACAAGCACATCAGAGCTCACAAATTTGTGTTGGCAGCCCGCAGTGAGACTTGGAGTCTAGCCAACCTAGCATCAACTGAGGAACTGGATCTGTCAGGTTAGTTGCTGCTTGTCGGTGATGCTTTGAATGTCTTTGGAACAACTAATGAAAGGGCCCTTCGGGAAAAGGTTACATCTCATCATTTAGAATACTACTCTGACGACAGAGTTTTCCATTAATTATGAAGCTTGGACTGTTTCTGTAACATGGTAACAGGTTTGCAAATTTAATGTTAGTTAAATCAGTAACCCACCCTGTCCATTTTAATAATGTGGAAGGTAAGTGTGTGGTGTGGTTCACTCACTTCCTTAATAGGGAATTAAACATAGTGTAAAAAACGAAGCTTTCGGAAAGAGCCAGATTACTCCTTTGCTTTAAGTCTTGTTCTGTGAATCTAGCGTGCTTGATATCTTTGAGAAAATGTGCCCTGGCACATCATCTTTAGAGACCTATGGTCAAATAGCTTACCCAGGCTGCAAAACCAGCTCCTACTGTTGAACCCAAATGGCTTGTGAATTTTCTCTGAGAAGCACTCTCTCTCTAGTTCTGGTCAAAAGGGAGTAATCACAAATTGTTATTCACAAGAACATTTCTGAGTTTTATGCTGGATACAGCAGGCTTTTCATTTCAGGTGCTCGTACAGTGATGGGTGCTATTTATAGTAACTCTGAGAAAGTGGACATTGAAAACTTGCTCCTTTGTTTCCTCTACTATCTGAAGAACTAATATTGATCAGATTTTTTAGTAGTTTGATCATAACACTAGAAACTTGTTTGACTGCCTTTGTGCTGCTCAGTGACAGTGTTGCATGCAACCACTTTTCAGCAACACGAGTACAATCAAGCTTTCTTAAATGTAGCTTTTTCATGATGAAAAGTGCTCCATATTCAGTGCTGGGCTGAGTAAGTAGTTTTCTTAACTTCTAGCTTACTAACTAGATGAAAACTTTGATTAAACTCTGTAGAGGACAGAAACTTAAGGGAAGGTTGGAGAGTGTCCATTTCAAAAAGTGCATGAGTTGATGAAGTGACTAGAATGATACTATATCTATTGAACTAGTCTTATCTGGTAAAACTAGTATCTTAGTTCAGGGATTGTACATAGTTCCTCTGTTCTGTTGGCATGGTGATCCCTGCTGGCTGGCGAGAAGTTTGTGCGCCTCTTAATAGGATAACTTGACCTTAACCTGATTTAATGGAGGAAAAGATAATTTTTATGCTTTGAGCAAGAGCAACTTGCAGATGGAAAGGGATGGAAACTTTAAAGTATGGCTTGTCAGCCTGCAAGACTAAACTTCCGGCACTGCTATGAAAGCCTTTGATGGATCATGAATCCTAGACACAAGCTACGTTTTGGGAAGAAGCAACCCATAGCAAATCATCTTTGCAGAAGCTTTGATTCAGAAAAGTTCCTGCGCCTTCCTGCCATCCAAACAGCCCAAGAAATAGGTTAGATATATTACATGAAGTGCTCTTCATGCCAGGTACTGTACCTCGGGTTGTGATAACCTTTAGTGCTAGCATTACAACGCTCCTGATGCAAAGTGTTAGGATAACTTGCATTAACACTTATTGGGAAATCCTGAATTTAGTCACAGAGTAAAGAATAGCAGTTCTATATCGTCATTTCAAGACTTGTACCATGCAAATACTGAATATCCAGTTATCATTAACACTCACTCAAGTTAGGACTGTAGTAAAAGGAAGCATTTCCCTCTGGACAGAGTAATCTTTATTAAAACTGTTCTGTGTCAATTGTACATAGTCGTAATAAGCATCATGACCATTTCACCGGAAACTGGATCAGCTACTGTATCTGTTAGTCTGAGAGTGAGACAGATGGACGGACAGACTGCACCCAACTGTTTAGATTTGAGACTAGTTTCACATGCACGTTACATTTGAGCCTATTGGCTCAATTTCATAAGCCTCCTGTACATGACCAAATAGTACAGTTCAATAGTCCATATGGTAAATATCTGTAAAACATTTATTTGTAAATATTGTTTAGGTTTCCCTCCTTTTGGAAAAGGAGACATGAAATGACTGTCCAAAGTGAAGAGCTATATAAAACTTACTCTCTAGCTGTTTGCAACTTTATAGCTGTGTTGGTCCCAGGCTGTTGGAGACAAGGTAGGTGAAGTAATATCTTTTCATGGACTAGCTTCTGTTGATGAGAGAGACAAGCTTTAGGACATACACAGAGCTCTGTGTAAGCTCAGAACCTGGTCCATGAAAAGATCTTACCTCATCCACCTTGTGTCTTTAGCTACTTTCAAGTAGCTTGACCTCTTCTGCTTGAGATGTTTACCTTACTGTGCTGGCACAGGGTGCTGTTGCTTAGGGAGTCCTGTACCAGGTGGTGTCTGGAAGAATAGTTTAATGCATGGCCTGTAAATACTACTTAGGATGTTTTAAATAGATGTATCCTGTAGACCTAACAGTGAATGGAAGCTAAGGATCTGGAATTCTCCTGCTTATGTACAACAAACCTGATTTTAAAACATTTTCTTATTCAACACAGAAGCACTTTTTATTAAGTGTCTCGTCTAAGTCTCTTTTAATTACAAAAAAAAAGCCACTCAGTTGATGGAATATTACTACTAGTATCTTTATTGTTCCAGTTATGAAGGCATGCATGTTAGTATTCATCAAGCTCCTGTGTAAACATGTCTTGTTATCAGGAGCAAGTTTTAAACCTAGTTTAGACAGCTCCATGTTAAACTCTCTAGAATAGCTAGTGATTCTTGAGTTTGAAGAATTGATGCCTCTGTGCTCTTGTGGCAGTGGGTTTCATATACTGGAGTATAAGAACTGTAAAAGTTGTGCAGAGTTAAGAAATCAAGGGTTTTCTGCTAATCTAACCATTTGAAGTTAAATTAAAAATAACTTGCCTTTCTCTCTCTCCTTTCCTATGGAAGGATCCCAAATAGCATTGCAAACTAGATAGAATAGCTGGAGCCACCTCTGGATGGTAAAAAGCAACTATTAATAGCATGCAGCAACACTGTATAGGGCAGGAAGAGTAACTTTAACTTATACAAGTGAAAACTGCAAGGGGATGGGTGGGGGGGCTTAAGTTGGCAGAAAGTAATTATCCATGTTGGAATTTTACTAGGACATCAGGGCTAATATCCCCTTTTAGAGAAGAGATGTTGGCTCTTGTGTGCGGTGAGGTCAACCGCTGTCTTAATATGGTAACTTTGAGTTGGATCGGTACTAAGGAAGGAAGTGTGCCACCTTCTGACTTGCAAGAACACTGCTTACAGCACCATGGGTTTTCTTTGGTGGTCGTCATCAGTCATCAAGTGATCTATTCCCTGTTGCTTAGTCCCAGCTTCTGTCACCTTAACAGTCAAATATGACGGACAGAGGTCTGGAGGATGTTGTACTGGTGAGTGCAAATGTGTTTAAAAGATTTTCTACAGTGAAATATTTTATTACATTCTTTTGCTAGGAGTTCAAGTACAAACATAAGTGTGAGAGATTAACCTATAGGAAACATCTGAACTGGTTCAAAGTAGGTGATTGGTTACTGAACCATCACTTTCAGTTAGTGTTTGAAGTGGAACCAAACTGCAGAGTTAAGAAATATTGATTCCAACCAGAATTGAATTGAATTTAACCATTCGACTCCTTCATTCCAACTACAATTTTATTTGTTTTAGTATACTTGGTGGCATTCTTGAACAGTAAGTGTCACAAAGATCTATGGTGTTAATGTGAAGTCCCCACTTATCCAGTATGTACACTATTTTGTGCTGGGCCATAAAGCCCAGTCTGCAAAACTATGTATTTGAGGGGGTGGGAGCTAGCTGGATTTGGTATACTTAGTGTGAATTTCAGGCACTCTTTGTTCATCTTAACAGCGGGTAATGGACAGCAAGGTCCGGAAGGAGCATCCCCCATGTAACTGTTGACCTGCTTTTTCCCTGCTTAGTTGGAGGTCTAAGATGTCTGTGTCCTTTTAGAAACAATGGATTTGGTTGGTTAAAATTACAGCTATTTCAATTGAACTGCAAATATTTGAGACTGAAGTAGCTGGATTTTTCACCTTGTCACTCTTTTCACCAGATGCAGAACCTGAGGTGACCATGGCAATGCTGCATTGGATCTACACAGATGAGCTAGAACTGAGAGAAGATGATGTATTCTTGACAGAACTGATGAAATTAGCTAATCGGTTTCAACTACAACTCCTCAGGGAAAGGCAAGTTGCAGTGAATATATTCAAGCTTCTAGAATGTTGTGGCTGGGCTCTAATTAGCCAGGCTCTTGGAAATCTGCTATTTGTGCTAATGTAAATCGCTGTTAACTCATGGGTTTGAGTTGAAGATGGAAGATGTGTTACTATTTTAAAACTTATATTTGATTTATAATTCTAGAACAAGAATTTCAGCTCATAGCAAGCAGAAAAATCAAGCTTTGTCCTTGCACTATTACATAAGCCATTCCCTTGTGTAGTTCACTCTTTATTCCTGTATAACCCCCTAACTCACCAATTACCCATAAGCCCATACCCCAATGTGACATGACTAGAAAACCCAAGTGAGTGGTACCTTTGAGTTAGCTTCCTTTCCTGTAATTATTTTTCCTATATCAAAGAATCTGTTATAGTATTGACAAGAAATGGCTTTTGAGTTACTAGAAATAAGCTTCACTCTTCAGCATTTTTTCCCCCACACTGTTAGTGACTGGCTAAAATGAAAATGTAACCTTATCCATAGTAGCAATAAATCTTGAACATATTGGATATTTTAAATGCCAAGTTTTGGCCATCCTCTTAATTATAAATAGCTTCAGATTTTTAAAACTAAAGAATATTGCTAAATGACATGCTTGGAGGATGGAGAAGAAGAGGGAGGCAGGGCAAAATGACCACAGGGATTAATGTTCCTCACCCACTCTTCTGAAGGAGGGAGAGATGGAATGACTCTAAACGTCAGTAAATAAGGCATCCTTTTACTCTGGGTTTCTGTCAGTTATTGCTCAAATGGTCTCTCAATTTCTTCCTTTTACCTGCCAGCAGGTGTTGGCACCATTAAGTAGGGCTCTTAGCGTAGTGTGAACGCTTTCCTGGAAAACAGATCAGTCTCAGTCCACAGGAACAAACTTCCCTGATCTAACTCCCAGTCATACATCCTGTCAGTTCACAAACTGCTGTTTGTACCTAGTAATCTTGCATTGCCTTTGGCCCTGTTACTGAGGAGTGACTTAAATCTAGCACTTTTTTCTTCATTAGGCCTAACAAAATGTCTAGTTTTGGCTTGTAATCCTTTATTGTAGTTGGGTTTTCTCTTTCATAGTACTAAAAAAAAATCCAGTATACTAACAACCATTATTCCGTGTCTTACTACAGTCTTAGCAGAAATGCAGGTACTTTCTGGTATCTTCTGGCATACCTCTTCATTTTGCTAGTTAAACTTCCAGTAATTGATGGGAGGCAATGGTATAGCCGTTAGTGGTGTGTCCAAAATAACTACATCCCGTGACCATATGAAAGCTACTTTCAGTCTCTCTGACTTGTACAACATGCTATTTTGTACGTTTGTAGGCTTTGCAAAAATGAATGTTCATACACCCAAAGAGTGTGGCAGGAATGACTGCCGCCCCCCACCCCAAGGATGAAAGTGTCCACTTCCCTGTCTTCTACACAAATCTGCATTTTAGAGTTCCTTTTAACAGTGTTCATTCTTAAGCATGAAAGCTGGACTAGCTCCACTGGGTGTCAGACTTGGTGATAGGTTTCAGAGTAGTAGCTGTGTGAGTCTATATCGACAGAAAGAATGAGGAGTACTTGTGGCACCTTAGACAAACCAATTTTTTTGAGGGTTTTAGCCCACAAAAACTAGATCATGTGAGACTGTTGCAACTATTGTCCTTACAGTAGCAAATGTATTTCAGCAGAAAGATTAGGGTGTCTTCCTTTACTTGGGAGGAATAGTTCAGTGGTTTGAGCATTGGCCTGGTAAACCTAGGGTTGTGAGTTCAGTCCTTGAGGGGGCCACTTAGAGATATGGGGCAAAAATCTGTCTGGGGATTGGTCCTCCTTTGAGCAGGGGGTTGGACTAGATGACCTCCTAAGGTCCCTTCCAACTCTGATATTCTATAATGTGCTGCTTTCTCCAGAGTGGTGTGAAATACACTCTTACAGGAGTCTTTAGGTTGGTCAGTTTTATAAAGCCATTTCTGGTGAAGTTTTCTAAGAAGGCAGTTGTATAAAAAGCACTTATATAGTACTGGTGAACATGACATTGTTTCACCACTGTTAGCATTCAGATGTTCCTGTAGCTGAATGACCAGCTTTTATTGGAAATGAGAATCTGATCTTTCTTTCCTGATAACTGATCCAAACTCCCCTTCATTCTGGCAGGTGTGAAAAAGGAGTCATGTCACTAGTAAACGTCAGGAACTGCATTCGTTTCTATCAGACTGCGGAGGAGCTAAATGCTAGCACTTTATTGAACTATTGTGCTGAAATAATAGCTAGTCACTGGGTAAGTACTGTAATAGAAGGGGCATGGGAAAGAGTAGCCTGCAGGCTGAAACTTAGAGAAGATTTAAACTTTTAGATTTTAGTGTTGGATTGTATTGATATGTAGCACTTTCAAACTTCAGAATCACATTAAATGCTAGTACCGTGTGTGTTAACTGATCTAAACCCACACTGTTTTAAGACTTGTTTTTCTGTCTCAGAAGAGATTGCCTGTTGCCTCACATCCACTGCCTTCCTGGAACAGGCATACCTTGTGAGGCAGAAGGGGAAGAGAGGAGATGGGACCTTCTTCATGCCTTTGTTTTTCAACTTAAACTCTTCCCTGAAAGCTTACCCAGTTGTAGAAAGCAACTCAAACCATTATTTCAATTTTTCATCTTGCTGTCTGTTTCCTTCTGGGATGAAAAAGTACCAAAACACTGAAACTGATTTATGGCAAGAAGTTAGCTACTGAATCTTGCTGGAAAGCCATTTCAGTTTTCAGCCAGGTTTAATGGGTCCCACTAATTCAGACAGTTATCAGTATTGCTAATTGTGAACAGTCTGAAGTTTGTCCATCACTGGACTGTGGACAATTTGGGATTCTTGCTTTTTCCCCCTCTTAAAATTTGCCATCAGAAGTAGTAGCAAAGCCATAAAAAGCTACATACTTAGCTTCCAATTTCTTTTCCAACACAAGAGTAATAGGAAATCTTGCATCTTTGATATCAAAACCTTTTTTCTTTCCAAGGGCAGGTTATGAAAGTTTGTCTAAGCAAGTGATAAAGGATTGTTCATAACTGGGAGTCTTTTTTGCTAACAGAAGGCTCCTGTATTATGGATTTATAAGACTTGCACTCAAGGTTACTGTAACTCTAGAAATCAGATTTATCTGGATTTTATCTTCTCTCCAAAAATACCATCAATGGTGACTGTTTTTGGCAGAAGATCATCTACCTGAGATGCTGAAGGCTTTTGTGTTTAACCACGCAGTGCAGCTGTTGGCAGCATTTTATGGACTAGAAACAATAAAGAGGAACTCTTGATACCTATTGTCATCTGAACTTCAGGGTGGCACTTGATTCATCCTAGAACACACTGGGCAGCTCACTATTACTTTCCAAAAGTGAACTGTTCACCTCTGCTTTCAAATAGACTTGCTCATAAATCCTGAGGACAGGATCCAAACCTCTCCATGAAAGCTATCATTCTTCATTGTCCAAATGGACCTGTGTCTTTAGAATAGTCCCAGTTACTAGAAAGACCCTTCTGGTATTCCAGTATTTAGATTTTGAGGTATACGCTTTCTCCAAATATTAAATAACAAATATCACTCCTTTTCTCTATCTTCTTTAGAACACTCATTGCTTCTACAATTGTGGGAGTTATTGGGAAGTGTTAAGTATCGAACTGTGCTATACTAGATAAGTGTGCAAAGGCTGTTTTAAGCAGACAAACTTCTTGGAGGAACGTTTCTAACAACTGTGAAACTCTTACTGGTTCAATCTGTAATACCTTTTATATGTCCTTTTTTATGAAGTGCCCTTTATCTCTCTTCAGGCGGAGGATGTAAAAATGCA
This sequence comes from Chelonoidis abingdonii, assembly GCF_003597395.2. Classification (NCBI taxonomy): domain Eukaryota; kingdom Metazoa; phylum Chordata; order Testudines; family Testudinidae; genus Chelonoidis; species Chelonoidis abingdonii. Next base: position 7,668,796 of record NC_133788.1, on the reverse strand, counting down.
TTTTCGGGGTGCCTTTCATAAATATGGAAATTTAAGCAACATTGGTTAGAGCTAATAGTTCAAATTTTACCACTGGATGAAGAAATCTACTGGGACAGTTCCTGTCAGCCCTTTGTACATGTCTTGCACATCTCCAAAGAAGAGCCAAATGGAGCCTTAGAATCTGTTATCTTAAGTGTTCCATACTGCAACATTACTTCACGGAAGGGCAAACAACCAAAACTCCACTTAATATGAATAAGAAGTACAAGTATTAATATGGAAACGAGCCAATTTCACTTAAATTTCTTGTTGTTACTCACAGGATGACTTGCGGAAAGAAGACTTCAGCAGTATGAGTGCTCAGCTATTGTATAAAATGTTCAAATCCAAGACTGAATATCCTTTGCATAAAGCTATTAAAGTGGAGAGAGAAGATGTTGTTTTCCTGTATCTTATTGAAATGGATCCACAGGTATGGTGAGCTTTACTGTATCTGTGTGAACTAGACACATTTATCTTTACTTTAATGCTAGGTATGTGCTTGGGCACTTTAACTGTCAATTTGACTTAGTCAATAGGCTGACAAATGTAGGGCTGGAGAGTGACATACTGTGAAGGAAATCATAGAAGTTAAAGAAAAGGAACATATTGAGACTTTGTTGAGAAAGTACATAATGTTTAGCCACCCATCTCAAAAGGTACTGAATTCACTAGTTAATGTTTGGCAAGTGTTGTATTAATAGGAATGAGGATGAGGGAGTATGGCTTGTCTGGTACGATTCAAGCATTTCAGCTGCAGTTATTGAAATTACATGCATGGGCAAAACCAGTATAAATCCAGTACCTTTATCCTTTACACAGTAATATAACTTGTATTTTTCTTGCCGTTAGGACTGTGTGGTGATATCATCTCTTTAAGTTAACTACTAGCTCAGTTGCTTTCCATTGTACATTTGCCACTTTCTTTGAAACTACATCTGAAGAAATAACATACTAAGTCGCTTATTTTTTTTTAAGTTACAAAAAACATGAGTTTCCTTATCTGATTCAAATTCAATATAAATGTATGACTTGAGAGCTGTTGAAAATCTATTTCCGTATCTCTGCTTACACAACTCTGACCAGTAGAGAATCCCTGATGGACAGATTCTGCCTTCTCATAAACATTGAAGACCAAATTTCCCAACTAATTGATTGTTTCAAAACAAACTTCAGGATCAGCTTTCCAATTAGAGAACTTGCTCCCAGATGTACTTGAATTCAGTCTCCAGATATAGTCCCTTTGTTTACTCTGTATGTAAGACAAGTCTCTTAAGTGACTTAATTAGCTATAGTACTAGCATTGAAACTGTACTTTTAATAGTAGGTCATAGTTAACCAATATGCAACTTACAGTTACATATTGGTTGAGTGCTCCCTTGCATACATTTAATGTCAGCCCACTAAATTGTGGTCTCTTTTGGGTTAGCTGCCTGGGAAGCTCAATGAACTGGATCACAATGGAGACCTTGCTTTAGATTTAGCCCTTTCTCGGAGATTGGAAAGTATTGCAACAACACTGGTCAATTACAAAGCTGATGTGGATATGGTGGACAAGAGAGGCTGGAGTCTGTTACACAAAGCCATCCAAAGAGGTAAGGCTATTGAATACAAATGTTACCATTACAGTATAGAATAACTTGCTTTTGCAACTTACTTCCAGTAGTAAGTATATCCTAATTGAGACTGATTTTATGCATCTCTTAATATCTTCTGCCAATGACTCAATGTTAGTTTCAAAAATTCCTTGGCAAAAGGAGACTGAAGCCTCAGGTTTAGGTTTATCTAAATATATTAACGTGAATAGAAATGACAGCGTTAAGCTTCGTGAAAAGGATTCTTTTTGGAGGTAAATGCTAGCTTGCTGAGTTGGCAACTGAAATGAAACTGCTAGTTTCTCTCGTATGAACTACTTCAGTGTTGTCCTAGTCCAAGGTGAATAAATTTTTTGGGAGGGCGGGGGGGAGAGATTCAGAACATGGGTATTTGAATTGTAGTTCCATTTAACGGAGGAGTGACACTGAGTGCCTAGTAAGTCGTTTAGACTGGCTAAAACCTCAGTAGCTCATACAGATATGTTGAAGAGGGTGAGAAGAGAATTTCTCTTCCCTCTCTTTCCTTCAGGATTGCAAGGTGTGTAGTAGCTATTTCTGCAGTAGTGAGTGAGTTAATAGGGCAAGTAGTTTCTCACCCTTCCTGCAGACAGTAGTCCTCCCTATCAGCTGTTTGGAGGAGGACCCTATCTTTTATGACAGTCAATGGAGAAAAGTCAGTCACTTACACAGACATCTACCCATCAACTTCCAGTGGGCAAGAAAACATTATTGGTACTTAAGTCAATGACTGTACTCAAACTCTTGAGCTGCTATCAACACAAGAGAAGAAGGAAAGCAGATACATAGGAGGATTCAGAGAACTCAATAGGAAATGGTTGCTGTGGCAGTAATGCTCAGGAGGCTTAAGAACTGAGAAACACCTTCTTGCCTTACATCTTTCCCTGACCAGATAGAGCTGCATGAGTCTCTGGTATAAACCCTAGTGGCCTCATTGTATGTTTAGCCTTCTCTGGTAGGCATTATTTCTTCGCTCTGACTGGCTGCAGTAGAATGCTGCTGTTGCTGCTTGCATGCATACTTGGTGAACAATAAATTAATGCTTCTCACAGGGATGTTTCTCAGTATTCATACAAACAGCTTATTTACATCTGAAGTAGTTTAGGAGCTCAAAATGCCAAGCAAACTTCCTTCATTAGCCTTAGGTCAATTACAGGTAGTCACACTAACTACACCAACAGAGTACAGGGTAGGGGGCGGGCATGATCCTAGGAAATACTAAGCATGACTTGGAAGGGAGCTGATTATCCTTGACTCTCACTGCAAAGGCTACGCTTTCTAGGAACTGGCTCTACATGTGTGAAGGTTGCATTTAATAAAACCATGAAACCTTGCAGAAGGGTAACCCTCAAGGGCTTCACCACTGTCAAACTTCTAAATTTTACTATTCATGTTTAAAGGCTTAAGTTGTATTTTCTTGTCAGTTACTTTGAAACTGATCTTTCAAATCTTGCCAGTAACTGCATTTTGGTACTTGAAGATGCAATCATGTAGTTACTCTTTTTTATTTGTATTACTATAGCAGCCTGTTTGACATCTCAGTTCTATTCTGGGGGAGCAGACTGTAGAGTCAAACCAATTATCTGACTTTAAGTACTTCCAGGATCAGCCTAATTGCTCCTGACTGAGGGAAGTTCTTCAGATTTCTAAAGTTATACTTTTAATGGGACTCTAACTATAGAGAGAGAGCATACAAAGCTGCATGCTGATAATGAATGTATGATTCACTGCTATATCAAAACTGTTATCTGTGAACTGGGAGGACTTTGAATTTTCCTCTGCAGTCTCAAAGGTTGCACTTCCAAAAACAATTAACTCATGGAAGTTAATTCTTGTACTTAACCAGGCATGGCAGGGGAAGGAAGGATGACTTTGAGGCACTAGACTGGGACCTAGCATTTATGAGTCAATTCCCAGGTCTCCCACAAATAGTCTGATTTGTAGCAAGTTACTTAATCTTGCTGTAAAATGGGGATAGTACTACTTTTCCCTGGCTTGTCTGGGTAGATTTTTAGAGCCTTTGAGGGGCAGGAAATGTCTCTTAAAATGTTGATATACAGTACCTACCATGATAGGGCCCTGCTTTCTGTAGGCACTTTACAGTGTAATGTAAATATCTTCAAAAAATAACTAGAGCAATGGCTTAAGCTGTTCCATACCCAGAGCCTCCTTGTTTAGTAACATGATGGTTGCAACCCCTGATACCTTCTGAACTAGAGGGAAGTTTGACAGGTATAGCCTCTGTCATACAGACTTACATTCTGAAAAGCTTAAGAATAGCTAGAATGAGACTTGCCTACTACCTTTTATATAACCAACTTTAACTTGTGTAAACAAGCTCCTATCTGTTGCCATTGTCCTATGACTCCATAACGGATCTAGTCCCATAGCAGAACAGCAAGGACCACTCTTTTCTCTAACCGAGAAGCTACAGTTTTTTGGCATAGGGACTAAGGAACTCACTCCAGTATGCTTTAAAACATTTTGGCCAAGTACTTCCATCCTAGCCCAAACAGTTTTTTCGTTAGCCAGTGTTTGCTATTTAAAGGTTTTCTAAGGAAGCCTGTTAATAAGGGGGGAAATAAATCTTTTGGAGGGGCCAGCCTGACATAAGCTTTATGGTATACATTGCAACTGTTGGCTTCTAGCAGGGAGGAACTTAATATCCAGAAACGTTTGTATAAGAATACATTTCATGATGCCTATGGAGCTAATGTGGATCACAATCTACTGGAAATAGCTTAGGTAGAGCATATAACAAATCTTAATCCGATGTGTAATCTGTTCCTTTTGCACATCCCAAAAGGAGATAAGTTTTCTGCCAGTTTTCTCATTAAAAATGGTGCCCGTGTGAATGCTGCTACACTGGGAGACCAGGAGACTCCTCTACACCTTGTTGCATCGTATAGCCCCAAGAAGCACTTGCCAGATGTGATGTCGGAGATGGCACAGATTGCAGAGTCCCTCTTACAGGCTGGAGCCAATCCAAACATGCAAGACTGCAAAGGAAGGTGAATATATTGGTTACCAGCGCTAGACACTGCTACCACTTCTATCTAATCAATGTGCTGCAACTTATTCAGAAGTCTCTGTACCTTCATGGGAATAGACAAACATGTCTCAAACCAAAAAAATCAATCTAAATTATTTCAATGGGAGACTTGCAAATACCTTCATCTCACTTGCAGACAGTGATATTTTAGTAAATGGCATTCTTCTGTCGGGCATTACTGAACTGAAGGCAATGCCTTAGAAATAAGGTGAAGGAGGGAACCAGCTGGTGAAAGACATGGAGAACAATTGTACACTTTACTGATCAGCAATATTTAGTTAGGCAATGGAAATAAGAGATGAGACAACACAGCGAACAGTTGTCCCAAAAATTGTTGGGATCCCCTGGATAGCAAGCTAAGATGACAGATACAGTTTTTGTTGGGTACTCTAAGCACAACCATACTTTTGAGTCCCATATACAAAAACATTTTGAGGCTTTCATTGTATCACTGTTTTTTGGTAGAGTAACAAATATCCTATCGAAGAACAGTAGTAGTCTGTGGAATGTGCAAGATTGCTAGATCTGAGTACTGGGAAATGGACTAAAGGTAACAGTCTGAAGGACCCAAATTTACCACTAGGAGAAGTTAAATCTTTAGGTGCTGCCTAAGATTTACATAGAGCTAAAGTGCTCAGGTCTCCAATCCAAAAAAGCTTTTGGTGTCCCTCTTTTTTCTTCTTCGTTCTGTTGAGACAGATTTGTACTTGGCCTTTGATTCTGAAAGTCAGTGGGCAGGTGGTGGAGGAGCAAAGTCTGACCTGAGTCTGAACTTTTATGGGAATGTGAAATGAAATCTTGATGTCAGAAAAATGTCTGTCTTTCACCAGCTTGCAACTACTTCCTAATTGTAATTGACTCTCTCTCTCTCTCTCTCTCTCTCTGCAGGACCCCATTACATGCATCAATTGTTGTTAGGAATGATCCTGTATTCAGTCAGCTTCTCCAGTGCAAACAGTAAGTCTCTCCATTTTTTTTTAATTTGAATAGGGTATTCCAAAGCACATCATACACTGGAGAGGACTGTATAGCTGTAAGCTAGGTCGTCTTGTTAAACAGTAGTCCTAGTCACTTGGCATTCCTCAGCTACTAGATTCTGTGGATGCAAAATCATGTAAGTCTCTGTATGAGGTAGTGTGACCTATATCACCTTGATTATATTTCTAGCTTTGCTGCTGGATAATATTGGGCAAGATATTTCAATTTTTTTTTTTTTTTTTTTTTTTTTTTTTTTTTTTTTTTTTCCCCTTTTTCCCCCCCTTAAAAAATGGGGTGTTACTGACCACCTTTTGAAAGCATTATGGAGTTACTCGAAAAGAGCTATCTAGTGCTAGCTATTGCATACGAGTTCAAATGGAACTTTTTGTTGTTGAAGATATGGTCTTCTGGCTGTATAGATCCCCCCCCCACCTCCATGCTACCCTACTTTTCAAGAAGGTGAAGTGCACAGCAGTATCTTTGGGGGTAGGTAAAATAAAGCAGTACTGCTCTGAACTAGAATTGCAAGATGGATGAGCAATTATCAAGCTCTCGTAATAGTTAGTCGGAAATCCTTGTTAGGTCGGGTTCAACTCCAGGGGGAGTGAATCCCATTAACCTCCTGGGGAGATGAATAGGGCACTTGAGATGACTTAGGGAGAGCAATCCCTTCCTGCATGCTCTAGGTAAAATGTATACATACACCTGTATTGAATTTACAACTGAGAGTCTTTAGTGCTATATCTCCAATAGGAACCTGCCTCTTAAGAGACTATCTTGAAGCTTGTCTTATGACCACACTACTATAGCCTCAGAATTTTCTTCCCTAGTGCAGTTTAACTTCACCATTGGGTTTAAAGGCCTATAACTATAGATCTAAGCAATAATAGTCTTAGTAAGACCTTAGCAGTTGTGTTATAGAACTATGTAATGGTGATACTTTTTAATGGAGTCTTGCTTATCAGATTCTTGGAAGGTATTCCTTGGTGCAGGGTATTTTAAGAGGTACAAATAAGGGGCTATCTCAAAATTTAACTTTTTTTATTTGTTAGATTAGACTTAGAATTGAAGGATCATGAGGGAAGCACAGCTCTGTGGCTTGCAGTTCAGTATATCAAAGTGTCTTCTGACCTGTCCATTAACCCTTTTGATGATGTACCTGTTGTAAATGGAACCTCCTTTGATGAGAATAGCTTTGCAGCAAGACTAATCCAGCGAGGCAGCAATACAGATGCACCTGACACAGTAACAGGTAAAACAGAGGTTTGTATTCATACTTAGGCAAAAGGTTTGCCTGATAAGGTCACAAATATAGAAATTGGCATAAAAGCTCATTTTAATAACATAAGACTGGCCCTGCTAGGTCAGATCAAAGGTCCATCTAGCCCAGTATCCTGTTTTCTGACAGTGGCCATTGCCAGGTGCCCCAGAGGGAAAGAACAGAATGGGTAATCAAGTGATTCCTCCCGTTGTTCATTCCCAGTTTCTAGCAAACAGAGGCTAGGGACACCATTCCTGGGTAATAGCCATTGAGGGACCTATCCTCCATGAATTTATCTATGGCATCTTGCTTCAAAGTAAGGTGGGTGTTGGTGGTGGTTTGTGTGGTGGTTTTGTTTGTCATGTTTTCTACTGAGGTCTGTACTGCTACTAGTCTTATTTTTGTTACCTTAATAAGATAGACTTTGGTCTGAAAGTGATTCTGAACCCTACTATATATTGTCTAGCACTCTGACTCATAGCTGCACATGTCAGCTAAAATAACTTAAAACATAAGTGGCTAAATGAATTCCTTTCAAAATTTTATATATACTCTCCGTGATGAGAATTACAGATGCTGTCACAGGGAGGTGAGGGAGGCTTATAGAATGGGTAGAAAATCCTGAGACTTTCCGTGAAGTCAGGAATATTCCATGCTGTTAAAGTCCTGGAATTGTCCTCCCTTCCTTTCCAAAATGTGTAGCTTATTCTGTGGTGACAGCTTGAAAACAGAAATGTAATGTTGAAGGGGCTGATCAGACATGCCTATCCTTCAATAAGCAGCATTTCTGATGCTGGTCTTTTGAGTTCTAAATCTCGTGGGGAAGGATGCTAGGGATGTTTCAAATTATAATATTAAATCAATGGATAGTACTTTAACTCTGCATGCACTTTCATATTACCTTTTAGGAAACTGTTTATTGCAGAGAGCAGCTGGAGCAGGAAATGAAGCAGCTGCTCTTTTCCTGGCAACCCATGGGGCAAAAGTGAACCATAGAAACAAATGGGTAAGAAGTTAAGAGGGGGTGTGTGTTTGTGTCCCATTTCTCCCCCCCCCCCCCCATTGATGAAAATCTGGAATGTTAGAGTGGTGATGACCATATAATGGTGTATAGACAATTGTATTCTGTTCCCATGGCATTGCATCCTGCAGTGATGTGTTAACACTTCTCTCCCAATAATGCCTGTCATCGGTCCATATTTAGAGATGCTGAGATTCAGTTAAAAATAGGCTAGTTGAGCATAGTGTCTACTAGTACACAATAAACAAAAGCAGTCTTGGAAGCCGCTATACACTCCTGTAATTGGGAGGGCTTCCTGTTTTTAACTGTTGGTTTCAGAATGCCTCAACTTGTAATTTCTCTTAAAGGGGGAAACTCCATTGCATACATCTTGTCGGCATGGCCTATCAAACCTTACGGCAGAGCTTCTGCAACAAGGAGCCAATCCTAATATCCAGACTGAAGAAGCAGTGCCTAGTCAGAAGGATGCATCCTCACCATCTGCATCAGGGAATGTGTATCTGCAAACTCCCCTTCATATGGCTATAGCGTATAACCACCCTGATGTGGTATCAGTCATACTAGAGCAGAAAGGTAGGCTTTTGTTCAAGCTGTATCACTACTGCTGGATGGTGTGATTATGCAACTTCCATACCATGGCAAGCTATGTATCATGTGAGTCTGATCTGTCTCCCTGTAGGCTGACTTTTTTTTTTTATATATTTAGCTTCACCATTTTCCAAGAGTAAGTTCTCAGTTGCTAGTTTAGCACAAGCGGAGACTCTGGAACATCTTCTAGTTGTTCATTGTTAATTTAATATACTCTCCTGATGTATAAAGGCAGTGTCAGTATAGATCTGTAGTCTTGGAGGCTGGATTTAGAATGGGGAAGGCGCAAGACACCCGCACTAATACCAACTCCTTCAGTTTCTTTCTGGCCCGGTGTTTCAGACTGACAATAGAAAATTGTAAACTCGTGTCACCAAGGAAAAAATATTCAGGTGGGTGGCAGGTCTCAAGCCTAGGATCTTTGTAACTACTTATGTATTTGCTGCAATTAGACATGGAGACATAAGGACAGTGGATGGATATTTCTGCTGTTCCTTGGGAGGCAGGATGTGATTATCATGTCAATAACTTTCCAGAATTTTAGTGTGGTGGGGTTTTTTTGTTAACATTATGGGTGAAGGATGGCTAGTGTTTGAGCAGTAGCAACAAATTTCCCTTAAACATCCTAAGAGCTACTTGAGGAAAAAAATTTTTGTAATACTTCCGAAAATTGACATGTTCAATTGAAATCCAAGTATAACAAACAGGTTTTGAGATCAGTTTCAAGCCAACATTGATGCTTAGAAATACAGGAACACTTTTGTATAACATTGGGTTAAAATTCTGTGATACTGTCCTTCAGCTAATGCCCTTCATGCTACCAACAACTTGCAAATCATTCCTGACTTCAGTCTCAAGGACTCTAGAGACCAGACCGTATTGGGACTAGCATTATGGACAGGTAAGGGTTTATAAATTCTCAGTCTGTGTGTTGGAAAATAGTTGTGAAAGACTTAATGTGAATCCTACACACAAGTCAGGAGGGGAACCATATTGACGATCACTCTTTTGTTTATGGAACTACTGTATTTTTATGTTCTTTTAATTTTAAAAGTGGGTAAAAAGGTGCAAAACACTTGAGTTTTCTGATTAAATATCAGGGTTAACGTTGGGACGAGAAGATAGAAAAAACTAATAGAGAACTAAGTGCTGCAAGTTAAAGCAGTTAAGTGCTTTTGTTTAATTCTTGAACTGCACATTAACAGTATATGTACACATGCATGGATATCTTGCACTCCATTGCCGTATTTAACAGACAGCCTTGTATTTACACTTGAGCTAACCTAATTTATTAAGGGGAATAAACCTATTGGATTTTCTTAACAAGTATTGTCATTTACTTGAGTGGCCCAAAATTTTGAGTGAAAAATCAGTAACAAACAAAACAAAAAATAGCTTTTGTCAAACCCCAGAATTATCTGGGTAAAAACAAAGGGCCTTATAGTCCAGTAACTGTCCAACTCCAGGCTTCAGAGACTTAGTGTGTCCTTCAGGTTTTTTTTAGAAACCTTGTTAAACTAGAGGAAATAAAATCTTAATCAGGAGGACTCATGAAAATTCACTGTAGTTCCATGGTGCAAATTTCAGAGAACACTTAGGGTTAAGTTTTATAGCCACTTTTTAAAGCTTTGTATCTACTTTGTGAGACAGATTTGTCTTTTGGATTGCTTCATACACTGAGAGTAATGAGCCAGCAGATGGAAAGACTGCCCCCTCCCTTTCCAAGCACATGGAAAGTATAGTGCTGTACGTGTAAAAGGAAAACTTTCCTCAATCTATTGGTGGCAATATGTTCCCTTCCCTATTTCTCCAAAGTTACTTTCCACTTAAATGAATTGGACAAGTCATAACTCCTTCGTCTGACACTTGCATCTAGCCATCCTTAGTTTGTGTGGCCTCAGTGTACTGTAGGATAGCTTTCTGGCTCTCAATGAGATCTGAACTTCATGAAAGACAAGCCAGTATGCTTAATTTTCCTTGCAGTCGGACATTTTGGTACACAACTACTTCAGATCCATGTAACAGCTAGGATATTTATATATAATGTCCTATTTTGGATCAGTTGAATTATCTTAAAAGCAAAATGGTGATGGAATCTATTATGGCTATATATCTTTATTCTAGCTTGGCATTTTTAAGTGCACTTCTGGAACTATGGCAGTGCAATAGGTTAGGCGCCTAAATACTATAGTGCTGGACGCTTAGGATTCTATGAGTGCCAAAGATGAAATGTCAGTGAGATGTAAAGCTGGTGCACTAACTTGTTTGTTGTTGTTGTTTTAGCCAAATTCAAATCCTGTCTTCAGTTAGGGCAGGGAGGGGCAAACAGTGGTCTCATTCTAGCTACGTTTTTGTGCACAACGTAAATCCATTACAGTTCAGCAGTTGTCACCCTCTGATCAGGAGAGGCCTAGAGTTAGACATGGTGATGAAGGTCAAGCTGAAGAAGTATCGTCAGAGCTATGCTGAAAGCCACTGTGCTATGCCTGGCTCCAAGTGTTCTAATCTTCATGAATACTAAATCCACTTTCCATTTAAGACAAACAACCTTAAACAGGGGCATTAGTGTGGCTGGTGGAAAAATTAACCACCTCACATACTTGTGAAGATAATTTTACTGATGTTAAAATTAGCTAGTGATGGTTTACAGGTAGAGACAGGTTTTTTTACCTGTTATAGATCATTACTGCAATTTGAAAGTTTCAGGTTCATTTTTTTCAATATATTAAAATTGGAAAGGTCTTGATACTAATATCTTAATGGGTAAAACTTTAGAGGATCCTTATTGTAACTCAGTTTCTGTAGGGATAAATATTAACAAGTTGTCACTTTCCAGGCATGCACACCATAGCAGCTCAGCTACTTGGGTCTGGTGCATCCATCAATGACACAATGTCAGACGGACAGACTCTGTTACATATGGCAATACAGAGACAGGATAGCAAGAGTGCTCTCTTCTTGCTGGAACATCAAGCAGATATAAACGTCAGGTAAGTGTGTGGTGGTTTGTGTGGTTTTTGTGTGTGTATCTGTTGCTGTAGCTCTGAATTGGAAGAATACATAAGAAAAGTGATTGAATTAAACTGCTGCTAAATGAACAGCTCAGGAGTGAAAAGTGCCTATTCTCTTCACTCAAATCCAAGATATTGAACTATATAACTTGTCCCAAAATGAGTTTTTAATTATGGTTGGTGTACCACCTACAAAGTTGGTAACACACATACTACCTTCTATCTATGTCAGATTTCCTACAGATCGCAAAGGTTGGCTTGCCCAAGGATCAAGGGTTAGAACAGGGGTAGGCAACCTATGGCACGTGTGCCAAAGGGAGCATGCGAGCTGATTGTCAGTAGCACTCACACTGCCTGGGTCCTGGTCACCGGTCTGGGGGGCTCTGCATTTTAATTTAACTTTAAATGAAGCTGCTTAAATTACGTATAACAATAGTTTAGTTGTCTATTGTAGACTTATAGAAAGAGCCCTTCTGAAAACATTAAAATGTATTCCAGGTCTGTTGCATCTTACGCGCATTAAATATGCACGATTTCAGCTTTACGCGGTCGGCAAAAACAAAAGAGAATAACAATTTTAATACTGTACTTGTAGTGCGGGCGATTCCGCCCACCATTACACTCAGTGTAATTTTGACTATGTGTGATATTTGCTTTACGCGGTGACTGCGGAACGTAACCCCCGTGTAAGATGTGACAGACCTGTATTGGCACACGAAACCTTAAATTACAGTGAATAAACGAAGCCTCGGCACACTACTTCTGAAAGGTTGCTGACCCCTGGGTTAGACCATGGCCCTAGCATTAACTCAGCTTTTTAGCTACTATTGGTGTTTTGTATTCTGAGTCACTCAGCATAGTGGTATGGGGAAGGGGTGACATGAAATTCTTTCAGTGCGAGATCTGCTCTCTTGAAACTTGTGTGTGCAGGTGCCCAGGTCTAACTTTACAAAATCCATGTGCATCCTTAAATCTGAATCGAATTTTCAGCAATAGATATCAAAATTCTCAGCCCAGTAAGAGGAATGGAAGCACCTCAGGTTTTTAGAGCTGTTAATATCTGCTGACTCAGGAAAACAGCTTAGCATTGGTTTACACTTGATTCATCCTTGGAAGGCATTCTTCCAAATCATTATTGCTAGAAACCTAAAATTAAATGTAAGAGAACGCCTCGTGAGGTGGGAGCCAGTGAACAGGCTGAGTGACACTGTTGGACTAATGTCAAACCTCCTTGTCATAGTCCAGTGCCTCTAGTTCACCTTAGCTCTGAAGTAGTGTTTCCTTATGAATGATTTCATGCTCCTCCCTGGCAGTAACTGCCCTAAAAAGCAATCTTTGGTTTCAACAGATGTTACCTAATTGTACTGCAAACAGACATGCTGAACTGCACCTTGATGCTGTCCATTAATACAGCAGCTTTAACATTATGGCAGTGATAACTGTTGGAGGAAAAACAGTGAAAAGAGACACTAATCATGTGGCCAATGTCTAAATGTGGTGACATGCCCTTCATATGTGTCTTAAATTAGACACTCTTTTTCTAACCAAGGAGTTTAAAACCCAAGTGTATGAATCAAGGGCTGATACTGATTGGTCTGCCAATAAATCACTGCAACAGAAGGTCTGTATTTTTTAATGAGGTGACAACAATAGACCTTATACAGCAACTGTACATATTACAGAACTCAGGATGGAGAGACCGCTCTTCAGCTAGCTATAAAAAACCAGCTTCCGCTTGTGGTTGATGCTATTTGTACCAGAGGGGCAGACATGTCCGTGCCAGATGAGAAAGGGAATCCTCCACTATGGCTTGCCCTGGAAAATAATTTGGAAGATATTGCATCGACTCTGGTGAGATGAGCATTTTCACTGTACCCTTGAATTTTTAGTGTTTGTCAGATTTTGTGGTTCATTAGTAATCAATCAAATGCTATTGAGAAGCCAAATTAATTTCTAGTATGCTAATGGTGTAGGAATCAATAACCACATGGGCTTCTGTAGCACTGTCAGATCTGGTACCAGTCTACCATATCCAAAGTGGGCTTTTAAACTTTTTTGGAAGACTTCTTTAAACTCCTGCTTTAGTTTCTAGTCAAAACTTAAATGCTTCCCACCAGTGCACACTTCTCAATGCTGTTTTTAAACTTTCATGACTCTTGAATCTGTATATCATCCCTAGTTTTTTTAGGTTCCTTGAGAACTTGTTGGAAAATGTCAAGAACCAACAAAAATTTAGTATTGCAGCAAGAACTAAGTATTTGCTGGACCACATGCTCATCTTCCTGTATGGGATTTAGTCTGTAAAGGTACACTAAAGCTTGTACGTCTACTCATGTAACTCTCACTACTGAATCTGGTTTTTTTTATCATGTAAGCTTTATAAAATACCAAACAGGCTTCAACTTGATTCTTCCAAACAAGATCTCATGCATTAGGTGATCCAGCAATGCTCTTACTACTATTAGTGTCTTCGTTAGATACAGGAGGGTTGTCATAAATGGATAGGTAAGGTAAGGGTTAAGTTTCTTTTACCTGGAAAGGGTAACCAAACACCTGACCAGAGGACCAATCAGAGAACTGGATTGTTTAAAGTCAGGGCGGGAATTTGTATACTCGGGGTCTTTCAGTTGTTCTTAGCTATGAGGAAACAAGTCTCTTCTAATTCTCTCCTAATACTTTCTTCTAAACATCTGTACGTACCCGAGGAACCGCAAGTATTCCGCTATGTGTCTTTTGGGTTGATTTACCTGTATGTTATTTGTTGTGCTGGTTTAATTGGGCTATCTTTAAATCAGACTGTTTCTTTATATTTTCTTAATAAGCAAGCGCTGTATTGAGTTTCTTAATGCAAGAGATTGTTTTATATTTTTCTGTCTTTTTTTTCTATGAAAGTTTTCTCGTTAACTTGTGAAATTTCTTTTTCCGTAGGGGAGGCAAAGGGAAAAGCCGGCTGTGGGCTATTTTCCTTTGGGTCCAGGGAAGAGCAGTATACAGGAAAGAGAACGCGAATTTCTCTCTGTTCTCTGGTGTGTACAGTTTTTTTCCTCATTCTTGGAGCAAGGGGGTGGCAGAGCCCAGCTGTGGGTATTTTGCTCTCCATTGCCTGAGGGAAGCAGAAAAGCTGGTTTCTCTGGGGTCACACAGCGTTAGCCGCGAGGCAAGCCTTGATAAAGGAGGGAAGTATTTCCCTGCTTTAGCATCCAGGGTATTGGGAATCTGGGTGTCCCACAAGGGGGTGGGACACCAGAGGGAAGGAAAGGGGGGATCAGCCCCATAGTATTAATTCCTGATCGGGTGGCCTGCGAGATCCAAGCTGGTAGTGAGCTTGGGGGAGTTTCAGGTAAGCCCCCAAACTTTGGACGCAAAAGTCCAGGTTTGGGACAGGACCAGATTGTGGACGCTAAAGTTCAGGTCTGGGACTGGGAGGCTAGATTACCACAAGGGTATTTCAGTGGTCACTTCCGCAAGGGACTTTAAATAGAAGGGAGGGTGGGGGGAGACTGTCAGTACCTAAACCAGAGGGTTTTTAAAAAATGCTGACAAGTTGAGAAATTTTGGCTTCATAACTGCTCTCCATAAGGATGCTTCTTTTTAAGCCTAGGAATTGTGTGGGATCAATACATACTATATTGAGATGGGAAGACTAACTTTCAAATAAGTAAATACTGCTCTATTACTGCAGAGAATGACCTAAACATAAGCCATATGATATGGCAGTGACTATTAGTTAACACATCTGTAGTACAACACTACGAAAATCAATGCAACTTATCTGGAAGGATCTAAAAGCTTTTTCTAAGGGTTCCAGCATATGAAGGTAAAATGTATAACTATATAAATATAAGGGTCAAAAACTGGAAATGTAAAATTTTCAAAACTCTGAAATATAAGTGGTCTGACTGTCAAAGGTATTGACAGCTCCAACTCATTAGCTTCCCTTCAAGTTGGGGGTGCTCACTCTATCGGAAAAATAAAGTCACTTTTTAGGTCCCTACATTTGAAAATTTAAGCTGTATTACTTCTAAAATTTTCTATCCACCTCCTTCAGATTGTGGGAGATGTGACTTTCTGAAATTTAAGCATTGACTCTTGTGTTCATGGTTGCATAGCAGAGCAAGATTCAAAGTACACATTAATCTAAAATGCATGGTAAAATAGTATTGGTTATTAAAATTTAATTAGTCCTGTTTTAATTTTTGGGGGGAGAGGGGGGCGGAAAACTATGCCCAAGTGTGCATGGAATTTGAGGATATATTAGGAATATTCGACTGCAGCTTTTTTAGAATTATTCTTGTAAGTCAATTTGTTACTGATTACTGACCCTATAATATCATTGCTAACTTCAGACAAGTTTTTTTATGCCAGTCTTGTTGCTGGCTATGTGTGAAGTTGGGAAGGTAAATGTTCTGTGGGATTTTTGTGCAGCCAGTTGTTTAAATAGCAATGTCTCCAAGTTGTCTCAATTGCCATAACTATTCTTTAGTTATGTAGTTGCATAACTTGATCACTTTTGCTATAGGTATTACTTAGCAAGCAGATCACTTGTAATAAATCATAATAGCCATTTAATTTAAAATCACCTTGCACGTCAAACTCCAACTTGAAGCTATTTTTATAGCCAAAGTTATTAACCCCTTAACAAAAAGAAGTGCAGCTACATTATTCATAGCAACATTATTCTAGTGAGCTTACTTTAATTTTAGCTTAGGTATGTTCCTGTGGTGTTTAAAGGCTTTCTTGCTTCTTTGTGAAAGCTTATTAGTAGTTGTTAATATATCTCAAAATACCTGCTAAGAGAACTGGCTGGCCAGCTTCCCCCCTACCCGCACACTTTTTTTTTTTTGTTTTTTTAAGCTTTTAGAACTTTTGGCATCAGTCCTCCCTGCTCCTCCCCCGCCCCCCTCCCCCCCATTCTAGAAAACTTTCCAGCACATCTTGTTGGTAAACAAATCGGGTTTGATGTAGCAACTTAAGTTCAGACAGAGCTGTAGATGACTTGACTTTCTACGTGCATGTAAGAGTTGGGGCAGGGTGATGTCTTAATTCTGTAAAGAATGAGTGTCCTCTGGCAACAACATATTTATAATTCTGAACAATTTTTAATTGAATGAATTCTTCCATTCTTGCCTAGAAGGGTGCACTCACTGCAACTTGGATTTGGTTCCTCATTCTGCTCTAGGTCCCTTTCCATTGAGCATGACTAAAGTTTTTGATGTGCAGTGCATTTTCCCTGTGAACAGGGTTATAGGAAGTGATATTAGACATACTGGATCTCCCACTTATGTGTGTGTGGTGAGAGTTACCATGGACCTGATAAGCTGGAGCTACAAACCACCTTGCGCTTACTGGATGGATGACTAATTTGGTCACAAACACATTTGGAACTTGTTCCTCTTATTGCAATCTCATAAAAATATTTCACAGGACTAGAGACAGCAGTTCCTAATCCACCTTTTCACAAGGGGAATATATTATGAAAGCCAAGAACTATGGAAGGAATAACTCCCCCCCCCCCCCCAATGCAGTGTTAGCATCATGGTGGGGAGGGAGGTGTTTCATTTGCTACTCTTTTTTTAAAAATAAAAAAATAGCCAAGTGAATGTGTAACTGAGATGCAGGCATATTAGCTTATTGTGTTTCATTCTTAATTCAGGTAAGACATGGCTGTGATGCAACTTGCTGGGGTCCAGGACCAGGTGGATGCTTACAGACACTTCTGCACAGATCTATTGATGAAAACAGTGAACAAATAGCATGCTTCCTTATTCGCAGGTCAGATACAAGTCTGTTTTACAAAGTGGCGTAGCCATTTCGGTCCTGGGATTTTAGACAAAGTGGGTGAGGCAATATCTTTTATTGGACCAACTTCTGTTGGAGAGACAGACAAGTTTTTGAGCTACCCAGAGTTCTTCAGGTTGGTGTAGCTCAGAAGCATCTCTCTCCCCCTCTCCAACAGAAGTTTAATTCAATAAAAGATTACCTCACTCACCTTATTGCACTATAAAGGAAACGTTTTTTTAAAAGTTTGTGCACACATCTTCCTTGTTCTGAACCTTCAGACAGCACTGTCCATCATACTGGAGAGTGATGCTTTCCCAGTGGATGCTGTCATCGGCATTACCCAACTCATCAGTTCGGTAACTTTTTTTTAATGTGCTCCAGAAAAGACGCTTTTAACATCTGCAAACCAAGCATAGGTGTACCAGGAGAGGGTAAATGTACATCTTACTTTTGTTACACACTAACAGTGTGTATGCACCCTTCATTAATCTTAGTGGATTGGTCGTTCTCATTAAACTCGCTCTCTTTTTGTTTAGGTTTTACTCTTTAGTGTGGAACAGGCTTCATAAATGAAGCCCTGACAAAAGCTACTGGGTACACACTGCATAGTAGCTCACAGTTGCTGTTTTGAAATGTCAGTTACGCTATTTAAGGGACTTCAGTTTCTTTCAGTAGTCTAACATGCATCTTGGGGGGAGGGGGGGGACTTTAACAATGAAAAGCTTACACTTTTTTGTAGTAAATGTGTAAATTCTCACTAGTGTTAAGGATGCTACTATAATCATAGATGAGGGTAAAATGAACTCTTTCAAGAGGTTTAACGTGTGCACACACGCAATAGCTGCTAGTGACCCTCTTGTAAGGAAAGAGCTTTCGATATTGGTTGGGAACTGCTAGCATCAGTTCATCCAACATTGGTATGTTGCTGCTTTCCTTTTAGTGGTTGTGATGTAAATAGTCCTAGACAGCCAGGTGCTAACGGAGAAGGAGAAGAGGAAGCACGTGATGGACAGACACCTCTGCATTTGGCAGCCTGCTGGGGGCTGGAAGAGGTGGTACAGTGCCTTCTAGAGTTTGGTGCCAATGTAAATGCACAGGTATGTAAAAATATATAGGTCGTCTTCTTTTTTAAAAGTGAAGACTCTCTTGTAAACTATCTCTTTCCAGCTTCCTTGAGACTTCTGATTTAACATGGGAATCTTTTTGTCACTATTTTGGTGTCAATATGTTGCATCTTTAAAATGAAAATAGACTATTCAGTGCTCTCCCTTCTTAGCCACACATTTGGAAGGCTTTTTGTCTGATTGGACTGAGAGATCTACTCAACTGGCTGTCGTACATGTATGCAACTTCGTAATAGAGATGGTTTCAGAGTGCTAGCCATGTTAGTCTCTATCATCAAAAAACACTGAGTCCTTGTGGCATCTTGGAGACTTAAAAATTTATTTGGGCATAAGCTTTCGTGGGCTGAAATCCAGTTCATCAGATACATCCAATGAAGTGGGTTTTAGCCCACAAAAGCTTATGCCCAAATAAATTTGTAAGTCTCTAAGGTGCCACAAGGACTCATTGTTCTTTTTGATAGATGTTTATCTCTTTGCATATATTGTTATCCCCTCCGGATTATAGAAACTGAACTATTAATTGTTTTTTAAGAATCTAATAAAACCCTGAACTTAGGGTGCACACATGCCCCAAAGGTCCTGCCTGACTATCCAAAATGTTCTGTTTGACTAGATGTATGGCATTTGTTTGTTAGAACTGCAATCCCATATGTAACTACATGTATGTAGGTAATGATTTATGTGATCCATCCCAAAACTTCCACCAATCTGAAAATGCATCATAGCATAGTATGCATGTCAGGTAATCCTGAAAGTATCTTCGTTTATATGTTGCATCAATTAAAACAGTTTTTAGATCAAATTATTAAGGCATTTGTTTGCTTAATCCATGGAATTTTCTAGTATGTTCAGTGCTTATTTCTTCTCTAGAAATGAAGTCCTAAATGCCTCAATAGCTAACACAAATAGAGTAGATGAAAATAACAGGTAACAGATATCCTAAAGTAAATATACCAATGTGCTTGTATGATGCAGGAAGGGGAAAGAACTTTTTAACCTGAAATAGGCAGGTGGAAGTTGGGGGGGAGGGTAATGTTCAAGTAGTCCATAGCTGAAATAGTAAGTCTTAGTGATATTTGCTTGAGGGTTTCTTCAGTGGGCACATTGTGGACACAACTGCTAAATACTCATGAATCCAACGTGTGGCTCTTATTGGACAGGGAGAAGCAGTATCTGTGAATGCGTGAATCTGCTTGTTTGAACAGGTAGCCCAGATTAAGGTCTATTTCCCAAGGACCAAGCCAAGTAACAAACTAGACTCAATCTGTTAAATAACAGAGGCTATAAATGTTTCCTTAAATAATTTAGTACCTTTAAATCCCCGTATCAGGACACTATATATCCCATGCTTGCTGTACAACTGTCTGTTTTAGAGATGAGAGGAAGCTTCTGCCTATTACTATATCTCTGATATGCAATGTGAAATTCGTGATCTCGATTTGTAGGATGCAGAGGGAAGAACTCCAATCCATGTTGCCATTAGCAACCAGCATAATGTCATCATTCAGCTGATGATTTCACATCCAGAAATCAGATTGAATATGCGTGACCGGCAGGGCATGACTCCATTTGCATGTGCTATGACCTACAAGAATAACAAAGCAGCAGAGGCAATCCTGAAGCGGGAGGCAGGAGCTGCTGAGCAGGTAAGGTGGGGACATGATATTCATATTAAGTTCTTTAACTGACTAGATGCACAGGTGTGTTAGTAGCCTGTGCCCTGCAGAGATTATACTTTATTTTGTTCTTAGCTTCCTTATTCCAGATATTAATCCAGTGTGGCATGATACCAAGGCCTGCTAGAAACCAAAGGCTGCCTGTGTTGAAGTGGTGTGCTGAGCCTTGGTGTCCTCATTGTTCTATATAGTGTCTTGTCAATTCCTATAGCCATATTATCTCCACATCATGCTCAGTATAAATTGAAGGGTGAGTCCAGGCAGACTTTAGTAGTAGTTGTTGTTAATAATAATAATAATTAATAAAAAAAAAAAAAGCCAGGAGAAGCAGGGTGCTAGTAACTTTGTAGTGAAATAAAACTTGTTTCAAGCTGTCTAATGTTATGGACTTCTACTGAAGTAAACAGGCTAGAATAGTATTATAATTCTTAAAATTAGTAAACTCTTTCTTTGTTGGTCAAGTACTGGCATTTGGACAGCTTGTTCTGATGCAGGACAACACCACTCTTAGCTGTGACTTAGCAATGCAATATAAAACTGTGGAACCTTCACCTGTATTGTCAGGCTTCTTGGTGGAAATTTTGGACTTCCGTTCAGCAGTCTTCTCCTACCTTGTGTAAGTTAACTACCTATTGAGTAGTTTGGGTGCATTGTTAAATCTGTTACCTGCAGTATCTAAACCTTGTTTTCTGTGAAGTATAACATAATCCTAAAAATCTGTGGTGCACTACTTAATGTTGCCTTGAAGGCACATGTGAACAATGCCATCCACTCAGTGTTGTCCGTCTTTTTCCCCCTTCGCCCCCACGATAATGTGAGCACATCTTGCATTAGTGTGTTGGGACTGTATGTTGCCTTCCCTTGCACTGTTATACTCATGTAAACGCATTTAACCAAAATGTATTCCACAAATAACAAAACTGTTAACCTGTTTTGCCTATTTCATTAAAATATTATCCAACCTGCAATTACATCTAGAAATTAATAACAAAATATACAAACTGTAGAGAGATAAATACGAAACCATACAAGCTTGTAAAATACTGGTCTGAAAAATGGAGGACCTTTTTAAGAGCTAGCAAATGCGTTCAACCATATTTCTTGGTAACTTAGTATCAGTTGCAGGGAATTGATGCTATCCAGTGGGTCTCCTCTATCTCTAACATCTGGTTTTACAGTGAAAGAATGAGAATGGGCTCTCTGCTTGCAGATAATAACTGAAATGAGGGCAGCAGTAGGGTGACCAGATGTCCCAATTTTTGGGTCTTTGTTTTATATAGGCTCCTATTACCCCCTTACCCTCCTGTCCCAATTTTTCACATTTGCTGACTGGTCACCCTAGGCAGCAGGTATTTTATTTGTATTGTAACATCTAGGAGCCCTGGTGGTTGATGTACAAACAGAACAAAGACCATCCCTTTTTCTCCAAGGAGCTTACAGTCTAAATAGAAGACCAGAGAAAACGTATGGATATAGACAGACAACACAAGGAACAATGGGGCATGATTGGTCAGCATGATGGGCAGATGTCTCAGTGCACCAGCAGCCTAAAAAGTTGTCGAGTTTTTGTGAGCAGTACAGCTAAGTTGTCCTTAAGAAAAGATGTGAAGGAAGGATGAGGTTTTTTTTTGTTTTTTTTTTTGCAAATATTTACAGCAAGCTTCAGCATGGAAGACAACAGTTCTTGTTTGGAAGCTTAACACGTGGGCGATGGAGGCTGCTATCATTGGCCATTGCAGGGAGGGGTTGACATTTTTGTATTGAATGAGAGAGAGTACGCTCTGAAGGGCCTTGTAGGTGAAACAAGTAGCTTATGTTTGGTATGATAGAAGGGGAACCAGTAGAGGGGATGCATAGGGAAGGGTGATATGGTCAAAGTGACAGGGTAGGAAAATGATCTTTGTAGTTGCATTCTGAAAGGATGTGAGTGGGGGCGAGATTGTTTTTGTCTAGACATATGCTCCAAGGCACAATGTCTCAATTATTGAGTCATCCTTTTCTCTGGCTTTGAGAATTGCAGAGTACTGGTGGTCATCTAACAGACTTGATCTGTCCTGTTCTTCAGGAATGCCTTTATGAAAGGCTTCATTGTATGCATGCTCTCTCACTGCCTCAGGTGGATAACAAAGGTCGGAACTTCCTCCACATAGCTGTTCAGAACTCTGATATCGAGAGTGTGCTCTTCCTGATCAGCGTCCAAGCTAATGTGAATTCTAGAGTCCAGGATGCTTCTAAGCTAACACCTTTGCATCTAGCTGTACAAGCGGGCTCAGAAATTATTGTGCGCAATCTGGTATGTACTGGAGAAGATTGTAATGAATTTGAACTTAATGTACTTGATTTTCTTAGTGTCTCAATACCAATTATAAACCTTTCTAAAATAGCTCAACAGTCACCTAGAGTCTACAGCATTAAACTGGAGTTGAGATCCATGTGTCATGGTGCCAAGTCTTGGCCTAACTTGATATGACCACTTAATATCTGCCTCAGTTCATCTCTGTATAATGAGAATATTTGCCTCCCATCTAGTGGTGGTGTGAGAAGTAACTGGAAAGCATTTATGTAATGATCTAGTGTACTGGCTGCTGATATGCTCAAAGGAGACATTTTAGGGCTCTCATCAGTCTCATGTTTGTCTTCAGCTTCTTGCAGGTGCGAAGGTGAATGAGCTGACTAAGCACCGCCAGACTGCTCTCCACTTAGCTGCTCAGCAGGACCTGCCCATTATTTGCTCTGTCCTTCTAGAGAATGGAGTAGACTTCGCAGCTGTGGATGAAAATGGAAATAATGGTAAACGTATCTACTTCTATACTTTTGCAAATATTTGCAGTTTAGCAATCCAGCTCTTGGTATCCTCTGGTTTGGGAGCTGGCTGCTGAGTGGATTGCAATTTCTTCAAGGGTATAAAAGGGACAGGAGAAGTTTAACTTGAAAGTGGGGGCACATGACTTTGCTAGACGTCATAACTACTCTGGGATGTCAGCAATGCCACTTAACTTTGGATTTCTCTTTCCCCATCCCCAGCTCTTCATTTGGCTGTGATGCATGGTCGTCTAAACAATATCCGTATCCTCCTGACAGAATGTAATGTGGATGCTGAAGCCTTTAATCTTCGGTAAATACTGCTGTTACATGCTGTTCTGCATGAACACAGTTTATTGGATCATAAGCAAATTTAAAAAGTGTGCGTGTTTATAAACATGACTGCATCAAAACTTTTAATTCTGTAGATCTAACTTAAAAGTTATTGCTTTTGCACCTTGAAAGTGCATCAAATGTTCAAAATTCACTTCGTTCCAACACCTCTTAACAATTCTTTCAGTATCTTTTTTCTCAGCATGAATTAAGCACTTAAATCACATGCATTGAACTCTAAATCACTAATTCAAGAAAACAATGAACTTTAATTATCCATGCTGTGCTTTAAAACAGTATGCCATGCTGCTTTATGGATAAGTCAGTCTGAAGCTTGCTGAACTAATAATCCTAGTATAAACACATCTTAATCTGCATAACACAGATTTGTTGTAATATCTGAGCATCTTGTGTTGTCAGAGGTCAGTCACCAATGCACATTCTGGGACACTATGGGAAAGATAATGCAGCAGCCATCTGTGAGCTCTTCTTAGAATGTATGCCAGAATATCCTCTAGACAAACCTGATGCTGAAGGAAACACAGGTAACAAGAACTTAGTATTTCTTGAATGTGAAATTTGCTGTCTGAAAAATACTATGCAATTGATGTGACTTGAGGAAAGCATGACTAGTTGGCATGACACTTGTAAAACTGAGATGCACATTCAGTTGTTAATAAATTTAAATCTATTACTAATTTGTAAGACCAAATTAAAAGTTGTCATAGTTCCAAGTTAACTGCACCTGTGATCTCTTTATGAGCTCTTAGAGGGTGCCTCTCTTGCACTCCAGATCTCTAGCCATCAGGACCACCTCTCTCCAGAGATTTAGGCTGCAAACTCTTGCACTTCATTGATTATCCTCAAGATAATGCTGAATTCACGTCAGACCTGATGAGATGACAGGACTAACCACCCCAGTTTCATAAAGTGAAATACTATTTGTTTGTAAAGATGCATCTCTTCTGTAGACTTTTTTTTTCCTCTCTCGGTAAACAGGCCTAGTTTATCAGCTAGTTACCCATCCTTCCTAGGGATTCCGATAGCATTAAAGCAGGTCAGGGTCTGTCTTTCTCGGTCATAGTTCTCAGTTCTTGGATCCAGTGTATGTGACCTCTCTCTGTCAGGTTGGTCGCTTCCATACACTTGTCAGTTCTTTGCTTGCTGGGCCTCTTGAAACAGGTAAAACTAGTCTATCCAATTTCCCACAAGAGTTGAGACTTTTTTCCTTTCTTCCTCCAGAGTTAACTGCGTAGGGATTTGTACTAATTTATTCATAGTGACTTCAGCTCCTGCAGGAAGCCCTGTATCTCCCCCATGGAGTTAAGAATACAATCACTAGCCCATATAATACTTCTAAAGCTGATGCAGTAGTCCTTGAATATTCCATGTGTCCATACCATCTGTCATAGAAGTATCTCCACATGTTGCATCTGTGAGTGTGGGGAAAATATTGGTCTGCCCCAGTAGGGAAATGTCTGCCTTTGCTTTTCAGTGCTTCTCTTGGCCTATATGAAGGGAAATGCTAACTTGTGCCGTGCTATAGTGAGAGCTGGGGCTCGTCTTGGGGTTAACAATAACCAAGGAGTCAATATCTTCAACTACCAAGTTGCTACAAAACAGCTTCTCTTTAGACTCTTGGGTAAGTACATTTAGCACTCAAGTATCCCAAAAAAAGCCTAGGCTGTTTTTTTCAGTAAGACTTGCTTAAAGTTGGGACCCTAAATTAGTGGGGAGCTGGGCTCCCACAAATTCCACTGCCTTCACCAAGAGTTGCAAGCGCACGTACTTTTGCCTGACCTCTTCAGTTGATCTGTGCTTAACTTCAGGCACTTGGGCTTAAATTCTGGCCATAACTCTTAAACTGTCCCCCCTTTTTTAAAAAAAACAAAAAAAAAAACAAAAGGAAGGTTATCTACCAAGATCACACTGGTTTTCAAAAGGAAACATTTTGTTAAATATACCCCTTGACCACTTGCTGTGTGCTCTTTGTATACACCTTGAACAAATGAGAACAACTTTCTGGTATGCTTTAATGTTGCAATCCAGCTTCCATTGACTTAATACTTGAGAAAATTCTACTAAACAGTCTGAACATTGGCACCAGATAAGCTAAATACAGTTTCATTAAGGTTGGTGGGCACTTGTTCAGTTGTTTGAGTCTGTGATAGCAGTGATCTAAGCTCT
The DNA here is from genome assembly GCF_003597395.2 of Chelonoidis abingdonii. NCBI lineage: Eukaryota > Metazoa > Chordata > Testudines > Testudinidae > Chelonoidis > Chelonoidis abingdonii. The sequence continues at coordinate 7,643,348 of NC_133788.1, read as the reverse complement.
GAAAACAGGGGCAAGGCGACCATTCTAAATATAGTCATAAAAATGTTTTTGAGCTATGAAGGGGGAGAGACTTGTTTCAAGGGATATACAGGTTTTTCACCTTTCTTACAGATATGCTATCAAAAGAACCTCCCTGGTGTGATGGCTCCAACTGCTATGAATGCACTGCCAAGTTTGGAGTCACAACAAGGAAGCATCATTGGTAACTTAATTTATTAAATATTACTACACTCTTCCTTCCTCTCTTCCCCCCACACACCCCCCCAACTAATTTTCAGAATATAACTGGCTTGGTTTATGCTTCTTCCAAGATTGCTTAATGTTCTGTAGAGGTATAAAATGCACATGGATAAATGAGTACTTGATCCCTCTGAATTAAACCCCTCTTCCATATCCTACTTCAATTGCTAAGTAGAGGTTTTTTCCAGAGCCCCATTGACTGGCTGAAACTGCTCTCAGGTGTAGGCTCCCATCTGAATGACTGGCTGTTGGGCAGTAAGCTGCCTGCAGTTGGATATAAGGAAGGAGGTTGCCTGTCAAGGGAACTCCTTTTTCATCAGGGATGAGAAGCCACTTGCAGTGTTGAGAGCTGGGGTGTTGGTGAGGGAAACCTGCTGTAAGCTGTGTAGTTGTAGCCATGGTGGTCCCAAGGTATGAGACACCAGGTGGGTGAGGAATATCTCTTTTATTGGACTAACTTCTTGTCCCTCACCAACAGAAGTTGGGCCAATAGAAGATATTACCTCACCCACTCAGGCTTGGGAACCTGTTGTCAGTTATCGTGGGGCTCCCAAGCTGTAGCAAAGAAGGAAGAACCATAGGGACTTGGGAAGGAGTCTGACAGTCTATTGGATTGTGGTCCCATACACATTTTTGTAGAACCTCAGAGTTACAAACTTACTCATCAGCCCCACACCTCATTTGGAACCGGAAGTACACAGTCAAGCAGCTGCAGAGTCAGAGGGTATGTGGGGGGGAGCAAATGCAGTACAGTACTATTAAATGGAAACTATATTAAAAGCAGCATTTTTCATGTAAATGTTTGAACAAAAGATTATGGTGGTTCTTTCAGAGTTATGAACATTTCAGTTACAACTTCCTTTCTTGATGTGTTTGTAAGTCTGAGGTTCTCCTTTTTATATGAGAAGTGCTTCAAATGCAGGTGTTCCTAGCAGGCGTCTACCACAGTTTCTTTGACCTATGTGGCCATAGATGCTTTTTCTGAATTAATCTGCAAAGCTGATGTAAACTGCTCTTGGCTAATATTTCTCATTGGGTTCTCAGGAAAGCTGTAGTAGAAACCTAATCATGATCCAGGCTTGAATATGTTGGCTACTATTATGCCTTTCAGTAGGGATTGAGACGTACAGCCAAGGTGTATGCAAGGGACAAACATCACCTAGATGGGGAGATAAAGTTGTTTAACTGCTGTAGCTCCCTTGGTGGGACTAGCAAAAAGGTTCCAGTGTTGAAGGCTCAATATTGGGGATCATCTCAGGAATTAGTAACACTCATATTTATGGAGTCTTACTCACTTAGTGTTCATTAACTCTCCTCAGATTAGGCTGGAGTGTTTCTCTAAGATAGAATTGATTCTAGTTAGTGTTTGATACTGCTCTAGAATCCAATTTCATTATTGGTATGGGAAGACCTGGAGCTATTAACTCTGCTCATATAATAAGTGTTGTCTTAGCAGGAAGGTGGCTCCAGTGACTGGTAAATAACTATAGTGGAAGCAGTTCTTATTTCTGCCACCAGACACAGGTTTCATATATAAAAATCAGCCACTTAATATAAAGGATGACTCTCTCTCCCCCCTGTCCTTTTTGTAACCTCTCAAACACTGAAACATTGACTCTTCACTCTCATCAGGGTGTCTGAGCACATAACAGGGGCTTCATTGTTCTGATGATGCAATTATAAATGACTAACTCTTTCTTAGAAAGAACAGGAATACTTGTGGCACCTTAGACTAACAAAATTGTTAGTCTCTAAGGTGCCACAAGTACTCCTGTTCTTTTTGCGGATACAGACTAACACAGCTGCTACTTTGAAATAACGTCTGCTTTTCTCCCCTACACAGCCGCCACTGTGGACGTCTGCTCTGCCATAGATGCTCAACAAAGGAGATTCCAATCATAAAATTTGACTTAAACAAGCCTGTTAGAGTTTGCAACATCTGCTTTGATGTCTTGACTCTGGGAGGAGTCTCCTAGTATGTTGTAGGAGTAGGGGGATTCTCTGTCAGTGCTTTTCAGACAGCAACTCTGCTAGCAAGCCCTGGACGCAGGAAAGGGGAGGCCTATATGTGTCTTCCTTTGGCAATAGACTGAACTAATTAAGGACCATGTTAGGATATATTCCAGTATAAATGATGTTGTATGACTATAAATGTGTTGGGCTGTGATAAGACTTCACTGGTAAACAAATTGGAGTGATAAACCTGAATTGAGTTAGACCCTCCTAGTTGCCACAAGCATGGAAATTTAAAATTGCATTAGCCTGGTGTCCTGTATGGATCAAAATAATAGGTCTGTGCTTGCCCTGGTGTATTGCATTGAGCTACTCTAAAGTCTTGCCATCTTTAGGCTATTTAATAAGAGGTGGCACTAAGTTTCAAGGGTAAATAGTAACTTTGTGTTGTCTTCAAAGGTAAGTGTTCCCTTTCTCCATAGAAGGCTCTTTTTATAAAACTGGACTGTGCTGTGACAGCCATGACCCACTTTGAGTTAAATCTTTAAACAGGGTTTAAAGGGGCATAGCTGAAGAATCGTGGCCTTACAAGAGAGAGCTTTACAATCTCTCTGATAATAAAGGACTCAGAATTGCAGTTACACATATTGATACCTCCTTAGTAAATGTCTCATTAGCTCCAGCATGTTCAAGAGGATTTGCAGGCTCCTTTTAATTGGCAGACGTTCTTCATGGCTGCTAGAACTGATCAAGTCCACTTTTTCTGTTGTATTATTTGCATCAGTGCTCTTTCTGGCTTTAAAACAATTCTTGTCACTTAAGTGCTCAAGAACAGACCTAAGCTTACACTAATTGAAGAAGAAACACTAAAGGAAAACAGATTGGGTAGTTGTACTTGCTGCAAAGGAATACTGTGCTGGAGCTGCAGTTAGGAATCCTACAAGACGCTAGTTACTAGTGGCATTTTTCTTGGATCTAAAGACTATGGTTGATCAGTGCACGATGGAACCAGCAACTCCACTAATACAAAACATGCTGCTTCTGCACTCCTAGACTGTCAGAACAGGTCTCCAAATCCAGCAAAATGGCCAGTTATTGGCAGTATTTGGAGGTTCACTATCAAATGTTAGGCAGTTGGGATTGCAGGAAGGAGTTCTGACTGCACTGTGAAACGGCCTGATGGCCAACCTTTGCATGCTAACTGCAATGGGTTTTTTCTGGCCTGGCTGTGGTCCCTCTTAAATATGCTGAACCTATGAAACAATGGTACAGGTTCCCCCCCCCCCTCCCCCGCAAGTAGCTCATAAATCACTTAGCTGCTAGTAAGGACTTACTCTGGTGAACTGGCTGTTGTATGATAGGTAAAGGTGTCAGTCAGTTGAATGTGTACTTAATTAAAATGTCTTGCCTTATTAGTTTTTTAGCCCTGGGAGAGAAATGTAGACCAGACTACATGCAGCATTCCCCATCTCTGCTCCACGAACAAATCAGTTGTGTGTATATATTTTTTAGTGTTCATTAACCACTATTATGTGACACTGTGTGCAATAGGGATGCAGATATTCACAACTTCAATTTCCCTGCCTTTGGGAAAAGTGACATGTCCACTATCTCTTGCCTATATATGTAAAATGAGCTGATAAACCAGAGTGCTACTTTTTTATATTTCTGTGATTTATAGGATATTAGCTTTATGCTAGGCAAAATTTGGGCTTGTACAGTAAAATAAAGACCTGACACCCATCTAGTGCATTTCAGATGGAATCTTAGTTCGCTGCTAGGTCTTCCAACATACGTTGATGCAAAAACTGGAACCCTGAACTTAGTAACACTAGAGTGAAATAATGGACCAAGTTCGTTTTCATTCTCTATCAGTGCAAATCATGTTGGATGTAATGGCAGTAGCTGTGTTCTTTCAGTAAAGAACAAATACTGCCACTTTCTTAAAAGGTGGTATTCTTCTCTAATATAGTGTCTACCATCAGTATATCGAACTGAATATCAACTTGCAGCAGACTAGTTCTGAGACACTTGAGAAGGATGGCATGAATGAGTCTCAAAAGCACTTAATTACTAAGCATGACAGTTGAAATGATCAAAAGAAATCCTGGACAATCTAAGAAGAACCATGTATCACTTCTGATCATGTTTTAAAATGTCAGTAACTCATCATGCATTTGCACAAGTTAAATTTCCATTTACTGTGTTAAAATTGCAAATGGATTAAGTATCAGTTCAAAGAAATGATTGTCTTGTTGTTTTAACTAACCACATCCAGTGATCAGCTGTAATTTTTCACATTTGCTTGCTGTCTTTCCCACTTAAAACCTGTCAAGAGACAGACAGATGCAGCACTAAAAGCTAGGAGTGGTTATTCCAGAGGCATTTGCGTAGTGATTCATAAATGGACTTTGTTAGGAAGTTGACAAGACTTTATCTGTCTAGTGCTTTACAGCAATTAGTCGCAAAAGGATTAGAATATTTGACTTGTAGAATTGAGTTCTTTGGCCCCTTACCATTATCAATACACTTTTTTTAAAGAAGTTCAGTATGACAGATTTGACTTCCATGTTTACTTCAATTTGGGAAGGCCTCTGAGATGTGCTTGGCAGTCTTCATAATCGAGAGCAGGTTTAGTTTCTCATACTAGCCTACTCCTGCATGTTGCAAACTCACTTTTGAGGGGTGGAGTAGAAATCAATGATTGCTTTAAAAATGCAACAGTTTTAAATCCTACCTAGTGCTTTTAAAGTACACCAGCATTTGTTCTGAAAGGGTCCTCTATGCCTCACTGGAATTTAAAGGCAGGTATGAATACTAATAGCCCTTCCATGTACAATCTGAGATTGAATTCAAAGTAACTAAATTCTCAACAGAAACTTGACAAATTTAAAGTGCCTTTACTGAGTTATTTTTGGGCAACTTAAATTATTAAATTTGTAACCCCCCCCGCCCACCCACCCACACAAGTTGAGCTGTAGGCAGCCCAACTACCTAATATGCCCCCCCCCCCCCAATCTTTTACCTCCTGACTAAAGACCTAATGTTTACATTTTTTTTCCTCCCCCCTCGGGGTGTGAGTTTACCACACCTCAGCTTCACTTCCTGTAAAGACTGACTACCTGGTGTGCATTTTTTTCCTTCACAGCTCTGTTAGGATTGGTAGTCATACTCTGTTAAAGGGCACAAATCAAGTGAAAGCTCTTGAAGATCTCTGGTGGTGGTCTGTACATTTCTAACTTGGCAAACAAATAATGCATCTTCCTTTTATGTGGTATATTTATGGCTGTGACCAAAAAACTCTGCCACCCCTGCTGTCCTTAGATACTCACAACCTTAAGTTTATCTGTCTGCTTGCACATGTCAAGGGTTGGGTGAGCAAGAGACTGAACTCCCTTCTTGGCCCTACATGCAGTTTTGTTAGGCAGGGTTTCAGGCACTTAAGGCTGAATGGGGAAAGTTTATGGTGCTCGTGTAGTGAAAGAGGAATTCAGTCTCCAGCATGGTGAATCCAGCCCCTCACCCAAGCACAAAACTCATTCTAATTTAAAACTAGAAATTCAAGTAAAAGTTTGGAGGAGGGGAATAACCTATTTCGCTCTAGTAAATGAGAATGTGTTTTGAAATTACTGGTGTTAATTCTACTAACACAGCATTACTAATTAACTTGCTAAAAGTTTACAGATGACTTAGACTTCCTGTATGGAGACCAGTGGGTAGCACAACTTCCTTGTCATGTAGCATACATAAAATCATCTGTATAACAAATGAACATAGGGAGTTTTTTGTATATCAAGTGTTTATATTTTGATTCCCCTCAACAGCAATTTGCTGCAGACCTGGATATTGCAACAACTTTACTGTTGCATGTTTTACCGAAGTGTAAAAGTAAGACCAAACTCTAATGTGAAACTTTGTCATTCTTGCTGTTTATGAAATAGTCTTAGAACATAGGCACTTTCTGTTCAGTCCATTCTAAAAATGTATATTTGCAATATTCCTACTCCGTAATGAGTTCTTGTAACAAACTGAGGATAACTAGATAAAATACATCATGGGGTGTAAACCTTAATACAAAAATACATCTGTGTCACCAGTAATGACGAAGTGCAGCAAGAGAAGTCTTATACCCTTAGTCAGTTCCAAGCAAGAAGGAAAATGTTTACCAGTAAAGCCTGGGAGTAAAAACTATATTTCAACTTACCTTTTGTTTTGTAAATGATCTTAACCAAATAGTGATTATTCCAGACATCTTGTATTGTAAAAATCTTGTATAATTGCTTAACTTGCATTATTTTGGCAGACTGACTCTGACTCTGCTGTATTCCTAATTGACATTAAATTATGCACTCAAACCCCTTTCAGTAGGCTTGGTTGCAGTCATTCTTGTGTAGTCCTGATTTACTGTACTATCCAGGTCTGGACCTTCAATCAAATAGTTCTGTTCATGTTTTTCCCCAAACCAGTTTTTAACTTCAGATGCATTAAATGTAATACTGAGTTGGAAGTTAATTGAAAGAAAATAAGCAAGACCATGAGTGCAATGGCCTGTTACACTTGGCAGATGCCTTGTCATCTAATCCATGTGGCTTTACTTCAAAAAGAGAAGCTCCAGAGTAACTGAAACCAGACAAAAGCATTTTGCTAGGATTGTCTGTTTTGAGATGCATATGTTTTAACAATAAATATTTGCTAAAAATCACTAATTGAGATGTTATGAACTTCACTTAGGAACTGTAATCAGATGGCTCTGATGTATATAGACGTAATTCCCTGAACTACATGCTACCTTGTAGAATAATATACAGCATGCATTTAAGTGCTCCTTGCTTTATCATGATGATGAATTCCCATCATCCTTCCAAGAATGTTTAACAGAGCCCTCAGCTGTAGAATGCTACAGCCTCTATAGGAGTAACTTATGTTAAGCTAACTTTGTTTGCTGTAGTCCAAGCATCAGGCTATATAATTCCAGTGGGTGTATATATAACTGCACATACTAAACCATCTATTAACTGAAGTGAAAGTGCTATTCTTAATACCTCCCTCTTCCCCTTCCCTCCCCCCAAAGTGGAGGACAGTCCATGATTAATAACACCTCCCATCTAGTGAATTCTTGCTCAGTGTTGGAGTTCTGCCAATTTACAGCAGCTAAGCATTGGTTCCCAAGAGTACAGTGTCACTCCTTACCCATGGATGTGAAACTGATTTTTTTGGGTCTCTATCACAATTAGAGTTGCGAACATTCTAACTGAACACCTTTGCCCTGCCCCACTCACTCCATACCCTCCCTCTATCACTCACTCTCCCCTACCCTTGCTCACTTTCACCAGGCTCGGGCAGAGTCCCTTTTCAACCAGGTGTTTCTGGTTGAAAACCAGATTCATGATTCAATTTCTAAGTTAACTTTTACTAATTTCATAGTGCACTCAGCAGCCTCAAACCTACAGTAGGATGAAATATGTCTGTCACTACTTAAAATCTAACTGATCAACTCAGCCTTAGGCCACAGTTTTCACCTGGAGAGCTATTGCATAAGTACTTGAAGGGATCTGACTACTTCCTTACAATTCCTGTTCTTAATCTCACTCCTGTCCTTAGGATGTAATACTAAGGCTCTTAAGGAATCTGATTATTTTTTCTCTGCCTAAAACCAGGAAGGGCTGTACAGTTGAGGACTCCTACACTAATGTGTGGGTTTCAAGATTTAGTCAAGTGTTGCCCAGCATTGGTAGTGACTTACTGTGCGTCTTGTTCACTGGGTTAAATAGATGTTCATTAGCTGTTGTGTTTGGCTAACTTTGAAGCAGTCTTCCAGCTCCAGTCCTGCTTTTTGTTAGATGCTCCAGGGGGTGTGGCAAAGACGAACACATTATACTCAGGTGTCAAAAGTAGCTTTCTAATGCAAACCAACTTTTCATAGACTCATAGGTCAGAAGGGACCAAATATGATCATCTAGTCTGACCTCCTGCACAAGGCAGGCCACAAAACCCTGCCCATACACATTTATAACAACCCCTAACCCATGACTGAGTTATTGAAATCCTCAAAATTGAGATTTGAAGACCTCAAGCTGCAGGGAATCCACCAGCAAGCGACCCATGCCCCACGCTGCAGAGGAAGGCGAAAAACCTCCAGGGCCTCTGCCAATCCGCCCTGGAGGAAAATTCCTTCCCGACCCCAAATATGGCGATCAGCTAAACCCTGAGCATGTGGGCAAGACTCACCAGCCAGCACCCAAGAAAGAATTCTCTGCAGTAACTCAGTTCCCATCCCATCCAACATCCCCTCACAGACCATTGAGCAGACTTATCTGCCGATAATCCAAGATCAATTGCCCAAATTAAACTATCCCATCATAACATCCCCTCCATATACTTATCAAGCTTAGTCTTAAAGCCAGATAAGTCTTTTGCCCCCACTACTTCCCTCGGAAGGCTGTTCCAGAACTTCACTCCCCTAATGGTTAGAAACCTTCGTCTAATTTCAAGTCTAAACTTCCTAATATCCAGTTTGTACCCATTCGTCCTCGTGCCTACATTAGTACTAAACTTAAATAATTCCTCTCCCTCCCTAACGTTAATCCCCCTGATATATTTATATAGAGCAAGCATATCCCCCCGGAGCCTTCTTTTGGCCAGGCTGAACAAGCCAAGCTCTTTGAGTCTCCTTTCATAAGGCAGATTTTCCATTCCTCGGATCATCCTAGTAGCCCGTCTCTGAACCTGTTCCAGTTTGAATTCATCCTTCTTAAACATGGGACACCAGAACTGCACACAATATTCCAGGTGGGGTCTCACCAGCGCCGTATATAACGGCACTAACACCTCCTTCTCCTTGCTGGAAATACCTCGCCTGATGCATCCTAACACCGCATTTGCTTTTTTAACAGCCATATCACATTGGCAGCTCATAGTCATCCTGCTATCAACCAATACCCCAAGGTCCTTCTCCTCCTCCGTCGTTTCCAACTGATGCGTCCCCAACGTATATCTAAAATTCTTATTATTAATCCCTAAGTGCATGACCTTGCACTTTTCACTATTATATTTCATCCTATTACTATTACTCCAGTTTACAAGGTGGTCCAGATCTTCCTGAATAGTATCCCGGTCCTTCTCCGTGTTAGCAATACCCCCCAGCTTTGTGTCATCCGCAAACTTTATTAGCACATTCCCGCTCTTTGTGCCAAGGTCAGTAATAAAAAGGTTAAATAAGATCGGTCCCAAAACCGATCCTTGAGGGACTCCACTAGTAACCTCCTTCCAGCCTGACAGTTCACCCTTCAGTATGACCCGCTGGAGTCTCCCCTTTAACCAGTTCCTTATCCACCTTACAACTTTCACATTCATCCCCATCTTTTCCAATTTAACTAACAGTTCCCCATGCGGAACCGTGTCAAACGCCTTACTGAAATCGAGGTAAATTAGATCTACCGCATTTCCTTTGTCTAAGTAATCCGTCACCTTCTCAAAGAAGGAGATCAGGTTGGTTTGGCACGATCTACCTTTAGTAAATCCATGTTGCAACTCGTCCCAATTACCATTGACCTCAATGTCCTTAACTACTTTCTCCCTTAAAATTTTTTCCAAGACCTTACACACGACAGACGTCAAGCTAACAGGCCTATAATTACCCGGATCACTTTTATTCCCTTTCTTAAAAATAGGAACTACGTTAGCAATTCTCCAGTCGTACGGTACAACCCCCGAGTTTACCGATTGCTTAAAAATTCTCGCTAACGGGCTCGCAATTTCACGCGCCAGTTCCTTTAATATCCTCGGGTGGAGATTGTCCGGTCCCTCCGATTTTGTCCCATTAAGCTGTTCAAGTTTGGCCTCTACCTCAGATGCGGTAATATCCACCTCCATATCCACATTCCCGTTTATCATCCCTCCATCATCCCTAAACTCCTCACTAGTCTTATTAAAGACCGAGGCAAAGTACTTATTTAGATATTGGGCCATGCCTAGGTTATCCTTAACCTCCGTTCCATCCTCAGTGTATAGCGGCCCCACTTCTTCTTTCTTTGTTTTCTTCTTATTTATGTGGCTGTAGAACCTTTTACTATTGGTTTTGATTCCCTTTGCAAGGTCCAGTTCTACGCGGCTTTTAGCCTTCCTCACTTTATCCCTACATGTTCTGACCTCACTAAGGTAGCTTCCCTTGCTAATCCCGCCTTTCTTCCACTCCCTGTAAGCTTTCTGCTTTTTCCTAATCCCCTCTCTGAGTTGCTTGCTCATCCAGCTTGGCCTACAACTCCTGCCCATGGTTTTTTTCCCCTTTCTTGGGATGCAGGCTTCCGACAGTTTCCGCAGCTGCGACTTAAAGTAATTCCAGGCCTCCTCCGCATTTAAATCCACAAGTTCCTCCGTCCAATCCACTTCCCTAACTAATTTCCTTAACTCTTTAAAATTAGCCCTCGAGAAGTCGAAAACCCTAATCCCAGATCTACGTTTGTTTATCCTTCCATCTAATTTGAATTGAATCAGCTCATGATCACTCGAACCAAGGTTGTCCCCTACCACCATTTCTTCTACGAGGTCCTCACTGCTCACCAAAACCAAATCCAAAATGGCATCCCCTCTCGTAGGTACTTCAACTACTTGATGAAGAAATCCATCCGCTATCACATCCAGAAAAATCTGACCCCTATTATTCTTGCAAGCACTCGTCCTCCAGTCTATATCCGGGAAGTTGAAGTCTCCCATAATCACACATTTCCCCTTTGTGTTTACTTCATTAAAGACATTAAAGAGGTCTCTATCCATATCCAAATCAGATCCCGGCGGTCTGTAGCACACCCCAAGCACTATCTCAGGGGAAGCTCTAGTAGCTTTTTTACCCAGCGTGATTTTTACCCAGACAGACTCCGTCTTATCCATTCCATCACTTCTTATTTCAATACAGTTCACCTCATCATTGATGTACAAGGCTACTCCACCACCTTTGCCTTTCTTCCTGTCTTTTCTAAACAGCACATAGCCTTCAATACCCGTACTCCAGTCATGAGTACTATTCCACCAGGTTTCTGTTATCCCTATAATATCCGGTTTCACTTCCTGCACCAGTAGCTCCAGTTCCTCCATCTTGTTCCCTAGGCTCCTCGCATTAGTGTACAGACATTTTAATTTTTGGCGTTTGGCGTCAGTGACATTCTTTCCCCTGTCGTGCACAGACCTTCTACCACCAGCATCACCCGTTAGTCTAGTTTCAACTCTGCTTTTCCTCCTTGGGTCAATTCTTCGGTCCACAAGGGTATCCCCTCTCACTTTGTTTACTTCCCTCTCCAGGTTAAATTCCGGCGTGGAGATCTCCTGAACATCTCCCAACCATCTCCCCCAACTTCCTAGTTTAAAGCTCTCTTAATGAGGTCGGCGAGCCTCCATCCTAGAAGTCTATTTCCCTCCTTACTTAGATGAAGTCCATCCCGAGCGAACAGTTGCCTGTCCGTAAACGCTTCCCAATGACCGTACATCCCAAAGCCCTCCTTATAGCACCACTGCCTGAGCCATCTGTTAATCATCATAATCTTGTCGCTCCTTCGTCGCCCCGCTCTAGGAACCGGCAGAATCCCACTGAAGATCACCTGAGCCTCGATTTCCTTGAGCGTCTTCCCCAGTCTGACATAGTCCTCCTTGATACAGTCCAGCGAGTGACTAGCGAGTGACTTTTTTTGGCAATGATATGAAATGTCATAGGCTTCCTAGCACCCTGTTATACTGCAATGGGTTAATAACCTAGTCCCCCCACTAGAGACCTGCTGCTATCAGTCAACTGAGGAGAGACTTGCATCTTATTGTACCCTATCAGCTTGAGCTGCTTCTCTTCTGCAAACCACTTCCTTGAGCCTGAAATGAACATTTCAGTACAGCAATCTGCCATCAAATACCTTACTACAGCTACCATGAAAAGGCAAGCAATGCAGGTAACTTGCTGTTACAGGCATGTACTGCTTTTTGACAGCCTATTTCAGTTATTCATCATGTAAAATTCATATTCTGTTGTGAGTCAGGAAAGAGAATGAACTATCCTTCATCTAGACTTTACAATCTAAAGTTACCTTCAGTCCCCAAACATTAAGAGTCCCTTTGTTTGAAATGTGCACCAGAAATTTTGTATCACAAAGGGCAGAAAATGCACCATGTGGAAATTCCTTTTGGAAACATTTTGCCTTCAATTGGGGTTACTGGTCGAGACAAATAAGGATTATCCTTCTTCAAGGGAACAATGATTATCTTTTCCAACAATAGATTGTCTCCCTGAAACTGGCACTCTTATCACTGTAAGGCCCATAGCTATCCATTGTCATTTGCAGTTTAGTAAGGATTTTGCGAAGTTTGCTGCACTGAAATCTAATTTGGGCATCTCATAACTTTAAAAATCTAGGGTTAAAGTCAGCACTCTAAAACATATTTGAGATCCATACCCTATGGGAGTTTTGCCCCTATAACATATAAAGAAGGTAGTTTCAACTACTTGTTTCCAGTCTAGCAAACTCAAAGTGTATTTAACTTCAGTTTTCCAAAAGAAGCACTGGGAGGTGGCAAGAAGCTGAGAGCATAAGAGAGAGAAGTACTATGAAACTTGGAGAGGCAACACAACTAGAAAAACAAACGTTAATAAATTTATAAACCATGATCATGTTTGTTGCTGTGCAAGCTCTAATTGTGGGGGGTGCACAGCATAGCGCTTAAGTGCGCATTCTTGAATACAGCTTTGCTCTCTTGTGCTCACTGTCACACAGTGACCTGCACTAGTTAAGCATTTGGGGGGGAGGGGGAACAGAACTGGCCAAGGGAGACCTTCAGGAAGTCTTCCTCTTTTGTAAATAGTTTCATTTACCAATAGCTTGCATTAGTATTTAGGCAACACACAACACTATTTGATTTTGCAAATTAGAGTAACACATGGGTGGGTCTTGTCAAAGACCTGATTCCTACTCCGAAGACTTTACAATCTAATGAGAGAGAGTGCAACAAGTAGAGGTAGTAAATAAGTAAGGGAGGAGGAGAGATTGATTATAGCAATAAAATCCATTACCTGTCTGTGGATCACTTTCATTGTTCAGTTAGAACAGGACTCATGGCTTCTACATACTATGGCAATAGCAAGTCATAGGATAAGAGAGAAGGGACTGAGTATACCTTAGTGTTTCCTATACCCAAAGAATGGTAGAAACACTGATACTGCATCACCTCCTGTCCTGGATCCTATCTGACACGCGTAAATGTTCAATAGCAAAACTAGAAGTAAGGGAAGCCTCTACTGTGCTAAGTCCTTTCTCAGCCAGTTGGTGGCATGTGCAGATTAGTGAGTACAGTATTAGCACAACTCTGCCATAAAAGGAGCAATGTTATGATGGTAGAGAAGAGGGGGGCTGTTTTGTATGCTGCAGGTAAGTGAAAATGGGTCTACAGTGTAGTGCTGTGCTAGCTTAGAGCTCACTTCACAGACATTACTCCCACCAGCACCATTCCATAGATAGAGCTATTTCTCAATTGCAGAAGAAAAATCCTTTTTTCTTGCCAGAATTAAGTGCCAGTGCACCAACAAGCTACAGCAACAGCTATTGGCAAAGAGGATTTTCCATTTTAACATAAAATTTTCCTTACCATGCTATCTCCATGTATCACATTTCCATTGTTTTTACGGGCACTTTAACATGGTATTTACATTTACTCAAGTATAGTTTTATACAAACTGATTCCTGTTTCTGACTGAGTCGCCCCAGTCTTGTATATCAGAGAATCCCTTGTAAAGCTCAAAACATGCATTTTTGACTGTACCTAATCAACTATTTCATTTTAGGACAATAAATGCATCAAGTCCAACATGGTTATTGACTCAATCTTTTAGCACACACCAGTCAGCTAGTGGATGGCATCCCTTGTATTCTTGCAAGTTAGGATTGTCCAAGTCCCCTCTGTCACTGTGCTCAGTAGAATCCAATTGTCCAGAGGGAGGTCCAGTAGTTCTCACACACACACAGTGACTATCACTGGAACTGGGCTTGTACAGCTTCCTGGGGACTCCAATCCAGTCTCTGTTCACTCCCCCACTAGGGATGGAAGAATATGATCAAATACAAGTTATGTTATTTCTCACTCAATGGATGTGTATTTCCCGCCCACAGCTGAGTCAAAGACCCTTCTGAAGGAGGGCTGGGGCAACTACATGTACACTGAACCCTGGGGTAAGGACCATTTCCAGAAGTCAGCAACCATATTATCCAACATCCACAAGTTTTTTGGTAACTTTTGTTGGACCTACTAAGCAATACATTGTTGGCTGGACCCTGTAAAGTCAGTTTCACTCTGGATACTCTCACCCAGGAAAGAGCAAGTGACTAACATCCACCCTTTATTTCTCTGTTTCTTAAAATCCCCCTCAACAAACAGCATAGACACCTCACCTTGTATCTATCTTCTCTTACAATACAGCAGAATGCCTGTAGTACTGGTGCTGATGTTACTAAAGAAAAGGTCGACATAATTCACCTAATACACTATTGCCTCTTCTCAAGCCTGGTACTGCAAGGGGCAAAGTTCCTTTAACACCTGTATTTTTTTAAACAGGAGCTGAATGCACTGGACTCCATCCACTATCAGATCCACACACTGCCCTCTGGAAAATGGTATGGGTCTCAATCCAACAGCACACTTGGATCACACAGAATCAGAGAAATGTAGGATGGGAAAGGACCTTGATAGGTCATCTCATCCAGGCCCCAGCACTAACACAGGACAGAGGCCTGCTCTACACTCCAGAGTTAGGTCAACATAAGGCAGCTTATGTCTACCTAACTGTAAGTGTCTACATTACAATGATGCTCCCACTACTGTAAGTCACCCACAACACTGACCTAATTCCACTTCTGCAAGGAAAGAGGCTCAGCCCACCTCCCAAGAGGCACAGGGACCCTCCAATCTCAACTCACATGAGGAGAGCAGGGAAAGGGGCTCAGACCCCACTACCTCAAGGAACAGGGACCCCTCAGTCTCCACAAGAGGGGAGAACGTGGGGAGGATCCAAGTAACTCCTTGCAGATTTTAGAGCACTTAGCATCAACCTGCAAACAGAAAGTTCTTAGCTATAGCAGAGTTCTCTCTCTGCTAAAATTTACTTAGCTGTCTCATCTGTCCAAGGGGGCTAAGAGGCTTACCCAAGGCCACATGCTTATACAAAACAATCATCCTTGCTGCCTGGCCTAACTATATCACAAACAATTTTGCTGCATCTGTGCTGAAACTGTCAGTGGTACCTAGATCAGCACAGATAACATCTCAGATGAGATATATCAAGGTGCTTGGCTCTGCAGAGTCTGACCACCCCAGCAGGAAGGCAATGTTTACCTTTGTTTGGAACACCAGAATCTGCTGCCACTGGCAGAGCTCCATTCAGAGTTACAGGATGGGAACTGCTTCTTCTCATTGTTTTGTTCCTTGAACTTCAGCGCTTCTTCGATGACAGCCTTGGCCTGCTCCAGAGCTTTTGTGGGTGCCCCATTTTCATCATAGAATCTTCCTACCAGTTTGCCTTTTGAGGGAACAAAAAGAGCCACTAATACCATAGCATTTTTTTAAAAATGCCTCAAAAAAACTCTAGAAACCCTCTAAAAAGCAGCATACTGTATTAAAAGTGCTGCTTCGGGGCACCCCACGTATATTATTTTAGAAATAACAGAATTAAGTGAAATAACAGAATTAAGTGTTCACAACTTAGTCCCTTCTGACCAGGAATCTCAAAACATTTTACAAACATTAACATATAGACATGATGGAAATAATGAATTGCGCCTATTTTACAGATGGAGAAACAGGCACAGACATTAAATCACACTGAAAATCAGCAATAGAATCCAAGAGTCTTAACAACCAGTCCACTTAGCTAACCACTAGACAACACTGCTTCCCACATTATACAGTCTTTTCTCAGAATACTGCTCCTGAAATGCCAAATAAATGTCTATTAGACTATTCTTACTGTTGTGATGCTGCAATTTCATTACATTTGTATAGCAATAGAAAATAAAATTTACACTCATTTAATTTTCCTCGTTGCAATGCTCCCAAAACCCAATTACTTGGCTAATGAACAGAGTAAGATGGATGTATACATAAGAGATCCTGGTGTCAATGGGACATATTTCCAGAACACAGGAGATTTCAGATACTTTGAGAACATTAGTCACTTGTATCCAGTGTGAAAGAAGATGAGCTGATCAGAAACAAAAAAGAGGTTTACAACTGTTAGGTGTGAAGGTAGGGTTACAGAAGTCAGTCTACATTTTCCAATTTTTAGCCAATAGCTCAGGGCAACTCTAGTTTAACTAAATGGAAGAGTCAATCCTCTTGCCTAATTCCTTTGCAGTCACAGATACAAGAGTCATGGCTGAGGTCCATCATGTATTCCTGGCTCAGTGTAAATAGGTCTAATTTAAAATCTGTTTGCTATGAGCAAACAGTCTCATTGAGCTCAACAGGATGTGTGCGTGTTTGTATGACCGGGGCTCAAACATATCCATTTGCCTTCAACTCTCTCTCCCGCCTGTTAGAAGCTTCTAAGCAACAAACTACAAACACTTTTGGTACATCACTCTCTTCTACTTTCTGTGGAATTCAGGAATTAAAAGAGTTTGGTGCAGCTTTTATCGCTCTGTCTTCATTACTGATATGGCCCGCATTATTGTCTACGTGCTTCAAAGGAAATTTTTTGCTGCTTTGCATATGGTAGCCCAAACTATAACTTTGAAATACTAAAAGAATGCTTCCCCTGGAATAACAACACAGCTAGAGAAACGAGACAACTGGCTGGCCCATTACTCTATGCCAAGGGTCCCCAAACTTTTTCGTCTGGCTGCGGTGGACGAGCATCCACCAAAATTCCGCCAACAAGCGGCAACATCAATAGGCATCACTGCCAAAATGCTGCCGACAAGCAGCATCATCCAGAGGCGTCGCTGATGAAATGCTACCAATTTTTGGCGGTATTTCAGCAGTGACACCTCTGGATTACGCAGATGCTCATCCACCCACTACTACGTGGGCGCACGTAGATGCCCCAGCGGGTGCCATGGCATCCATGGGCACCAACTTGGGGACCTTTGTTCTGTGGTGATCTTGGATGCAAAAGTGTACCTGCTCACCTGCACTGATAATATATAATGCTTAAGCACTGATAATATAAACCAAACAAAGCTTCTGAGGATTAACCCAGGTATGCTGCTATATTACTACTCGTCTGTGTTACAGATCACCTACCAACGAAAATGTAGTTCTCGCTGTAGAAAGAGAGCCAGTTTTGTATAGTCAATATTTCTGACGGAGATAACCCAGAAACATCATCCACAAGTCCGGTGTTGGTGAAATCTCCTGTGGCAAAAGCCCTGGAGGCATCTTTCCCTGTAGGACAGACATGATGAACATCCAGCTGGGATACGATTCGGCGCAGGGGGTGCGCAGATAGACGGGGGATGGCGGTGGTGTCCAGCTAAAGGATCCGCTCTTTAATCCACAGCACCCCTCGCCCCCCGTTTCATTCCAAGAGGCCAGCGACCTACCTGGCCCCGGCTACGGGATCCATACGGGAGTGAGGGGGGTGGGTTGTTCCGCACGCGGCGGACAAAGGCCAGGGGGATGGGGGCGGCTCTCCCCGGGGTCCCGCGCGGAGAGGGGATACCTGTCAGGACACTATAGGCCGCCCCCGGCCCGTAATGCTTGTGCCCCCGCCGCACGTCGAACACCTGCCCCAGCACCGCCAGGTAAAGGCCGGGGCTGCCCGGCGCTCCCGTGTGACGCGCGAGCTCGGCGGGGCTCAGCAGCCGGCCCCGCCCGGAGAAGGACGGGGGCAGCCAGGAGCTGGGCTCGAACCCCAGACCCAGCAGCCAAGCGGCAGCCAAGCCCAGAGCGGGAACCAGCAGCCCCCCTAGCCCCATCGGAGCCTGAGCTGACAGGGCTGAAGCCGCCCGTAATCAAAATGGCGGAAATGACAATTGGCCTCACCCCGTTTCTTCAAGGCTGCGTTCAGCCGCCATTTTGCCCGCGGGCAATTACTTTTGCCTGAGTTTTTACGACGCTTTTCTCGCTTTACGGTGGCGCGGCGGAAAAAAAAACAGCGGTGGGTTGTCGCCGTTTATTTCATGACGACCGCACTCGACAACTTACGGCAGCGTGGCAACGGCGTCGCGTTCACCTCGCTGACTGCTCTCGCTTTACGGTCATTTGGTAAAAACGCCGACCGGGGTGCTGGTTTTACGACGCCGGCTGTCGCTTGGCGGCAGTGTGACTCCCCTTCCTCCGGGATTGACAGGTGTCGAGGGGCCGCGGGAGGCCACTGACTAAGCCGGGTCCGTCGGAGGCGGCGGCTGCGCGAGGCCCGAGGCCGCCGCCGGCAGCAGGAGCTCCTGGTCCATGGGGAACGTGGCGAGCCACAGCAGCGAGGAGGAGGAGGAGGAGGAGGGGGCTGAGGAGGAGATGGAAGGGACGGCGGCAGCCGAGCAGCCCGGGGCTGCCTCTCCGCCTAGGCCGGGCCCGCTGCCCCCGGCCACGGTGCTGCTGGAGCAGGCCCGGCTGCGGGAGGCCACGGCCCGGCTGCGGGAGGCCGCCCCGCCCGAGTCGCTGGTGTCCCGGCACCACAGCACCCTGGTGCGCTGGCTGGAGGAGCGGCTGGGCCGCGGCGAGGAGGCCGTCAGCCTGGAGCAGTTCTGCGAGGTGCTGGAGAGCCGCGCCTCGGGGCCGGCGGCCGGGGCCCGCAGCGAGAGCGAGGAGGTGAGGGCGGGCAGGGCAGGGACTGAGCGGGGGCGGCCACCCCGCCCTGCTCGAGCGGTTCTGAAGGAAGCAGAGGGCGCTGCGCTGGGGGAGATGAGCCGGAGAGAGGGGCAGGCGCTGGGAGGATCAGGACAGGAATGGAGGAGGATCGAACATAGCGGCGCTTGGGAGCCGGCTGGGAGTTGTACAGGGATGGGCGGCGGGAGTCATGTGATGAATGGGGTTGGTGAGGGAAAGTGGGAAGTTGTGATGCTGGGGACACAGAGGATGTTAGCTGAGTGAAGGTTGTGGTGAGGGGGTGTAAGGGAGGGCTGGGGCTGCCGGATCAGATGAGACCTGAAGGAATAGGAATTGAAGGGATTGGAGGCAGTGAAAGAGTTGAACAATGGGATCTCGTAGTAACATTAGGGTAACTATGGGGGCCAATAGGATTAAAGGGAGTGCAAGAGACTAGGGATCATCAGAGGCATTTGGGGGTTATGGGTGGGCTAGACGCACTGTGATGGGAGGCACATTGAGGGCACTGGGATGAGAGAGAAGAACCGGAGGAGCATATAAGGAGTTACGGGATAAGGAGAGGGGATTGGGAGAATCAGGAGAGGCTGGAGAAGAATAAGAAGTGGTATTAGAGGAAATGCTGCACAGATATTTGTAGCATCCCCCACCTTTATACACAGCTAGCTGGCTGTGTCCTAGCTGGGTGTGCGGAGCGCTCACTGTGGCCATTCTTTCTGATCTTGTCATGCTTTCTCTCCACCCAAAATCGCAAAACAATTATATCATACTATGTTTTTTAGAAATAATGGTTTCTCTTAGGCTATGGAAACTAGCTAATCTTCCTAGTCTGTATAGATGAAGACACATCTCTGGAGTTTTAACTGAAAAGTAACATCATATGTTCTAAATGTAAATGAACTGACAGAAGGCTTGAGAAATATAATTACTAACCAATAGTGAGATTTATTTGGTAACAGAGACCTCTTCGGCAGTTGCTCCATTCCTAGGCCTTGTTTACACTAGGGTGTTTTTTTTTTTTTGCAAATACATAAATCTGGTATTAACAACGAGGAGTCCTTGTGGCACGTTAGAGACTAACAAATATATTTGGGCATAAGCTTTCGTGGTCTAGAACTCACTTCATCAGATGCATGAAGTGGAAAATACAGGAGCAGGTATATATACATGAAAGGGTGGGAATTGCCTTATGAAGCATGAGGTATTGTTATCAATGATGGTAGCACTACTGTAGACAAGCTGTCATGATATTATCCACTTTTTTTAGCCCTGTATTGAGCAAGGTTAGATGAATGATATTTAACTCGCTTGCGACTGCTAGATACTCTACCTACACTAGCACTTTCACTGCTGCTATCTCTAGTGGAGAATATTTAGTGGTAGGAAAGATAGGAAATTATCGGAAGAATGCCTAATGCTACTCCTTGGGGAATTCTGCACCATTGCACAACGCACAGAATTCATGTCCCCTGAAGAATTTTTTTGTTTCCCTGCAGAATAATGGATTCTGATTGGGAAGCAAATGGCAGTGATGAGAGGGGTCATGGGCCCCTCCCTGGCAGCCTTTCTGAGTGGGCGTGTCAGTTATTGGGAGAGATGTAAATCAGTGCCTGAGGGGAGACTGTCTCTCTCACTTCCTGAGGTGGAGGAGCAGGCAGTTCAGGTGCAACCTCACTGCAGAGTCCGTGTCCCACAGGGTGGGCTGCAAGATGATTTGTCCACCTCTATGCAGCCAGTTGCCTGCTCTTCCCACTGGGAGGCAGCTCCAGTGCAGACCCCTTGCCTCCATTGCTGTGCTCACCCTACAGAGGTGTGGGGCTGACACACAAAGCAGTGGGAAAGCCACAGTGAGCCTTTGCCAGGATGCTATTTAGGTAAGATGGGGGGCACCTACCGCCTTCCAGTTTTGTACCTGAAGTGTGCTCATGGCACATGCCCCATGCAGAGTTCTTACTTGCAGCACTGTGCAGGCAGGTTTTGCCTCCTCCGGGAGCTGGGTTTTTCCAACTGTATCTCTCATGGTCAGTTTCCTCTGCTGTGCCAGGGCCTCTGGGGATGGGGCAGGCAAGGAAAGAATCAGTCAGGGTAGGAGGGGGGAACATAGGGTACCCGGTAGTGGGTGGGGGAAGCATAGAGTAAGCTGTGCTGGGAGTGGGTCAGAAGGGAGCACAGGTTGGCGGAGGGAAGCAGAAGGTCCCCAGTGGTGGGATGTGTTGGAGCCTGGGGAGATGTGTTGGAGCCTGGGCGTGGCCAATGCTGTGGGAAAGGGGAGTCAATTTCCAGGGGAAGGAAAAGGTGACGGTATAGGGCTGTGCCCAGAGGGAGGGGGCAGTGAGTGTGAGAGGAGGAGCTGCAGGGGAACAGTTCCTGGGGCATGGATCCCAAGGGAGGGGGAGCTGAAGTGAGTGGAAAGCTAGGTGCGGCTAAGTCAGTCTTGGGGTCTGTTTGCCCTCAGAGAAGCAGGGAGCACCCTCACTTCTCCCTGAGAAGAGACCAGGGACAGACCCCACCAAGCTAATGCATACTCTCAACTGACTAATCTGCTCTCTGCCTTCCTACCCATCTCTCCTACCTCAAGGTACTTATACCCTGATCCTGCAGTGAGGATCCATGTGGATGCAGGGGGTTGCTTTAACTCTGCTCCTGTGGGAATCTTTTTTGTTGTCTATATTGAAATAAATTACTAAAATAATTGAAACTGACATGATGATATTGGGTTATTTTGACAAATAAAATATGCAGAATTCTGTACCAGCAAATTAAACATTATGCAATATTCTTAATTTTTTTGGTGCAGAATTCCCCCAGGAGTACTATGCAGAGATCTCCTAAGAGCAGCAGCAGAATTAATTATACTAGACTTTGGTTAGTTTCATAGCTGCTATTCAAACCCAATAGTTAAACTGTCAAGAATCCTGTCAGTTTCACACTGCTGTTGTAGAGTAAGAAGCAATTATAGCAGGAGCTGGGATAACCCCAAAAACCTGAGGTTTGGAGAAAAGATGATCAGTGGAATTCTCTCTCAACAGTGAAGATGTCCTGAGGTGAAGTTTAGGTTGAAGGAGAGTGCTTTCTTTTTAGCTGTCAGAAAGGGTGTAGACAAGGTCAAGCTTATGAAACATCTGCTAGCTATACACTGTTGCAAAAGATGAATTTCCTGGACAAAGTCAAGGGGCGACATTCTATTAAGGATTTCAGCATCCTCTTTCTCAGCTAGCAGAATGGTTCTGAGCTTCTTACTAGGATGCTGTCCTTGACCCTTAGTAGTGGTCCTGCCTCCATCTTTTTTCATTGCCACTGGCTAATAGATTTAGTCTGGTAAATTTTAAAGCCCTGCATCAACCATATTTTCACACATGCACTCTTTAAAATGAATGCTGACAAAAGTAGCAAAAGTACTGGGAAATAACAAGAAATATTTTTTTTTAAAGAGGCTTATTTTAGTTGGCCCCTCTGGTGTATATTCCTTTATTTCATTTGCTGAAGTCCAACCACTGACTCACCTATTCTTTATCAGAACCAGCCAAGTAGGTTATTTCTCACTTGTCATGGCAATAATAAAGTGAAATACTACTTATGGGTTTTTATAATGATCCAAACCACTGAGTTCTATGGATTGATATATTATCTCAGGCCCTGAGATACAACTATGTTGGAGAACAAGATACTAACACAATTGTCCATTCGTTATGGTTAAAATATGCTTTGATTTCCCCATGATTTGATCAAAGATCTTTCAAAGGATCTGGTATAATATGGGTGCCTGGTTAGGTTTTCTTTGTGCTGCAGAAGTCAACTCTGTTTTAATCACATTGCCCCCGTTGTATGAAGATGTAGTTGTATCTGTATTGCAGACAGGCCCATATGACCCAAAAGTTTAGATTTCCAAGATAGGCTACATTGTTCAGAAGTTAATTCATTGAGAAGATGTGAGCTGATTTCACCTTCTGTTCAACAGAATCCTCACCAATACAGACTAAAGTTTGACCCATTGCTATGTATTAAGCTGTTTTACCTTGGTGAGATAGATTATTTGTTTGGTACACATGCAAACTAATGAGTTGTCTAGAAGTGCAAAGGTAAACTAAATCTGGGAAGTAGAGAGCAGAGTTTATATTATGCTTGAGCAGCTATTATGTTGTATATGCAGATATTGCTTATTCTTGAAAACGGCACAATACTGAAAGCTTTGGAGGAGTGAAGTTTAGGAGAATTTACATACATTTATGAGAATGGAGTCTTAATACGTTGTCAACACAGCCAAGTCCTATTCTTTCTGTAAGAGAAGGGGCAACTCATTCACATGCTTTCTTTCCTGAGCAGAGATGCTCAATTTAGTCCATCTGAAAAGAGCTTTCCAAAACAGTTTCCCACTGATTTTTAGTACTCAGTATTAATCTTGGTAGGAAGTATTTAATCTTAATATTTCTATTAAAGAGTTTAATACTTTAAAAAGGTCAGAAGGGAGATGGGGTCATGAGGGGGATCGTGCTCACATTTGCTCAAAATCCCAACCATGAATACCTTTAGTGGCCCAAAATATTAAAATTACTACTATGATGCTACAGTGATGAGCATGGAATAAGAACCTATAGAAAATTAATAGTATGGCTGCTTCATTTACGGAAATGTTGTTGTTGTAGTTCTGTATGGATCAGAAAAACATTACTCAGACAAGCAGCCCTGTGCAAATTGTGAATTGTTCTATATCACATGAATACAGGTTTTAAACTGTGAATTATTTTAGGCTTATTTTCATAGTAGGTGAAAGTTAGTTTAGTATGTATGTAGTTCTGACTGCAGAATGTAAAAAAAAAACAACACAGAATCAAGAAATATATTTGAAAATCTTACCTGTATATTGTTACCCTAAGCAATTAGTTTGGAATAACTGTCGGCAGATCAAGTCTGTTCCTCTCAGGAGCTGTAAGTCTCTACTTAAATGGTAGAGGGCTAAACATATTATTATATGGGATTCTGGAAACTACAAATATAATTCCAGGCCTATGTTGGGTGGAAGTGTCATTAAGTGCTTTCAGGGTGTGTGTTTGATTCTTCATATTCAGGGCGTGCCCTGTTAACAGCATAAAAACTGCTTGCTTCCAGTGTTAATAAGGATACACTATCTTTTGACTTCAAAGGTCAGGAGAAAAAGTCTTATTAAGATAACAGTGGGTTGACTTTGAACTGTACTTTGAACTGTTTTGACAACCTGCATAACGTTTGACAAATTGAATCCCCACTGTATTGTTCCACTCAGAAACAAAATGTAAGTTTCTTGCTTTGCTGTTACACTTAATCCCATAACCTCACTACCACTGAAACTGCTAGCAACAGTGTTTGAACATTGTTGCTAACAGTTTCTCAGCTCTAGGAAAAACTGAAATCTCTAACACTCTTCAACTGAAACTGGGCTATATGCCATAGAGATGCTGTCAAGACATTTATGCTCCTTATTTTAGGCTTTATCTTCTTGAGTCTTTGCCCATCCAGTTGGTTTAAATGGGCAAAAACTATCCTGAGCTAACTAGTTATTTCAAATGACCTCTCTTTAATGCAGTGGTCTGCAATCTTTTTACACACAAGATTTCCTTTTGAATTTAAGATCAACCCAGGATCTACCCTGCTCCTTCCCTGAAGCCCTGCCCTGCTCACTCCATTCCCTCCCTCTCTCTGTTGCTCACTCTTCCCTCACCTTCACTCACTTTCACGAGGCTGGGGCAGGGGGGTAGGGTGTGGGAGGGGATGCAGGCTCTGGGCGGGGGCGAGGAGTTTGGAATGTGAGACGGGGCTCCGGGCTGGGCCAGGGACAGGAGGTTGGGGTGTAGGAGTGAGGGGTCCAGGCTCTGGGAGGGAGTTTGGATGCAGGGGTTATATGGTCACACTGCATCTAATCTCATAGAATCCACTGGACATTTCATGAGTTTTTTACTTTTTATTAGCATCATTTCTGGTTTATAGATCCAAAATCCTTCAGGGATTGTGACAAATCAGTGTAACACTCTCAGTTGTCAGATGTGCATTGTCTAGGGCAGGAGGTTCAGGTACAGGAGTGAAGGGCGCAAGCTCAGGGAGGGAGTTTGGGTGCAGGAGGGGGGTGCAGGCTGGGACAGAGTTGGGGTTCAGAAGAAGGTGAGGGATGTGGGTTCTAGGAGGAAGTTTGGGTGCAGGAGGGGGCTCTGAGCTGGGACAGAGTGTTGGGATGCAGGAGAGGGTGAGGGGTGTGGGATCTGGGAGGGAATTGGGTGCAGGAGGGGTGTCTGGGCTGGAGCAGAGTGTTGGGATGTAGGGTGGGGTGCAAGGTGCAGGCTCCAGCCAGGAGGCGCTTACCAGAGGCAGCTCCTAGTTGGCAGCGCAGCAGGACTGAGACAGGCTGCCTGCCTTCCCTGGCGCCATGCCACTCCTGGAAGCGGCTGGCTGCTGCCATGTTTCTTTGGCCCCTAGCGGGGTAGGGGGCAGCAGGTCTCTGTGAACTGCCTGCACCTGCGAATGCCGCCCCTGCAGTTCCCATTGGCTGGTTCCCTCCCCTCAGGGGCTGCAGAGATGTTCCAGAAGCCAGCTGCTTCTGGGAGCAGTGTGGGCCAGGGTAGGCAGGCAGCCTGCATCAGCCCTGCTGCGCTGTCGGGCTTTTAGCGGTGCAGAGAGCACAATTGACTGGCAGAGGATCCAGGATCAACCAGTCAATCATGATCGATGGTTGGTGACCACTGCTCTGTTATTTTTTAAAGGCATGTTGACTTTGATATTCAAACAACAAAACAAGGGATTCATACACAAAAATCCCCTCCCCTTGTAAAATTGATTTCTTGTATTTACTACACTGTAAAAATAAGACAAGTACCTGAAGACCTGTGTATCTCAGACTAGACTTCTTTGACTGGCTTTGAAATATGTAGGTCTCCTGGTTAACTTCTTTACAGTTAAGGTTGGGGTAATCCCCTACATCTTTCAAGAGAAACAGATCTTCCTGACATTTTGCATGCTGCATTTCCTGTCATAGTAGTTGGGTTTTATTTTTATTTTTTGTTTTTTCTGGGCAGTTAAATAAAAGTTAGAGTTCTAAAGCTCTAATTTTATGAAAACGCAGCTATAGTTTGGATTTTTGCAGAAGGAGAGAACCTCTTTTTTTTGTCATTTCTCTAGAATGACTTACGTGAGACATTCCGGGGTTGTTGTTTTTATAAGCTGCCTTTTTGAACACAACTACTTTTTGGTATTTTGGGGAAGACTAAAAGCTGGAGATAAGGGTTTAACATGATATCAAGATTTGTTTTAAATGTATAAAGAACAGTATTTAATATAAACATTTATAATTTGCATACATGTACACTAAGATCAGCATACTGGGAAACTGGAAATTGATCGCTTGAATAAGAAATGGAAACTTAAACACCTATTCACTTCTTGTTTTGACTTTGGGATATTTTTGCCAACTTTATTTGGATGTAATACTTAGTTTAGGAGCACAGTGTGTAGTGGGAACGGTTTAAAAAGTTTCTTCTGGTTCTAATAGTATTTTCCTTCTTAAATATAGGAAACATCTCTGAAACCTTTACTATCTCAAGAAGTTCCTTCTGGTTTGAAAGGCACCCACTGTAAATTGGATGTGGTGATAGTGAGTGATGGATTTTTGTAGCAGTGGGGAACTGGCTTGATCTCTTAGTCATAGCAGATTGACAAAGTTTTCCTTTTAGGGCGAGATGCTGATCCTGCTGGGAGATGTTAAATGGTCCTGCTGACTCTCTGTTGCAGATGGCTTGTTATCCCCCTAAGATATAACTCATTAATTGATTTTGTGGGAGAACCACACAAATGCCATAGAATTAACTGACATCTGTAATCAGCTAAGTCACATTTCCTGTTGCCATGAATTCAGTTTTGCAGGAAATGCTGATTTTTCTTTAATACTTTTAGAATGTTCTTTTGTTCAGAATATCGCATACAGCCATTTTTTTTCTGTTTGGAATAAATACCAATCTTGCTTCATCTTTCATGTAGGCCTTTGCACAGTTTGATGCTGAGGGAGATGGCACTGTGGATGTGGAGAACATGCTGGAGGCCCTCAAGAATTCCAGTGGAGCCAATCTTCAAGGGGAACTTAGTCATGTAATCAGACAGTTGCAGGCTTGCTCTCTTGTTCCAGGTGAGAGAAGAGGATGAGGAAACCACTGTCCTCCCCATCCTGCCTCCTCCGCCCACCCCCCAGGAGGCTATCACAATAAACAATGTAATTTAGTGGTTTTAGTCCTAAATCCATCTCCCCAAACTGTTAACGTTTCCTCATATGAGAAACGGAAGTGAATTTTTTGAAGACTCATGACTTCCCAGAATTACCAGCAAGCTAGCTTGCATTTTTACTTTTTTTTTCCTCATTGTGAGTGGGAAACTTCTTAGATTTATATGGTTGAAATCACAGATAGAAAATAAGTTCCTCACTGAACTTGGCCATCACAGAGTGATTTTTCTGACTAATGTCATGTAGCTGGTAATGCCATCATCGCACTCGGTAATTGAGATATCCTCATCTATCACTCCATCTGTCTAGGTCTGCAGTTATGTCATCCATTCTTTCACTACCCAACCCTCTGTGTATAACAGGCAGTGATAGGACCCATTAGTTACTATAATTGACTCTCTGATTTTTGTTTTCAGTACTGATTTATGTGCATACAGTAGAACCCCAGAGTTATGAACACCTCAGGAATGAAAGTTGTTCGTAATTCTGAAATGGTCAGAACTCTAAACCATACGTTATGGTTGTTCTTTCAAAAGTTGACTGTTGAACATCAACTTAATGCAGCTGTGAAACTTTACAGAAGAAAAATGCTGCTTTACCTTTTTTTTTATTTATTTTATGTTAAACACAGTACTGTATTTGCTTTTTTTGTGTGTTGCTGCTGCTGTGTGATTGCGTACTTCCTGTTCTCAATGAAGTGTTTGCTTGACTAATCAGTTTGGAATTCTGGGGCTCATAACTCGGAGATTCTACTGTATGTTTTATTTTCCTGAGTTAATTCAAAGATAATCATGACTCATGAATAATTTTAGCTTTCATACTGCTTATAGTAGCTCAGTTTGTACATGCCTCAAGTAAATATAGTAAAGTTATGAGAGAGAGAAGTAAAGGAAAGACAGTGAAAAGGATAATGTATGTCAGAATTTCTTCTGCGTATCTTCCAAATTTCAGATGTTTGAAACATGTCACTTTCTAGACTTCAGCATCCTAAGGCTTTAATGGAGTATGTATCTGTCGCTTAACTTTCTTCACAACTGTAATTATCCTTCTCAAGAAGTGCTTGAGGTAGATGTAATTAATAGGACTAGACAAGCAGCTTTTCGTGCTGGCTAACAGAGAAGAGTGAGAGTATCTGATTCTGTCCACCAATGTAGCACACTGTTGAAGTCAAATCAGTGCTACCAAGTTAGCATTAGAATCTAACAGATCAGTATTAAAATAAATGCACTGGAGCCCTGTTTAAAGTCATCGTGCTGTTCACGGAATAACTTTTTAACCTGAGAGATCAAAATTGAGAATCTTAACACTTGTCAACCCATCCAAATCACTGCAGTGACAGAAACGTATTTGTGTTCTTATGCTTTTCCTAGTCGAGTTTTAAATGTGTTATGCTTGCACCATTTCTTCTGGAAAACTCTTCCACAAGCTGATTCATTAGTTGATTTAAATGCAGCTGATCAGTGATAAGATGTTGTGATGAGGGGAGAGGGTGATGTTTGGTTGCTGCAGGGTGAGGTAGGTGATACAGGAAACAGAAATAACTTGTATGTCTCTTTAGGTTTTATTGACATATTTTCTGAATCGAAAGAGCACCTTGGTCTTCATTCATCAATGATACTGAGATTCTTGCATCGGAACCGCATTTCCAGTACTGTCATCCCATACCCAGTGTTGGAGTACTTCAATAATATTTGTACTATGCGGTCTTCAGTACTGAAGGATTCTTTAGATAGGCTTCTACTAAAAGAAAAGGGTATGTGAACTCACTAAAAATTTTCTAATGATGGGGTTGGCATAACCTGGGCTTGAAGTAGGAATTACAAACAGCAACAACAAAACCCCCTATCCTCTTTCTAAACTTCTGCTGGAAGTGACTTCTGAGGCTGACACACATTTCCATTTGAACATTTTCTAAATCAAATTGTCAAGTAGAAAAGAAGTCTGTTAACTTATTGGGTGTGTGTTTTCTGTCGTTACACAAGTGGCATATTGTATTAGAATTTGAGTAAGACTGGTGCTACGTTAATAGGTGCTGAACACTTTAAATAAAAAGCTTTCTTCACTTTATAAATTTTCTAGTCTTCCATACTTGATTATTTTCTCCAAGTTGAAAGAATCAAATAGAATTTGTGCAGGGAAGCAATGAGTGCTGTTCCCTCTGTAGAATGACTGGCTAGGCTTTCCTCATTTTGTTAGTTTGCTTTTTTTTAACCATTTGCTCTCATGTGTAATAATAATATCCTCTGACCATCTTTTTTTCAGTGTAGAAGACTATGGTTAAAGGTAATGTCTGCAGAACTCCAGGCAAAATATAGAAATACTTCACATCAAGAGTGGTAGATTAAGATGAAGCCTTGGAGCACGCTCAGTGTACTGCTCAAGTATAATGATGCTTTGCTATCTTCTGTTTTAAATATAGAACCCACTTGCAGAGAATGTTTTACAGAAGCTGTGAATTATACCTTCAATACTACCTGTTTTGGGATACTTGATTTCTTTTTGTGTGTAGTATTTGTTTATAAAAGTCCTTATCAGTGACTTACTACTTTTTTTCTTTGTCTTTACAGAATGCCCTAGTGATCTGAATGGGAGCCAAGAAATGGACAAACTAAAAACTGTCACAAAGTGCTATACTCACATAGAAACTTCATCCAACTCTGCTGACATTGACAAGATGACTAATGGAGAAACCTCATCCTTCTGGCAGTCAGATGGGAGTGCTCGCTCACATTGGATACGGTGAGTAGCATAGTAATAGGCACCTAGATTTTAGGGGTGTCAGTCCTTAGGATTTACAGTGGGAGATGATTATTTTAATGTCACAGGACTGCACCTTTGGGTAGTATGACGCAAACATATGATTTTTGGAGATGGGATACATCATCTTAATCTTGACATGGAGATGAAAAGCATTCACTTTGGTTTCAACTGGCTAAAAAGACATGAAGTTAAACCTTAAGGTTTTATATGTATTCCCCATTTGTTTTGGGTATATGGGAATGGGCTGGGGGGTTGTTGCTTTTTTATTTTTTGATTGCATCTCTGCGATTTCTTGGAAGTTTTTGAGCTGTAATATGAACATTAACATACCTGTACTGGACAGTGCTTAAAGGAAGACCCACTATGTCACAATCTTGAAGTAACATGTATCACTGCTTCTGTAAACATGGACATGACATTTAATATAGAGTGAAAGATAAGTTTAAAAGAACATATAACATTCATATTGAATTTGTAGTGTAAGTCAGTTACCAAATTTCTATTTGGTACTAGTGTACTGTGGAAACTAAACCTGACAGTCCTATTGTAGTACTGTTCTGCTTTCACACTTCTGTAATGGCCAAGATAGCACAGTAAAGATTGTGCTGAATGATGTAAAGTTTCAGGGCCTGATTCTCAGAGCTGACTTTTTTGTATTTACGGGCTCAAATATTAGTAGTTAGACAATGCTTGATTGAGGTACCTGGACAGATAAATGCCATTGCAGTTGCTTATGCTTGCAGAAGTGGAGGTTGGCAGAGGCTAGGCTGAAATTCGGGCCAGGCTGAAAGTCGGGCCCTTAGCTCCTAAAGAGAAGAAAAGAAAATATATATGTCTTTCTCTCTCTCTCTCTCTCTCCATCTTACAGTTTAAAGATGAAACCAGATGTTGTTCTAAGACATCTGTCCATTGCAGTGGCAGCTAATGACCAGAGTTATATGCCGCAGCAGGTTACGGTGGCTGTTGGAAGGAATGCCAGCAATCTCCAGGAGGTCCGAGATGTTCACATTCCCAGCAATATCACTGGCTACGTGACATTGTTGGAAAACGCTAACATTAGTCAGATGTGTGAGTCATAAAGACACAATTGGTGTTTTTCTTTTTTGCTTTCCTGAAAGTGAGAGACTGGGTAACTTGCTGAAATTTGTGGTGTTCATACAGAGGCTTTTGGCTAAGCCCATGATTCCAAAAGAGTTTTGACTGTGTCTCCTAGCCCACTTTACAGAATCTTTCCGTATAGCATCTGGTTTTAATTTTTGTTAAAGGTAGACCACTGAAATAATTCTGGATGCAGGTCCAGCATCTCACTTTGAAGATATGAGGATATGCTGAAATATATATTTACTTATACAATGCAATTATAGTGACTTTTTTATGCAGTGCCACAATACGCTAGATGCTAGCATGTAGCAAAAATCCCACTTCTGGTTAAAAAACATACTCAAAAATAAATTAGTATAAATCAAGGGTTATATCTCACACCTATGTCAGTACAGGAGCAAGATGACTTTTGTAAAGTGACAAAAATATTTTAGACTTTTTGTTTACAAACTATATTTAGTGTTAGGTTTCAGAGTAGTCATCTTAAGCATGACAGATCTGTGCCTGCCTTCTTGGAATAGACCTTGGTGACAATTTCTGAAGCTTTAAAATCTTAGGTGAACAATGGTTTTGTTCAAATGGGCTTTTTCCATTTAAAAAAAAATTTTTTTTCATAGCTTTCTGATGTGGCCGCAGAAGGACTTCCTTTCTCAAAACTAACTCTGCAAGTTATGCAAAGGAACTAAGAAAACGTGTTTAAATACTTGTATTCTGGTTTTGAAATAATTTGCGTTTCACTCTCATATGATGGAAGTGCTAGAGAGCCTTACCAAAGAAATTTTCCTTTGAGATATAGCTATCTGGTAAAATATTTGGTAAAATACATGGATTATTTGCACTTTTGGGGTGTATTTTGTTTAATTTTGTCACATAATTTGTGACTCCATTTTTGTGTTACAGGAACTACTATTTCAGGTAGTTGGTCATGTGAGTCCTCTGAAGCCTAAATTTTCCAAATCCGTCTGTGCATATGTATGCTCACGTGCAATAGTGTATGCACACATGATCACTTTCATACTGGGTTCTTTCGTTATACATTTTTGTAATGCAGGTAGATCTTTAGGAAGTTCTTCTTCTGAACTTAATGATTCTCTTACATCTATCCTGATTAGTAGTGGCTGCAGGAAATTATCTATTTTTTTTCTTGTTTGATCTTACCAACAGATGTACAGATAAACATTAAGCGTTGCCTTAGTGATGGATGTGATACTAGAATCCATGGACTCAGGGCTGTTGGCTATCAAAGAGTTAAGAAACTTGGCATCTCAGTGTGTGATGCTTCAGCTATCTGGTACTGGTCTTTGCTGACCTCGTTGGTAACAGCTTCCATGGAGACCAATCCAGCATTTGTTCACACTATCCTACAAAATACTCAGTAAGTACCAAACTTCATTGCGGGCTGTGATTTGGGGTGGGGAAACAACCCCTCGCCCTTCCTGGTGCTCCTAAATGCACCGTCGTTATTGCTGGGGCCACCAGCAGGGGATGGGCCCTGCCCCCCTGTGGAGACATCTGGGGGACAGCACCAGAGGCTCAGGCAGACAGTGAGTTCCCCACCTTCCCAGGGGTGGTGGGGCTCAGAGTTGGGGCTCCAGCTTTGGGCTGTGGCTATGCAGTGGCGGGCCCCAGGCTCTGGCTGCATGGCTTTGGGCTCCCTCTCCCAGCTATAAGGATTCAGGTTCTGGCCCCCCGCTGCCTCCCCAAGCCATCAACCCTCTTCCTCCCCACATCCCTGGCCCCTGCTGCCTTCCCCAATCCCCTATCTAAGGCTTAATTTGTCCCCTGGCTTGCTGTGCTGAGTTAGTCTGCTGTGAAAGGTGATACTTCTATGTTTATTATCAGTTTTCACAACAGACAATAGATAGCAATAAATAAATTAAAAGGATTTGGGTGTATTTATGTGCATATTTATTTGTTTTTCCTAAAGCTAATCAAGTATTTCAGGAAAAAATGTGAGAGCGGCCGCCAGCAATAATTGGCTGCACTCTGAGGCTACCAAGTAATTTGTCCTGAGAACCCCTGATGTATAACATGCTTGTTTTACCAATAAATGGGTGAATGGATATTGGCAAGATACTTCTATAGTTAACTTTTTTATTTTCCATGACTTGTTGTATTCTCTTAGAAGCCTGGAATGAATTAATTTCCTGTTTTCAACATTGTTTACTATTTATAAGTGTTGACTATATTCCATTTTCTTTATGAATGTAGCTTAATTTAATTTAGTTATTTTTTTAATAGCCACTCATGTAGAGCCTTATCATGCCAAAATGTCTGTTCATGCACCAGCAGTTAATGCCAGCACAGCTTTGGGAATTGCATTTGCAAGTAAAAGTATGCTTTCAAGCCAGCACAGTTGTAATTTCTCAGGAACGGGGTAGTTCCTAAAGTAAAACAATACAGTTAAAATCTCAGGGATTTTCTTCATTGAATTGTAATTTGTAGTATAGAAGAGGTGAGAGATTTGGACTGTCATTACTGATAGTGTCCTTTCAGCCCACTCAAGCTAATAATTATTCACTGACACGTTAGCTCAAAAAGTACAGTAGAAAGTCAGAATTAGGATCACTTCGGGGATGGAGGTTGTTCATAACTCTGAAATGTTTGTAACTCTGAACAAAATGTTATGGTGGTTCTTTGAAAAGTTTACAACTGAACATTGATTTAATATAGCTATGCAGACAAAAAATGCTGCTTTTAACCATCTTCATTTAAGTGAAACAAGCACAGAAGCAGTTTCCTTACCTTGTCAAATCTTCTGTTGAACTTATTTTTAGTAGTTTATACAGTACAGTATTGTGTTAAATGTACTGTATTTGCTTTTTTTGTGTGTCTCTGCTGCTGTCTGGTTGCATACTTCCGGTTCCAGATGAGGGGTGTGGTTGACTGGTCAGTTTGTTACTTTTGTATTTGTAACTCTGAGGTTCTACTGTAGTCTCAAAGAGCACATAGTGGTTACTTCACATCAATTCAGATATTTTTGTAGCTTTTAACTGTGTTAATGTAGTCTGCTTAATTCGACAAATAGATTCTTTTTCTTTCTTATATTCTTTGTTTCCCTAATACCCAGTGCATATTGATATATTAATTACTCTGAAAATAGCCAATACCGCTATAAGATTTTAATAGTTTGTTAAAGCATGTCCTTTCATGGGAGAGAAGGCTTCCAAATTTTTATGCCTTTACTATCCCAATAGCCATTAAAAATCTTGAATGTTTTTTGAACGTATTCCGATATTTCTGGCACTAAAAAGGCACTGTGTCCCATGTGGTGTATGGAATGAGCAGTCTGCAGTTAGGCCATTTTCATGGATAGACGGTATCTGCCTTGATATGTGAGTGTCTAGATGTTTAGGTTTATATTTAGGACTGTCACTCTTCTTCCAGGGCCTCTGTTTGTTGGCACACATGGGAACAAGGCATTTACGTAGATGCCTTGATCCCATGAGTGAAAATATGTGGAGAAGACCCCCTGAAATACTGCACTTAATGGTAAGCAGCCCCTCCATCCCTGCTCTCATATCAAGGAGGCAACATAGCAAAGTAAAGTATTTAACTTCTCCCATGTTGATGAATAGGTTTTTATACAGTGGGAAAAAGGAACTAAACACATTTTGCCAGGTATATGACAGGCAAAAATCTCCTGTAGCTGCCTTGTTTCTTCTGGTCAGTGTGGTGGCCTGTCCTACCTTGATTTTTCAGAAAGGATTTTCATTTTTGTTTCTCTTCAAAATTCCTACCTCCCAAAGAAGGTTTATTTCCATTAATATTTCTGGGCTGTGTTAGGGTATTTACAGTATTTCAGTGCAGGCATTCCTTTTGTGGTGACTGGTTGTTTGGCAGAGTAATGTTTCCTTGAATAACTGCCAAACTGTCATCTGCTCAATGACTTCAGGGTTTGAAATCTTACTAAAATCATAACATGACCACAACAGCTTTATGGCATTCAGTTTCCATGTGGGTTTTTAAAAACACCACTACATCACATGACAAAATCCTTGAAAACTTTTTACCTCTAATTTGCATAGTTTATCCTATACACAGACTTTGACAACTCTGGTATACATCTAAGTAACTTTATACATGTCAGCAATTCCATTGAAGAAGTTCCTCAGGTACAAAACGTTTTCCAGGATTGTGGCCTTGCATTTTACTACCTTTCAGATATTCATAAAATGACACCCTGTGAAGTGTTTTATAGTCATAAAATGACACCCTGTGAAGTACAAAACGGCTTTTCTGTGTAGCCTAAACCCTGAGCTAGATAATGTACAGTCAGAAAATAATTCTATATAAAAGATAAAAATGATCATGAAACTAAGGCCTATTCTACATTTAGAAGTTAAGTCAACCTAGCAGCTTAGGTCAGAGGTGTGAAAAACCTCAATCCTGACCCAAGTAGCTATGCCGACCTAACCCCCAGTTTAGATAGAGCTATGCTTTCATCAGCATAGTTACTATCATTCAGGGAAGTGGTGTTCTTATACCAACAGGAAAAAAATCCTTCCATCAGTGAAGGCTGAGTCTACACTACAGGGTTATGTGCTACTTATTAGGATAACATAGCTACGCCAGTATAGTTTGGGTAGTGTAGACAAACCCTAAATATTGAGAGCTTTTAGGATAGTATTAATAATTAAGACTCTGGCAGCTTGTCCTTTCTAAGCTTCCAATTTTCAGGGTTTTATAACTCTGCCATAAGAATTCATTTGGGCCTAGACCAGAAGGTGCTCCTTTTATGTGGAACTAGAGGGTAAGCAGAAAAAATACCCTCACTGGTATGTAAGTTTGACTTATGGAAGCAAATAAATAGATTTTATTAAAGTTTTCTGAAAGGTTTTCTTTGTATTGCTGTTTTGAAAGAGAAGCTATTTTTGCATTTAAATGAATGTGTGCACATCATTAGTTCTTAATAAGGGACTGCTACTTTTTGTTTTAAAATATGTGTCAAACATGGAATTACGTGGTGGTCTTTTTAGGTAGGAGTTCATAGGATTTTTCATCAAATGGTTTTGTTGTGCTCTAACTCACTAAACTAGAGTCTGCATGCTTCCAGTTGCAGGGTTGAGGTTTGTCTGATATTTGCACAGCCTCTTTCATTTTAAAAAAATCCATGCCCTGCATTCTCTATCTAGAAGCCAAATGCTTTGCATTTCTAATGCAGGAAGAACATTAATAATGCACCTCACACAATAGAGAGCATCGCCCTAAACACGGCGATCCAGCCACACAAGCATAAAGATTGAGTGGCTCTTCCTTTTTCAAATCTTCTGTCTCTTCAGTTCTGTCTGACTTGAGTTTATTTCTAATGTCTTGCTCTTTTCCTTTTGTAGGAAGGCATTGCAACACATGCCACCGCTGTCCCTGACGTCAGGTTCTACAGACTTCTCAAGCTTCTTATCGCCTAATGTTTTGGAGGAAGTAGATAGTTTTCTCATAAGAATAACCAGGTAAATCTCATTAGCATACTTGTATGGTAAGAAAATGATATAGAGTAAATGAGTACTGCAAAAATAGATTCCATTTGTCATATTCCTCTTTTGTTCTTGTTTGTTCCTACGTTGACAAACTCAAAGATAAATATGAAAAATTGGTTCCTCACCTCCTCCGTTTGAGCATTTAGCTGACTTAGAAGCCAAAAGCTCATTCCTCCATCTTTGGCATAGGGTTGAGGTATATTTAATGTTAAGTTGGTGTGACATTAGTTCTGCAGTGAAAACTGTTTATGGACCTTTGAAGGAGTTAGTAACATTTTTCTCCTTTCTTCTACTGAGAATAAATTCTAAGTAATTAATTCAAAATGTGAATGTTAGAAATAGTGAAAATCTGGTCTCAAAAGCAGTCATGAGGTACCATCTTTCAGCCTATTTTTTTCTTTTTCTTTTTTTTTTTCTTTTTTTCCCCCTTAACTGCTGTTGTAATAGGGAAGCATATTGCCATCATGCATAGTTTTTTAATGAATTACTTTGGTATGTAGACAACATGATTGGCCCTGTCCTGCTCCCACTGAAATCAATTGAAGTTTTGCCACTGGCTTCCTTTCGTTTATTCTACCTTTTTTTTTTTTTATAAATTATACTTGATTAGAAATGTTAACATGTGATCTGGTACTAGTCAACCAGGTCTTAAGTTATAAAGAACAAGACCTAATATATTGCAAACATTATTAAATTTATTTACATAAAAAAACTCAAGTGTTAGGTATAAGCACATTTCCCACACAAGTGTACTTAGAGACATAGTATAACAAAACTTCAGGATATCGGGTCTGCCTGCACCAGGTTATTGGGATGTGAACTTTTTTGTGTCCTCCTAGCTATGTGAGTGTACAGAAAGTAGAGTAAAATTTTGGAAAAAATAAAGAGAGCAAATGTAAGGGAATGAAATAAGGGTGCCAGATGGAGGCTCTAGACTGAATTAGAGTGTACTACTAAGAGCGTACTGTTAAAAGAACATTATAACAAAAACTCAAATACTGAATTCCTGTGATAAAGCTAAATAACCTTTTTTATCTCTTAGTTTTTAATTAGATGATAAAACATTTTCAGTGATTCTGTATAAAAGAGTGGATGATTCATCCAGTGTTGATTTCAGCAACTGGAACAGGACAACTAGCTATCAAGTTGTTATAAACAGATGACTTAAATGTCTATATAAATAGGCCACATCATAAGTCACTGGTATTAATTGAAATCACTGATGTACTTGATTATGAAACTGCAGGTTTCCTTTCTTACGTATATTTATGCATGGTCTTTTTATCTCCTAGTTGTTATGCCACTCCAGAGGTTGAACTTACATTGTTGGCTTTTGCCCTAGCCAGAGGGAGTGTTGCTAAAGTGATAAGTTCACTTTGTACTATCACTGATCATCTGGACACACTATACAAGGCTTCTTCACTCATCTCTTCCATGGCAACTGTTAGACAAAACCTGCTTTATAAATATGGTAAATATTTCAGGGACATCTTTAAATGCTACAGAGAGAGAGCGAAAGTGTGTGCATTCGCATGCAAGAAAGATCCATCATAGACAGCTTTCCAAATTGTCAGTGTGTAAACTGGTGGTTTGATCTTTTAATCAGGGCATAAAAGGATTTTATTTTAATGAATAAGCTGAAAAGAAAGGTATATCTCCTAAAACAGTACTTGCATCAGAGCACTGCTAGCACTAGAACTTGATATCGTTGTAATCCTTTCAAGAACCAAAAGTTATGTCACTTTGGAGAAGGAATTCTATAATCCTCCGCTCAAGAAATGCATAGGCAATTGGCTCAGTAGTAAGATGATAAAGGTGTTTGCATCTCTATTAATTTTATCTAGTGGTACTAGTCTTTGTCTTCCTACAAGTTCCTGAATTTTTTTTCTCTGTCCAGTTTTACTGAGAGTAGAATGAAATTTATTAATGTTTTTGTCATAGCTGAATCACATGCATCTGATGAAGTGGGTATTCACCCACGAAAGCTCATGCTCCAAAACGTCTGTTAGTCTGTAAGGTGCCACAGGATTCTTTGCTGCTTTAACAGATCCAGACTAACACGGCTACCCCTCTGATACTGAATCATTTAGTGTAACTCAGACCTAAGTACAATTCTTTTGTTTTCGTTTTCAATAAATAAACTTACCTAGATGTATGTTGTAGGTTTAAACATGAACCTGGTCTAGCGTAAGGCAGTAAAATACTTTTCTGTGGGTATCAACTTAAGCTTTACTTCTGTCAGATGTGTTTTAACCTTTGTAGTTACAAATAAGGTCAATATGATTGAAACTGAGGGGGTTTTATTGTTTGGGATTTTTTTGTTTGTTTTTGGAGTTTTCAGTTTGTATACATTGCTCATTTAACAGTATTTTGTGTATGATCAGTATCACCATTTCCTTCTGTGTAGTCAGTTTCCCTTTCCTTTGTTTGGATTTTCACTCAACATAGAAAGAAAAACATTT
This sequence comes from Chelonoidis abingdonii, assembly GCF_003597395.2. Lineage (NCBI taxonomy): Eukaryota > Metazoa > Chordata > Testudines > Testudinidae > Chelonoidis > Chelonoidis abingdonii. The sequence continues at coordinate 7,604,334 of NC_133788.1, read as the reverse complement.
TTAAATAGAAAATGTGATTGCAAACCACAATTAGCATACAGACTTAGCATCAGATATATAGTACCAAAAATTATTTTTAATCAATTTTTTAAAATTGACCATCTCAGGTTAATGGTATAACTTAAACCACTTGTCTCCAGTCCTGAATTACTGGATATTCTTAGTAGGCATGCAGGTGTGAACCTAATGTAGGGAAATACTTTCACCAGACTCCACTGCTGGTTCTGGTGTGTGACAAATGTAAACATGTTATGTATAAAATATTGTTACTACAACATTATGCTCAGAATTGTGGAAAGTCACTTCTGTTTCCCACAGCATCTGTATCTCTGGCTCCTCATACAATAAAAGTGATATTTATGTTTATTTCATGTGCTGTGAACACTTTATTTCAAAATGTGTGTGTTTTGACAGTCCTCCAGCTGTAACAATTCTTAATTTTTTGTCTTTGTACACTTAAAATTTCAACTGTTATGTTGCAATAACATGGATTTTGCATTTGTTTCCTTTGTATAAGGTAAAAAGATCCTGTGGTGGTGTGATTCTTTATTTTTTTCTTAATTTTTCTACCTTCTCTCTATGTAATGAATTTAGAATGCCATTGGCAAACAAGCTCTGTATTGTTTGATTTATAACTCTGATAAACCTGTTGATTTGCTTGTTCAGGAAAGCCGCTACAGCTAACCCTTCAGGCATGTGACGTGAAAGGAAAGGAAGATAAATCAGGGCCTGAAAATCTCCTTGTTGAGCCATGGACAGGGGATGGTAAGTGTATAGTCCTTTTCTTTATGGTTTCTTGTGGTTCAGATCTGTACATTTTCACACTGATTGACAGTTAGAAAAAAGGAACTATGGTAGATACAGTGCTTCTAAATTGTAATTCTCACTCACAGGGAATTTCTCTTAGGAACTGTTCCTTCCCCTAAAACAAGTTTGGTATCTTAGGTCAGCGTATTTGGTTCATTGGCTGAAAGTGACTAGCAGGCTGGTGTGAAAAACTTCATAGCAGAGCAGCATTTTGCTCTGAATCACTAAGGGCTTCCCAAACACTGATGGAGGAATCAAAGATAAAATCATATAGACCATCCTTGGGTGGCTGAGTACTTGGTTTCAAGAGTCAACAATCCTTTAATTGTTGATGTCTGTCTTAGTCAAAAGGTTCTTAAAAAGCAGAAATAACAGGGTAAACGAGGCAGTAAATAATGCTTGGACCTGCAGAGCCAATGTACACTTCTCTGAAACGCTGTTTGAGGTGCTTAGCACCCAACGTACTTGGGGGCATGTAAATTGTGCACTGTAGAGGTGGCATACACATTGGAAATCAGTTTGTCTTCTTGGGGTTGTTTGCAGTCAAACTTTGGGGTGTTTGCATTGAAAAGGTGGGTTTCTTCCATTTCTTCAGTCTCTAGCTGAAGTAACATTGCCCTGGCATTTTGCCCTTGATGCCACCGTTTAAACTTCTGGATATTGTAATAAAAGGAGGGATTTATAGCTCATGTTCTTCTAAGTTTTTCTATCATTTAAGAGAAGGTAGAATGGTCTTGACAGTGTTATTCTGGCTTTCAGAAAAGCTGTCACTTAGGTAAGCAAACACTGTCATTCAGTGGTCCCAATAACATTCAATGGGAGTGACTGTTCACTAAAACTTCGCAGTTGTAAGAATTATTTCCTGTTACTGACAGCACAGTCTCAGGAGAGACTGTAGCTGTGAAGATTCGGTCCTGAGGAAGGATATACTAACACAACACTGTGTTGTATGTACACCTTTTGATACAGCATCATCTTTTATAAGCAGAATTACTAATGCCAGCATTATAATTTACTGTTTCATTTGGACTCTCAAGTCTCACTCACTGGCTGAATCTTTGCTACAGAACAGAGCTCTGGGTTTTGTTTTACTCCTCTCATTATAATTCTATATCTATTTATTTTAAGGTGACAATCCTGTAAACCTCATCCTGTTTCCATTGTTCCTTTAGGTTTTCTTACTGAGACTGGAAAGACCAGAGCAAGTATCATTCTTTCTACGGGAACTGAATCTACATTCCAGGTGACACAAATTAGAATAAAGGTAAGGAACTTGTTTGCATTGTTCAAGCAGATTCTTGTATTAATGCTTTTTTCTTGGTGGTGGAGTTTAGACAGTTATTCACCTTTGAATGTACAGCTTTGTGATTAATTTGCAAGAAATTTGAGTGACAGCTGTTTGAGTTTTGTTTTGTATTTGCACGAGTCACAGGAACTTTGCACAAAAAGAAAAATACAAATTTCCTCTGATTACAGAATGCTGCCACAAGTGTACTCTGTAGAGCATTCCATCTATTTTATCTTGCGTCTGTCTGTATCTTATTTAGGCCAATGAGGTATTTCTAGTTCTTGTGCATGTAGTATAATGCTTGCCATGTATTTAAACAGCAACATTACTCTGGTGTGGAGGTAAAAACTTATGTCCCAAACATTGGTAGAATCTCATAGCAGGAAGGAAGCTGTGATGAGGTTTTTACAACTTGCTTTTCCTTTGTTGAAACTATAGCTTACTGTCCCAAAGCATGTGTGCATGCTTTGTATTGCCCACCTGAATTGAGGTTGACTAGACTCTTGTGCTTGTAAGTTCTCATCAGTTGGGGATGGAGGAGTGGGCAGTATCTCAACTGTTGAAAAATTATAGTGCAATGATACCTGGATACAATTTAAAAAAAAAAATGTCGCCGCTTTTTGTGTAAAACAGCAGAAAAGCAAATTAAATCAAGATGCAGACTTTTCTTTCTTGCTTGGCTCCAGGTGAGATGGTGGCTAAAATCAAACTTAGCTATGAGTTTGAGACTTAATCTTTCAGAGATGTGTAATCTTTCTGAAACATTTCCTGTGTCATGTTCCTTTAAAACAAAGAAAATAAATAATATGATTCTAAAGAATCACAGATCAATTTTGCCGGTCTCTGGTTTGATTTGAGTAACTTCCTTATAAGCAGAACCATCATTTTATGGTTATCCTAGTTTTCTCTGTGTTGCTCCAGCATTATGTTCTCCTTTCAGGTTCGGAAAGGTGCTATTGGTGCCCAGTGTGGGTTGGTGTTTGCTTATAACAGCTCTTCAGAAAAATTCCATGCAGAGGAACATTTTAAAAAATTTGAAAGTTATGACAAGTGGAAGCTACAAGATTTCAGGCAATTTTTAAAAAACAGGTAAAGGTGGGGAGGATGGTAATGACATTCTAAAAAAATTAACATTGCAGCAAACCTTCTCTACCCTGTTATAAAAGTTGATGAGGTGGGAGAAGTCATTAACATTTCTTTGTGCTTACTGCTGTAGCTGCAAATAAAGTCACTTGCCACTGAACGCCTAAAGGTCTACATTTAAAACTTAATCATGACCAGCCAAGGTTGAACTAAAATCTCAGTTTGATACTTTTGAGCAGCTGTGTCTATGCAGAAGGCTGATTCCTAATAGCTGTATTGTTGCCTTTCTCTACAAGTATGCTGTAAAATTGTTGACTTGACTTTAAAAATAAAAATAAAAAATCTATGGCAGACATGCATTTGCTGGAGTCTGTGCACGTGAAATGTTTCTGCTACGTTTTTCTGAATCTTTAATTTTTCTAACAGGTAAAAATAGTTGGGTAACATAGCAGTGGGGCAATCCCTAAGGTGTGTTTTTGTTTTTGTTTTGGTTTTTTATTATAAGTTTGGTTGATCTGCTTTTATCTGCAGAAGTGATTGTTCATATGATGAAATGGGAGAGGATGACCCTGTTGGCTGGTTTGAGGTGGAAGAAGAATGGGATGAAGTGGAGGTCAAAATGCAGCAGTGCAGAATTTCCCAAGTAAGTAATAATTAGAACAGACTGACTGAGGTATGAATGAGGAAATGGTTATCTTCCTGCTTTCTTGAAGATCAGTTAAATAATCATCAGCTTTTTGTTACCAAAGAAGAGGCCTTGACTAGAGCTAAAAAGTCATAAGAACAGCCGTACCGGGTCAGACCAAAGGTCCATCTAGCCCAGTATCTGTCTAGCGACAGTGGACAATGCCAGGTGCCCCAGAGGGAGAGAACCTAACAGGCAATGATCAAGTGATCTCTCTCCTGCCATCCATCTCCATCCTCTGACAAACAAGGGCCAAGGACACCATTCCTTACCCATCCTGGCTAATAGCCATTTATGGACCTAACCACCATGAATTTATCCAGTTCTCTTTTAAACACTGTTATAGTCCTAGCCTTCACAACCTCCTCAGGTAAGGAGTTCCACAAGTTGACTGTGCACTGCGTGATGAAAAACTTCCTTTTATTTGTTTTAAACCTGCTGCCTATTAATTTCATTTGGTGACCCCATTTGGTGAGAGCCATTGGAGCTAAGGCCACAGTTTATTTAGATTTAGTCTGGACATTACTGTCTCAAAAATGTAGAAAGTTTCCACTCACTGGATTGTGTCAAGAGGATGAGTTCCACTGTGAGCCTAATGATTAGAACATGAGACAAGCTGCACAATCACAGTTCTTCATATATTCTAATTTGCTCACTTTTAATTACTAGAAAGTAAAGACTAAATAACGAAGAGTCTTTGTGGCAGCTTAGCTTATGCCCAAATACATTTGTTAGTCTCTAAGGTGCCACAGGGACTCCTCGTTATTTTTGCTGATACAGACTAACACGGCCACCACTCTAAAATAAAGACTAGATTCTGCATCCCTTATTCATGATAAGTAGCACCTTGTTCCTTGAGTAATTCCATGGATTTCAGTGGAACTACTTGAGTACTGCACTACTCGGCATCTTAATATGCAGCAGTTAAAAGTAAAACTTGTCTTCCAGTGCATGTTGTTGTTTCGGGTTCAATTTTAATTTGGTTTCAGGATCCCAAATCTCTTCTTCCTGGGGGAGGAAACACCAGAGGTGGCTGCTCAGGGACAAAAGTGAAAAGTCTCTGTTGCATAATGGAATCCAGAACATGCCATTTCCTTATTCAGTAGCTGTCTCTTATGCATGTTCTGTACATATTTGTTCCCCAAATTTTGTGATTACAGGATTAAAAAATACCTTTGGACTCTGGGGATGCATTCCTTAATGGATAGGCTCGGCTTCAGATTCTTTATACTAGTGTGGAAAGAATTGCAAGTTAAATGCGTGTATATATATTTAAATTATATTGAATGTTTATCACCTACTTGTTGTTGTTATCTAATGATTTTCCACTTGCAGGAAAACTTGGCGCTATAAGATTAAGAAGTGGAATGCAGTTTACGAAATGAGTTAGACTGGTAATTAAATGACTGAGTTTGCAAGTGAACATGGCAGTCACAGAATCCCCTAGTATGTAGCTCATATAGAACCTTCAGAACTAGTGTTTTACAAAAATGGGGAGTGGGGTGGTAGGCCAGGACACTGGCTTTCCCTGAATAATGTCACAGGATCTTAAATGTTTGTGTGTCTCTTGCTCTTGAAATCAGAATTTATGAACAGTGCTTGTGCTATTTTTATGTCTCTATCCAGTATTTAATGGTGAAGTTCTTGTGCACAAGGCAAGACACAGCAGAGCGCTTAGGAGTTCAAGGCCTGAGTGTTCTGGGATATCTTCGGCCTGTGGTAGGGGAGCCCAACAGAAGCATGAACTGTCTGAAATGCAAAGCAACAGATGATAGCATTTGTGGAACAACCCTTCTCCTGAAGACACTTCATTTCATCCAACAACTTGCACAGGACCTGGTATGTTTCTCACCACCTTTGTTCACTTCTTTAAAGCATGTGGTCTCGGTACAAGAATAAATGGTGGTACACCAAAGACAAACCTAAAAGAGGCATTATAAAATAATGTAGTGGCCAGAGAGCAAGCTCTAATTACATTCAGTGGTAATGATATGCAAATCATGAAACTTGAAGTGTCTGGAAAATGACTTTTAGTATACTAAGATGCCTTATAAAAGGGCACTTAAATAAGTTTAGGAATATGTCTTCTTTAAGAAAACCAGAACTGAAGTGCATTTCCATATCTCTCACACTGTGATAAGTGGGATTAATGCTACATATATAAAAGTTCCACTGCCTTTTAAATAGCCTCACTGCATCTCTTGGAAGCATGCAGGAGGATTAGAACAGGTGTACAGAATTGTTCTCCACTGTTTGAGTGAGTTAGATTTGTCAGAAAGTTGGGACATACAAAAAGGAAGTGAAAATTGTTAGTCTGATGCAACAAAAAGTAAAGAAATTGCTGGTTCATCCTAATGGGAGCCTGACCATGTTGTGTCCTGAGACTGGAGTGGCATTTCTGATGCAGCTTGATACTTCTTTCATGCTCCATATGTTGCAGTTTTCACTATGTTTTTGTAAACGTGAATTGTGTAGAATGAATTCTTCAATCTTGTATTTTCTTTGCCTCTTTTAGGTTCAACAGAAAGAAAGTGGATTAAAGTACAGATCATTCTTGGACTTCACAGGCCTCGACTTGCAACTTTTCTGGAATTTTTACAATAAACTACATCAAAAGTAGGGCCCTCCTCCATCACAAAGTTAGCCATAAATATGTTTACATACAGTGCATTTTATTCAGCTGATGTTTTCTGCCATTAAGCTGAAGTAGCGATATTTTCCCTTCTCTCTGTTGTCATCTGTTTTTTTTAGCCATAAAGTTGCATAGATGCTTGTAACCTTTACGTTTCGGTGCATTGTTTGATTCCTGTCTAGGTATTGGGGATTTGGGGTTTTTTTGTTAATTCTTGGCTGTGTTCTTTACTCAAGAGGATCTCTTAGCGTCTCTTTCTCGTAGAGCAGAGACAGCAATGCTTGCTTTAGCACAGCAGTGTGTGCTGGAAATGAGCTCTTCCTGTGAAGATTTTACTCTTGTGTGTTTTCCTTTTAGCCCAAGGGAAGAATGTTTCTTTGCCCAGACTGTGCTACTTCAGCTTCTTCAAAGCTGCTTCTCTGTGCTTACTGGAAACAATAAAACTATTAAATCTCAGGAAGCTTCTCAAAGCAAAATTTCTGGCCAAACAGAAGCTGCAGTAGAGCTCTACAGGCATTTGTGTGAAGGTTCGTTAATATTATGCTGTCGCTTACTAACTTTGTTGTTGTTGTTTTAGTTTTAAAGTTTTATACTAGTGTCAACTTGGAACAAGTTTTTTCCAAAACCCAAGCCAGCTGCTGTTTGAGATTGTTGTGTTTTTATTGCCATTTTTTATCAATGGATTTCGCTAAGAGCTTGCTTCTGTACTTTCTTTGAGCCTCTGATGCAGTGATCTTGCATCTGTCCTGATATGTGGCCTGAAAGTGCTTGCAATGGCAAATTATTTCAGTGGAGCTATATCTACTTGCACCAGCAGAGAATTTATTCCTTTGACTTCAGTACTGGAATAAGTAGAAGGATTAGATTTGTTTATATCAAGTATGTCTAACCACTCATCACTGTGCTAGAATGTATCCAGATGGTTGGGAAAGGACAAGTGAAATCCTGGCCCCGATGGCATTGAAGTTGATGGGAATATTGTCATTGACTTATTTGGAGCCAGTACTTTGCCTTATATATTTAAGTACAATGATTTCAATAACTAGTATACATAGTAAGAAATTATGAAAAACAAGGAATAGACAAATGACTTTGTACTGAATATGGTACATTTTGAAAGTTGTGTGTGTGTCTCCTCCCCTCCCCTCCCCCGGCAGGTTTGACAGTTGGTCTTACAAATAAATATAACATTGAAGGGCCTGAAGTGAATAAAGTCACTTGAATCAGAGGTCTTCTCATAAGATCTTTCTTGCTAGACTTCAGAAGGCTTTCTCACATGTTTGTGTAGACAAGCCTTAAGTAACATGTAGGTTGCAGCAAGCTGGGTTGAAATCTATCCTTTACCTGATACACACTAGTAGTTCCTTACTGCACCTTTGATCCTACTCCCATATCAAAGTGGGGTAGATCAGAGTGCACTAAGGAACTGTTAGAGCATGTTAACAGGGTCCATATGGACAGTTGTTGCACAGCAGGCTGCCTCAATGTATATTTATATCCCAGCTTGTTGCAAGCTAAATGTTCTTGAAGATCAATCCTTACGTGTATATGTGATGAGTATTTTATGTGCTTTCGAAAGACTAGTGTCATGGAAAAGAAATAACATTTTATAGTTATTAAAGATATATACTTGGTTATTGATTTGAAATTGTACCACTGTTTCCCTTTTTTATGAACAGTAGTGGATGTGAGTGATAGCAACTTCACACCCATGATAATGCTAAAGCAGGAAGTTAAGAACACATTGCTCAATGGAGCAGCTATCTTCTTCCCAGACAGACAGACCAGACGGGACCAGCTCTTCACCATGATGGTAAACCATGCAATGAGAAATGATTGCTTTTGGCTTTGTTAGAATTATTTTCTAAGGTAGAAAAGAAAGCAGGTATCTGTTTATCCCTCTTTTTCTTCACAATCACTTCATTCCAGATGAGATGAGCTTGCCTTTACCTTTCCATAAAGTAGTAGTTTCAGTTCAGATGGTCTGTCTTAAAATGTCAGTCTTCAAAGGAAGGCACTTTTTTATTCTCAAAAGTGACTGTTTAAAGAGGGAAACGTGGCATTATGAAGTTCGATATTAGTGGTCTTTAAGTGATAGACTCTGCTCACTTTACAAATAAATCTTGTACGTATAATAACCCCCATTTTATGTAGGAGCAAACCTGAGGCACAGGATGTAGTGACTTTACATATGTTCTAGTGTCCAAGTCTGTGTGAGAACTTAAAAGAATACTGTTAAAATATTTTATATCCTCTTTTTCCTCATGATTTAGAACCTATTGGAATACTGAAAGTGTAAAATTCATGTACTGTATTTTTTTTTTTTTAACTCTTGCATGTGCATATGGGTCTGTAGGATTTCTTATGTGTGATGGGATACTACACTTACAGTATAAAAAGAAAGCACGGTAGCATTTAGAGAAGACACAATTAGGAGATACAAGGAAAAGTGATTTAAATGCCATTTTAAAATCAAGATTTGCTTAGTGGCAGAGAAGTTAAAGATCCAGTTTCAATGGCGACTGATTTTTTTTTTAAAAAACACGTTTACAAACCAAGGATAAAGCTCAGAAAAAGGATATTTTTCATAATGAAACTGCAGACCAAACATCTCTAGGAGTTGTGCAATACTAATCCTGTAGTCCACAACAAGTATTTCCTGGTCCTGTCATTCTTTATAAATCTTTGCTCTTACAAAAAAATGTATTTTTTTTTAAATGTAAATCTCTTCCATTTCCTAGAAAAACATCACAGAACAGGAACATAAGCAATCTGTGCATCTCACCTTCAGATCCCTGTGTATGTACTTCAGGTAAGGCTCTTTGATATTAAAAAACTTTTCTTCTCTGATTATCTTCATCCTGCTGATCCTTTTCAATAATTCCACATTCTTCTGAAAAGAGATGCAAGTCAACAAAATTGTTAATGCACTTTCTTCTTAAGAGAATAAAAATCTGTACGTCTTACTAATACTGACTGTCTCAAAAGGCAATAACAAAAGATTGCCCAAGGGTAAAAATAATGACTGAGGCTGTGGTATATTGCCCAGAGTCTCTGAGTATCATTGTTTACTGTTTTATCCTTGATCAATTTTTTCAAACTACTGGATATTTGTTGTATCTTTAAAATACGTCCACACTGATAAATTTATCGAACATTTGATTTTTTTCCTTCAGAAGTGGTGTATAAATGATCTCTGCAGATTATCATCACAACAGCTCTATTTTTTGCAGTGATCAGGATCCAGGTGGACTTTTATTGTTACCAGATAAGGAAGTTTCTGAGGACTTTGACATTAGCCAAGTGCTGTCAGTCATGGATACCCTTCTGTTGGTGGCAGCGAGAGAGGTAGCTATCCTTTGAGATTGTCTATTCTCACTTCTCCTTTTCTGCCTGCTTTTCTACAGTATGTGATATGCTCTCAAAGGTGTGTTGCACATGAAGAGCCTGAAGCCTGTAGTTAACGGGACTAGTCACATGAGTAAAATTAATGATGTATGATTGTAGGATTGGGCCCTCACTAATTTTAAATGTTATATGTTAAGTAGTAACAACATTTAATATTAAGAAACAAGGCACACACTTAATAGGTTGCCTGAGGGAGTTTTTTCATAGAGTTCCTTAGTAACTGCCTTGAAGCTGTAAAAGAATTGAGCCAATGAAACCAGATTGAAGTGTGGGAACCAGTCATGGTACATATTGTAGGCTGAAAGACCTGTGCTTGGGAAAGTAAGGACTTTTTCACATACCTATATTACAAAATGTGCTGAAAGCCTTAATTGATTGCCCCAAATGTAGTTGTAACTACTTAAACCTGTTTGCTGCTCATCTTACTGAGTTACTAAAACAGCTTTCAAATATCACTTCTTTATGAATTTTTTTTTAAGCACTGGTAGTTCATGTGTGACTGGTCTTTTGCTTTTCATCTTTTTTGTGGCGAGTGGTGTATCACATAATCTGTCACACTGCAGTGCGTGGAATATCATTGATGAGTTACTGCCCTGCATGGGATATCATTGTTGTATTATTACTTTTCAGTGTGAAATGATGATGCTGGATGTTGCCCAGCAGGAGAGTGGCACAGTGTTGGCATCCTTATTCTGGTCTGTACAGGGAAGCCTCCTTTCATGGTGCTACCTACAACTTAAGGGCAGTGATGATACAGCCAAGAGTCTTGCCATGGAAATTGTTAAAAAATGTAAGTTCCAGAGCTGAGTCATGTCTAGTATATACAATAAGGCAGTACTTTAAAATATCATCTCAAGAAGCTGATTAGCATTTTTATCTCTCAACACTCATCATGGTATCTGAAGTATCCTTATAATTATAGTGCTCCTAACAAATTTCAAAATTGGCCCAGAGCCATATGGACCAATTTCCAGTAACCAGTATGGTTAAAGTTGTTGTATTATTGTTATGTCTGAGGAGTCTGTAGAATCATGAGAAACTAATTTGGACCAAAAATTTGACTGGCTATTGAATCTATGAAGAAACAAAATTTAGTACCATTTTAGATATTTTTCCTTAGTTGTCCGTTATTAGGGCATCTTCCCTCCATCTCCCTCAAAAGTAATATCTCCCCTGGCTGAGACAACATGTTGTTGTTTTGGTAGATCTGGGTAATCACAAGAAAAGCTGAACTCATTTTGTCTGCAATAAGACCTACTAATCCAGGCATTTCTAAGGTGCATATCACCAGAGCATGCTTTGCCTCAGCACAGCATCTCCAAGTTACTCGAATAACTACTTGGGACATAAATTGAATGGTTGAGTGATATTAAATTTGTACTTTGTAATGTTGGCCTATTTCTAAATTCAAACTCAGAGTATATTCTATAATTTTATTTTTATACTAATTATGTATTCAGTCATTTTATTCCTATCTAAAATGTTCAGCTAAAAGTTGCTGGCCTTTCTCATAATTCATGTTTCATTCCTTAGTGTAACAACGATCCAGGAAATCAGATGTTTACAGTAGGGTTATTGAAACAGGCGTTTTAGTTCAAGGAGATGTAGTTTGATTACAATACTAGTTTCTCTATGAATTGTGGTTTTGGTGGTGGCAGTGACAGTGTGTCCTGTTGCCAGCAGTGGATATGTGCATAAAAACTGTGTGTCCCAACTGCTTTGTCTCTTTTGAATACAAGTTCCTTGGGGCAACATCTGTCTTTCTCTATTTTGCTCAACATCAACCCCACAAGAGGTGTACAGTAAAAACACAGAACTCCCAGTAATGAATCCTGAGCTTGGCTAACTTTCTATTACCTAATATGTTTTTTCTCTTTCTTTTTTAGATGTGGGCCAGTTCCTGACAAATATCAGAACAATTTTAGAATCGCTTTTGTCCCAATACAGTGGCAAACATATAGTAGAAAAATTAAGTAACTCTGTTTTTGCCATGGCAACTCGTCAGCTGGTAGGTGAATGACTGGAATGTCTTACCATTTTCCTTTAGTGTGGATACATTTATGAAGACTTCTTTTTTTGTAACTTTTAGGTATGGTTTTTTTTTTTTCCCCTTAGATGACTTTCTTGTTGGATTTCTGCACTTTAGACATTCCACACTGTACCCTACTTCAGGGTTTCAGTACCCTGACACAGCTGCTGAGGAACCTTTGTAGTGAACCTGGAGAAAGTCTTAATAAGGTAGCCTAAGATAGATATGCTTTACACCTCTTATTCTCTGTAACCTTTTGAATTCTGCCTCTCCTTTGCCCACCATCAGTGTATCTGATGAGATCCTGTCCCTTCAGGATCTTTCTAAAGTGATTTTGAGCATTTTTATAGCTGAGAAGTCACATCTACAAGCATGCAACCAGGTTACATAAGAAAACTGTTCAGAATGTACAACCCTTAAAGGGACTATACGTTCATCATCACGTTATTTCAAAAGATCACATTTACTTACATAAAATGTGGTGTGGATCGAATAAAAATGCTTTGGTCACTAGTTAGAGCATGTCAGTCACTATGTGATAAAAAATAAAATCACTTCCTAGATTAAGAAGTTCGTGTGAATTAAAACTGTTGATTGCGTATAACAGAAGATAGGACCCTTATCCTGGGAGCTTCCAATTTAACACACAGATCTCTGTTGGGAAAGATTAATGGAATACATTGGTTTAAAGAAGGAAGTGGAAGTTTTTAAAGGGTACTGTAAAGTTTGAAAGAAGATTGGGAACCTATCCCAAGTATATGGAGCTCCATGGTGAAATGCAGAGCCAAGAGTGGGAAATCTATCTGTTCTGGTTCTTATACCTCACCAATCATTGTGGTGTGTGAGTATATAAAAGCAGATAAAGGGAAGGGGACAGTGAATTGCAAGGTATGGAGTTGGAAGAGAGTGAGAGGAAATAAGACCAAAAATATATTTAAGGGTGAAATTGTACTTTTGTTCTGAAGGTGGAAATGAAGAGCTTGCGCTTGATTTAGTTAAAGAAGCTGGTGAAAGGTTTTGAGAAGTAGTGATGCAATTGATATGGCAGCAGAGATTGTTTGTGTCAACATTTTGGAAGAGACGAGTGACTGGAGTCCAGAGAGGAGATGATTTATAGTTAACCAAAGATTGCATGGGGGTTCTGGTAGTTTTGAATAGATGGGGAAAGGATGGGTTTTGGAGGTGATTAAAAGGAAGGGAAGATAAGAGGTTTCGTGAGAGCTTGGATGTGAGAGGAGGAGAGATAAGTAGATGATGACACTGAGATTATGAGCCTGTAAAATACATAGGATGCTGGAGAAGGACTGAAGGCAGGAAAGAGATAAGGGGTGGTGGGGGAGTTAATAAAATACTAGTACATGCTTCATAATCTTACTTGGCGTCATTCTTTAGAGTGATGTAAGTAGAAGGATGAGTGCTTACAGTACAGGTGTGTGTGTGTGTGTATATGGCTACTCTAAACTATGGACTCAGATGTGAAATAATGTAGTGCTGTAATCCTCCTACTGAATGTTTTGCATTTGTACTCTGTAAGGTGAAAATTGTTGTATTTTAATTATGCAGGTGGACATGGAAAGCTGGCAGCAAGAACAACCCGTAGTGCTGCGAACATGGACAATGGAATCTCCTCACAACTATGAAAATAATTGCCATGAGGTCTCAGTCTTCCTTTGTCCTGGGGCAACTTACTTTGAGGTGGAATTTGATGAAAAATGTGAAACAGAAAGGAGGTAATTTAATAGTGTGCCATCTCTGGCTCTAAAAGCTATTCACAAAGGGGCAAATCCTGCACTCTGTGCAGAGAATCATTACCTACTCCACCAGCTTCTCCCTCAGCATGCACTACCCACCCTGTATTCTTCTTTGCACCCCTGCTTAAAGATTCTTGACACAGCTGAGCTCCCACTTCAAAGGGTGGAGACCAACTCTTTGCACAGGCCCTGAGTGTCAAGGCTATGCTCCCTCAAGCAGTGGAACTGTGCTTTCCATTGATTGCTCTTGTATTAGTGCTTGAAAAAACCTGTGGCCATCATTGCGTGTTCCCAGCTTTCACTTTACCCTGCTTGAGCACAACTATGCTAAAGTTCAGTCCTTTCTGTAACCTTACCTCTGTTTCTTTCTGGCTTGCCACTGAGAAATGCTTAATATTTGAACTTGATCTTAAGGATCAGAGAAATATATTGTAGAAATGACCGTATATATGCTGTATGAAGTATGAAATGTTTATATAATCATCTAAAGCAGTAAATACGTCTCTGAAGGGATTGTGTCTACGTTGCTGAGTCTCCAGAGTGGGGTGGTTAGGGAAGAATGAGAAATTCCAAAGTAAACTTGCCTAAAAGTTTTAAAAATAAAAATGTGTAAGTAATGAGTTGCACTCTCCACAGATATGATTATTTGGAGTTCACTGATGCCAGAGGTGCAAAAACTCGTTATGATACAAAGGTTGGCACCGAGAAGTGGCCCAAGGTGAGTGACTTTAAAATATTGTGCAAAATATACATTTGTTAATATTAGAGTACCCTGGAACTCTGGGGTGTTTTGCATCATAGGTAAGAGGTTCTACAGAGACCTTGTAATCTGATAACTTCATACCTTTGGGAGTGTGTGTGTGTGTGTGTGTGTGTGTGTGTGTGGACACACCCCTCTCTAATGCTCAGAAGGGTAGGGGGGAGTGGAGAAATCTGTAATTCCACATTGATGCAAATGAATAGAATGAATGACCAAGAAGGTCCTTTCCAGTACTCATGTCTGATTAACTCACTACCCCCAGCTACCATGTAGAAAACCATGTTTCACTGCAGTTAAACATACAGTTGAAATTGTTCTCTGATCCCTTGTATCTAATTAATTTTAAATAATTCTTGAGATGGCAAGTTGAATTCATTTATTATTTTCTTGTGGCCACTCAGGTGCTAGTTCATAGCTACTCCAGTGTAACGTTTCCCTGTCATTATATTTTTTTAACATCAAAAGCTGTATTGTGGGCTGAAACTTTCAATTATTCTTTGACTAGAAAGTTGAAACTAATTGCTGTAGGCTGTTCAGTCATGTTATGGGAGAGGGGGGACGCTAGCACATATTACAGAGAAACCATGAGAATATTGAAAAACACAATTGCTGAAGGAAATTTATGATCCCGAAATGTCTTCCTGTCATGTACATTTGGCAAAATGACTGTTTTGTTGCTCTGTAGAAAGTGACCTTTAAGGCTGGCCCACGGCTGCAGTTTCTCTTTCACTCTGACAGCAGTAATAATGAGTGGGGCTACAAGTTCTCCGTCACTGCTTACGGCCTCCCAGATGTCGCAGTTTCTTGGGGCTTGGATTTACAGCTGCTTGTATCCAGGTTGATGGGGCGCTTGGCTTCACGGAGTATGGCACTGAAATCCCAACTGGGTAAGTTGAATTAGTTTCTCTAGCAGTCACACTTCCAGGATGGGGGTGAGGTGCAAGAATTTAATATTTTATATTCTTAAAAGGAATACATATTGTTCCAGCCCACTCATATTTGAAAACAGAAAATCCTGACAAGGTTGCCAGTTACAGACCAAGTTGGTAATGACTAAAATTTTTAACCATCTGGTGACTTTTTAGTGGGTTATGTGCAGCAAGTTTGGTTGCGGCCTTAAGCTAACTCTTTAACCTTCTCTCTGGGAACATTACATAAAAATACCATCACTATTGGCACCCTTTGCAGTCTTAAGAGGCCAAGAGTGGAATGGACTTGGAGACATAACTTCTCTGGCTCTTGGAGTGGTCATGTCAAATGTCAAAGCAGATTGCGTGAGGGGAAATCTTTGATTTCCATTGCATATGCTGTGTTTTTTCTGTGGATTTCATGAGGATTTCATTCTCCATAGTTTGGCAGCATTAAATTTGCACCAGAAAATGGAAAAAGAGAGAATTCCTAGCGCACAATTTATGCTGATTTTTAAAATATTCCCTTTGATCATTTGGAATTTCCTAAATCTAAAAGGAGCTGGGGGAACACTTATTTTAATTCCTGTATTGGAGCACCATAAATCAGCATAATCTGTAGGTTATTTACTAGACCTCTGAACCATAATGCAAAATTCATTCTGATATTAACTTTTGCTTGTGTTTGTTGAGGGGTCATTATGAAACTTCATGAGTGCTTTGCAGTGCAGAACCTGTCCATGTGATTTGGCCAGATTTCTGCTCTGTCTGCCTAAACTTTCCCTGAAGTTTTCAGTCACAATTCTGTTTAATTGTTTACATGTATTCTGGTATCACCCACAATATATTAAGCACTGTCTACAGGCACAGGAAGGTGCAATCCCTGCCCCAGAGAGCTTGCTATTCAAGGCCCTGGTGCCACAATCTCCTCTGCACATATTTAACTTCAGTCATATGAGTAGTGAATTCATTTGGGC
Organism: Chelonoidis abingdonii; assembly: GCF_003597395.2. Classification (NCBI taxonomy): domain Eukaryota; kingdom Metazoa; phylum Chordata; order Testudines; family Testudinidae; genus Chelonoidis; species Chelonoidis abingdonii. The sequence continues at coordinate 7,588,006 of NC_133788.1, read as the reverse complement.
TACTGACATAAGTAAAGTTAAGAATGCATGTGTTTGCGGGGGTTTAGGCCTGTGAAGATAGACAACATGCAAAGGGTTGGCCACAGGTATTACAATCTTATATGTATGTGTCACGTATGAATTAAGATTTTCAAAAAAAGGAGCCCAAAGTTAGGAACTTAAGTCTATTTTTATACATGTGCTTTATTTTTCAAAAGTGCTGAGCATCCTATAGTTCTCCGTTGAGGTCAACAAGAGCTTTCAAGTTTTCAGAACTCCAGAAAGTCAGGCAGATGCATAGCTATGGGTTTGGGAACTTAAGTTTAGGGTTTCTGTTTCCAAAAATCTGTTCCTCAGTGTATACATTATATGTATTTTGTTACATGCTATAGGTTATGGCATGCCAGTGGTGGATGAAGTAATAGCCCTATATCTGTAGCTTGTAAAGTGCTTTCAGTAGTCGGATACTATGGTCATGAGTACATCTTAGATGTTTAAATGTAGGGCCTTTTACAATAGTAACATGCTGTAGCATTGTATTTGTTAATCTGCATTAATGTCAGCAGTAAGACTGTACAGGAGTGGTGTGATATCTGTCTGCTGCGTATGTGGCACTAAACATCACGAGTGACTGTCAGTCTGAGACATTTTTTGTTCCACATGCCATTTCCTTTCTGTTTTCCTTTCACAGCAGGTGTTGAAAATTGTGCATTTTTGCAGTCATAAAATTGAACAAAAATATTGAGTATTGAACATAAATCCATGTCTGTCTTGCCATTTCTGCAGAGCTAGGTCGTGAAGCAGAGCTGCCTCCTTCAAAAGTGACATCAGTTCTTAATTCTCCTTTATGGAAACCTGTCTTCAGGCATCAGATGTGTCCTGAGGCGACTTTGGAAGCAAATGAACCCAGTCAAGTGCACCAAAATGAAGAGGTATTTAGGCCACTGTTTCTGTTTTATGGGTAGGAAAACACTATGCATGAGAGTGGTTTTATTCAGGCTTAATGAGCTGACACATCTCTAAATGTACACTGCTAGGCTGAGGTTGTCATCTTATGGGCTTCTGAATTATCAAGAGAAATTTTTTTTCTGTGCCCTTTATATTAAGTTGTCATTCTTTACTGTATCTGTCTGAGGTATGGGTTCTTCAAATATATAAATGAGATGCAAGCATTTTTAAACGGATATTAAGTAAATGTTTTAATACTCTTTCCAGACTAAGAACACTCATGTGGATGACTGCCATAACTTTCTTCTCGACTTTGCAAAATCAGATCCTTCCCAGGATTTCTGTGGGCAAAATTCTGAGCTTTTCAAAGGACTTATACAGGCATGTAAAAAACAGGCCCCAAAGACAGATATAGTTGCTGGTTCCACTGTTGATCAAGCTGTGAACGCCACATTTGCTGCTTTGGTGTATCTCACTCCAGATTTATATGGGAAGCTACAAAAATATGGTAACTCTTATATTAGTGAATATATCAATAATGAAGGCTGATAGTTTGTAAGAAATCATATTATTATTCAGTTGTAAAACTTGAAAAAAATATTTAGTTTCAAAAATATTCAGGTGGTTAGATGCTTCATCCTGTATAAAGAAAATATTACAGTACTGCACTCACCAACTAGACAGACTTTGTGCCACAATAGACTAATAAGATGATAATGCTTTGTTAGTGTTTTTCATCATCACAGCTCTTTTCAAAGGTTAGCTAATCATCACAAATCATCTAAATCGCATAGGCAAATAGAGTTATCCTTATTTTAAAAAGGAGTAAACTAAGCCAGAGATGTTGTGATTTGACCAAGTCCACAAGGGACATTGGTTTTTGAACCAGGATTGTAACTCAAAAGTATCTGTCTCCCACGAGTTGTGCCATTACAACACAACTCTCTCTCATTCAGCCATTTTCAGCTCTCATTAAACGTTTCCTAAACAGCAAGGAACAAAGTGTTTACATTTTAGCAGTACTGTTTGGGGAGGAAATGCAAATGAATCCACTAAGTAGTGTCATGCTTTGGAAAGTGAGCTCGCAACCCACTGTGGGGTTTAAGTTAATATTCTTCTCCTAACTCATGCAGTTGGCTCTCAGTATTGCAACTTGTACCTTTCCAGAGAGTAGGGTTGCCAACTTTTCTTTCTAATGTGCAATACGCTATTTATATGTCACAACATGCTATCTGAAGTAAGTGCTTATCTGTTGAATAAAAAAGTGATATTTGGACTGTCAGGGCCTGATTCTGAGGGGTAATGAGCACATGCAACTCCCTTTGAAGTCCTGGGAGTAGCCTCTATTTGTCCTGCCTGTACATTTGCAGGACTCGTATGTATTCACTGTAACTGTACATACTCATTTATTATTCAACTTTGCAAATAGGCCTGTCAGGGTACAGGAGATGGTTTTAATGCATTACCAGCTTTTGTAGTATATCCGTAAGAACAATAGGGAACAAAACAACCTGCCTGGCATTGCCTTAAGGGGTAGATGACAGGGTCTATTGCCGCCTTTTGCAGGTATCTTATTTTATTTTAATCCTTGAGTGATGTGAAACTGAATCAGTGAAAAAAAGGACTTTCCTCTTTTGTTTTGTTTTCACAGTCATCAGTGGAGGCAAGATGTCTCTGAATGAAGAGTTTGCACAAGTATATTCTCTGGCTGATGGGATTAGAATATGGATGGTACGGTTGTTCAGAATGATTATTTCTATCTGGGTTTTCTTCTTTCACACACATTTTTGCTCCTGACCCCCAGTGCGAAGTCTGTGTCACTGTACTTTGAAATGCCTTGTAAAAATGGTTTTGGTGCGGAGGGGGGGAGGGTCTGTTTTTATTTTCTCTCAATAATTGCAGATCAGTTTTGTTCAACTTAGAAGTAAAAAGATGTTTTTCCTGACTGCCAGCCCTGCAAAATCAATTTTGGCTTTAATAATCCAGCTTAGGCCTTTGATTTCATGCATCATTACCACTATGTAAAGATTCTGTGAGCCAAGCTCTTCCCTAGTTTTTTCAATGAAGGTGCTGAGGTAGAATTTTGTCCTGCAATTGGAATTCTTTTGATTATTGTATCGTATAGTCTAACCTGTTCTTAAAAACCTGCAACGACAGGGAGTCCACAATCACCCCTGGAAGCCTATTCCAGAGCTTATGCATCAGCCAGAAAGAGAGATCTCCCTCACATAGTTATTTTGGCTCTGCTGTGCTAAAAGGAGGAGAGGAAAGAGTGGTAAAATAATTGTGCATTTTTTTGTTATTTAAATCACCAGCTGTGGTTAAAGATATGCACAGGGATCAGATCCCTTTGCTGAAAAGAGAAGAGATACACACATACTTACTTTTACCCGATTTAACACTTGTTGTGCACAACATGTCTCTAAAAGAACTAGTATAATCAGCTCAGCTTTCTTTTGGTTTGAAAGAGTCAAGCTTTTCAGTGTATTTCACTGGGTTGTGCCATAGGCTGACCAGCAAGATGTTCTAGACCATAAAGGATTAGTCCTGTATTGGAGACTTAGCATGTCTTAATCTCAGGAGTGGACTAATGAGATTCTCTAATTGTGGTGCAGTCTTCATGCTGCCATGCCATCTGGATAGGCAGAATTTCACATTTTTAATGAATTTAATTAACTTCCTGTTTACAGTTAGAAATGAAGCAGAAGTTCCTGATGGGTAAAGGAAATGATACAGTAGAGAAACAGACTATAGAAACAAGTGAAGTGAACCCAGAAATCCTTGGTAAGTGTCTTTCCTGATGGCTTAGCCTAACTTTGTCTTATGTAGCTCTTCTCATTTTTTCTGTGCTCAAGAAAATTAATTAGCCATTTAGGCTATCTTATGTTTAAAACTTTGTGGACAGGGATAAATTAGCTGATGTGATGTGCACTGTCTCCAGAGATTTTTACTAAAGAATCAGAAAGCAAGATTGGATCATCTTACTGATGGTTGAACCGTCACTTTAAAAAGTTGTTTGTAACGACACTTCACATGTTGCATGCTTTGTATGATTGGTGTGAATATTTTGAATAGGCAGTTAATGTTGGGAGATCCAGACACTCGCCATACTTCCAGGACTTTCTGGCCAGAAGATAAAAAATTAAGAGCCAAAAAATTAGGAGGCAATTTCTACTTAAATTACATAGGAAAGGTATTACGCAAGATTTGATCTGGTGACTCTACTAACTTGCCTTTTCCCCACCAATTTTTATATTGCAGCAAAACAGTGTATTCAGAAGAGCTTATTGTTGTTAAAATTTTTGCCTGTGAGAGCAAAGGCAAAAGATCTTGCTTCTGACAACTGGGATGCTTCAGAAGTAGAGGATGTCCAACAGTACCACGCTGATAAACGTCAAAGGACTAGTTCTATTGTAGAAGCAGATTTTCAAGCAGCAAACTCATTGCCGTCAAATGGAGTATTTCACCCTGCTTCTGCAGAAAGAGGTCGAGTGGTAGACTCTGACACGAAGATTAAGCAAGCACCAGACCCACCCCAGACAGAAGTAGCCTCTGAATCTCAAACCAAGCCCCTTGAAAATACAGTTTCACAGCAAGAGGACACAGCATCTCCTCCCTCCACTCCAACTCGCAAGTCTCAGTTCAGCCGTGGAAGACTAAGGCTGCTATCTTTTAGATCAATGGAAGAGCCTAAATCAGTGCCCACTGTGAAGGAGAAATATCCTGTACTGAAAAATATATTAGACTTTATTAAGGATCAATCACTTTCCCATGAAAGGTGAGCAAACTTGAAAATTTGCAATCCATCGTATTTAAGATTGTGACTTCAGAGCTTTCAGATGATGAGATAAAGCATATTTTTATCTTTAGTAATATTTCTCTAATTTCAGGTGCTTGAAAAACAGTCCATTACATTTTGATATGAAGGCATCAAACTTATGACTCACAACCCACCTTAGGCTTCCAAAGAATATTTAATCTGACTCATTTAACTCACATAGAACTTCAGGATTATGAATAGTGATTGCATTCCCTTACTGTCCCTATGCTGCAGTTTGCCCTGCTTCATCAAATCTGCTTGTGAGGCAGTGTTACTTCCTGTCTGTGGTTGAATGGGGAAATAACTGCTTCTGGAAATTACAACTGCCTAGCGGAGTTAGCAGGTCTTGGATAACAGATCTAGAACAGTGAGAGGAGGGATCTTCAAAGGGCCAATCTGCAAATTTTACCTAGAGGACATTCTTCCAGAACCAGCCCAAGGTTTAGAGGTTGGAACAGGGAGTTGCAAATCCTGGGTTCTATTCCTGGCTCTACCACTCACCCTGCAACTTTGGGTAAAATACTTGTAAATAACCCATTATTGTTTTTACCAAGGTGTTCAAGGCAATATACAGTACAGCTAATAATTTAGATGCCAACTCATCTAACTCGTTTAACTTCTCAAGTGTTGATTGCATTATGAGGTACTGAAGAACCGGTGTTTTGAAGTTGTCATTGGGAGTTGGTGTTTTTCCTAGTATTTTAAAGGTCCTTGCTTTGAGGAAAGCCCAAGCCCAAAGTATCCTAGAAGTGCTGAAGACAATCCGCCAGTGTTTAGAATCTCTTGGGCAGCCGCACTGTTTCCATCCACCTTGTGTACTCTTTCTTTTGGAACTTCTGGCCTGCCAGAAAGACTTTACAAAGTAAGTATCTTTCTTAGAAAACTGGAGCTAACACAATTCTGTATAGCATGTCTGCATGGCCTGACTCAGTACTGATTGCCCAGGGTGAGAAGAATGAGAAGTGATGGCCTTGTGAATACAGATACAAGAGCAAGTGCATAAATTGATCTGAGCACAATATTTAAGTTTCTGTGCACACTTTCTATGGTGCATTTTGATTGTTTACTTTTTCATAGTGGTACTTGGAGGTTTAATTGCAATATTCCTATTTATGCCAATAGGGGTCAGCAGCTTACCCACAGCATATAGCTATTAAAATGTTCCCAATTATCTAACTGGATCACAGAAAACACAGAAAATTAGACTCGAATAGTCTTAGACATTCACACTCTTTAGCTTTCTGTTTATTATTTCAGTTTAAACTGCTGCCTAAATAGGATCGGTTCATCTTTTTCCTTCAATAAGAATTTAAGCTGGAGCTAGACGAGCTGGGTTAGATTAATTTTAGTTGCTCTATCAGCAATACTTGCTTGGGAGAGTTCTTTTCCCTTTTGAGTCTTTTCTCCATAAATTAGTGTATTAGCTAATATGCAGTTAGATACTTAGTTGTGGAACTAGCTTCCTCTGGCAGTGTCCAATGGCTAGTGTTTTACCAACTCATCTTTTTAGTCATTCAGTTGCTTCTCCATGAATATTGGGATTTGGAAAGATACATTTATTTTAAATATGACTAATAGGTCATATTAAAAGGTGGTGATTATAATGTTAGTCTATGTAGATTCTAAAGCTGATTGCCTATGACTTGATGCCCAAACTGAGTTCTCATTATAGAGTGCTGAGTAATATCTGTTAGCTGCTTTCTTGCTGTGTGTTTTTAAAATTTATTTGCGTTGGACTTTTCAGGGCCCGGTGGTCAAATATTATGAGTCGTCTTGATACTTTTGACAGTTCCATAGGAACAATCTGCATTTGGTGTTCTGTTTTGCGCTTCACTTCTAATTCTATTTCTATTTGAACAAAGTGTGCTATGTGAAGTAAAGTGGTGGATTCTACATCTGCTAAACTGACTTTTTTACTTTTAGTTATTTTGGACACTTGGAAGGTTGTGGTGCTGAACTGCACAAAGAAATTCGAGAGTCCTACTATCAGCTTGTTCTGTTTTTGGTCAATGCCATGAAGGGATTTAACAGCATTAATGACAGGTACTGAACGTAGCCTACCTATGTAACATAGAATGTTATTTTTGTTACCTTTGTCCTCCCTCACACCTTCCCTCCTATTATTAGTTATTTGTATTGCCCTGTATCAAATAAGAGTATCAATTTTGGTAGTGGTGTGACCATTCTTTCCTCTTTTTGTATGCAATCTGACATGATGAGCTATAATTAGGAGTGCAATTTTGTCATGGAGGTCACGGAATCCGTGACTTCCAGAGACCTCCATGACTTGAGCCCCCAGTGCCTGGGAGCTGTAGGGTCCCGCACCATCCCTGGCAGTTGGGAACTGTGGGGTCCAAGCTCTGGGCCGCCGTGGGAACCGCCAGAGCTCTGGGCCGGGACCCCCTGGGTGATGTGGGGAGCCTGCAGCTCCCTATTTCGTTCTGCATATTTTTAGTAAAAGTCTCAGATAGGTCACGGGCTTCTGTGATTTTTTCCTTATTGCTCATGACCTGTTCATGACTTTTACTTAAAATACGTGTGACAAAATCTTAGTCTTAGTTGTAATTATTATTGGGGCTTTTTGGTGCTACTATAATATAGAAAATCACTTTTTACTTAATTTTGCTAATTAGTCAGGACAGGGATAAAATTCAGCCGTACTGGATCACTTTGTTCATTTATTTTGATATGTGTAATGTAACTTTTGCCTCTTAATATACACTTAGACATATATCAATAATAGTAAATGTACTGTAGCATATTTGGCAAGAATAACAAGTATTAGTGACAGGAGACAGCACCACAGCACATTCTGCTGTTAAAACTGCACAGTGAGACAATCAGCTTTTTGATTCGAACTATTGGAATTTTGAAAGCTTGTGGGTTAGTAAAGTAAGGTTCTACTGTTCATTTAATTTGACATGCAACAACTTATTTAAGGTTTCAGTGATAAATACTTTATTCTTTCCCCCCAAATCGTATTGCTGCAACTTCAGATTAAAGCTGTCATGGTTTTCCCAATTTGTTTAGATCATTGCTCCCTGCCTTATCCTGCGTGCAGACATCCCTCCTTCACCTCTTGGATATGAGCTGGGAACCAAGTGATCTTTCGTTTTTCGTTGATATACAATTACCACTTCTTCTTATGACTATGTCACAAGAAAACATAAGCATTCATGACAGCGTAATTTGGTAAGTCAGCAAGACTACAATTTTTATATAGAACTAAGTTTTTGTACAGTTTTTGGCAAGAATGAGCTCTGAACTTTGAAACAAGTAGTAAAGACACTGAAGACAGGTGAGGTAAAATTTTCAAAAGCATTTATGTCCCATTTTTCAGAAGCTACTACATCATTTAGACTCTTAAATTGCATTGTCTTAAGTGCTTTTGAAAACTTTACAGAGATGTAAAAAGTAACAATTTGTGCACTAGCAGAAATGTGTTTTTAAACTGACTATTGCCAAGCAATATCACACTACTAGCAAGTTACCAGCAAGATAGACATCATCTTACTCCTCTGGCATGCGTATCACATCTGCATGTCTCAGAGTGCATTCATTTTAACCTTACCCTTGGCCCGTTTGTTCTAGAAGGAAATAATCTTCATTTGCCTATATTCTATCATAGTTACCCAATAGCAGCTCTGTGAGTTTGGATTTCCCAGGTGATGTGCGTTCTCCCCGGTGTATGTGTGTGCTTGTGTGAGTTTTTAAATAAAACAAAAAAAACCAACAACCTTCCTTGTGGCAGGGGGGAAAGGTCTCTGGAATATTGTGGCGGTGCTTTAGTTTTTAGGTGAAATACATGATCTTGTCTTCTTAGCACATTGTGTCTGAATTTTAGTTTTTTTTAAATAAACTATCCCAAAATGCATTATTAGGCAGCCTGTTTGCATTCAAACTTAATTTTGAGCTTTTTTTTTAGTCAGTGGAGTGAAGAAGATGAGATTGCAGACTACAAGCAAAACTCTGAGTGGATGGATGAATGTCAGGATGTAATGTTTGAGACCTGGTATGAAAAGATAGCCCAAGCTGACCCAGAGAAACAGAGAAAGGTGACCTCATGATTTTGTTTATTTTTTTCATGCTCCTTGTGGATATTTTTTTCAAAGGCACAAAGGGAGAAATGGCAAACTCCCACTGGTCTTCTATGAGTTGGGCACCGAACTCCCCTGTGTGCCTTTGAAAATCTCCTTGGAAGTGCACACATAGATATCTCATCATGCTTTCTGGCAGAAAGGAACATTCTGCTTTGTGTTTCGAAAGGGCTTTCTCAAAACCAAGATATATTCAACAAGTAAATTATGTCCATTTATTGTTCCAGATGCACATGTTTGTTGCTCGTTACTGTGACCTGTTGAATGTGGACATATCATGTGATGGTTGTGATGAGATTGCACCCTGGCATCGCTACCGCTGTTTGCAGTGCAATGACATGGATCTATGTAAAACTTGTTTCCTAGGTAAGAATCTTGTCAGAATATACTTCTGGAGCCGAAATAGTGTCTTTCCATATCATACATTAGAGAGTTTTCTATGAAATGGGCAAAAGGAAAGATTTTTTTTAGAAACTTCCCAAGATCTTAACACTCGTAATTTTTCCTGTTTTTTCTAATCTGAATGTCACCTGCCTAAATTTTCAGTATATATCTGAATCATGTGCTTTTTAATGGACACACTAACATAAGTACAACTGGAGGAGTGACTTTGAATTCACAAGTGCTTGTAGGATTCAAACTTGCAAGTTGCCAGTGTCGTCTGAACTTGAATGTGGCATGGAATTCCAAACATAAAATTTCTCCTTTTAGATCTTTTCTCCTTTCTTTTATCTTTGATTTTTGTCTCCTAAACAAAAATGTAACCATATTTGATTAGTGTGGATTTCTTTTGGAATGAACTCAATCAGTTGTATTGGAACCAGTCATACTGCAATATTCATTGAAAGAATTGTGGTGAGCTGGAAAAGAGAATATAGGTGATTTGAATGATATTGATCAGTCAGTTCATAAAGCAGAACATACTGTAGATCCTATGGTAAGGCTAATTTGTATAGTAAAGTAAGTTTCTCTAATATGGTATATCTGATCACTTGATGCAACTTAGACACCTTCACAACTCAGACTCTCCTTTTTCACCGAACTGCTAGCAGAACTTTGGTGTCCAGAGCTTATAAAGTAGGTGTTGGCTTCCTAATGCTGCTTGTAGATCAAGCTCTCTGCTTAGAGGGATAAACAGAGTTCTTTAGTCGTGTGTACTCATCTAATCAATAATAATAAAAGAACAGAAAAATAACGTAAGAAGCATATACTGGCATTATTATGAAAGGAATGGGAAGATAGCTACTGTACCTAGAGGTTATTGGAGAGACAAACTTTCTTTTTAATTCTACTTAGGTGGCGTTAAACCTAAAGGTCATGAGGATGACCATGAAATGGTTAACATGGAATATGCCTGTGATCATTGCCAAGGGGTTATTATAGGTCGACGGATGAACTGCAATGTGTGTGATGACTTTGATCTTTGCTATGGGTGTTATTCTGCAAAGAAATACTCTGACAGGTATTGGTATGCGATTCAATTCTCACCAGCTTGTGGGCAAAAACATCAGCAATTAACACCTCCTACAACCAGTCACTCTAGTGTCACTCCTTGGGAACCTGTGTCTGACCCCAGAATATCCAATTATCGTCCTTAGGAGAAAAGTAGCAAATGTTGAGCAAAAGTTTTCAGCTCTAAATCCTACCCCAAACTTCAAAGTAAGTTGGTTACAAATCTTTCACATCTTGTAGTCCTAAAAGTGTTCACCACCCAGAAGTATCAGAAGATTGATAAGATAGAGTTGGTGAGCAAGCTCCTTGCACATACGGAGATTTACTTTCTTATTACCTCTACCACTGCAAGATTGCTGCCAGAGTTGTTCACATAAACTTGATTGGTAGAGCTGGAGTTCTGGGGGCAGATGTTGAACTAGTGTAAATCGTCAGCGCTCCTTTGAGCCCAATGGAACTCTGACAGTTTATGCCTTGTAAGGATCTGCAGTTTGAAATTTTGAAACGTGCTTTCTATTCTTCCTTCTTTTGCAGAAAGAAAACTTGCATTTAAACTTAAGTTCTAAACTGTAAACACTTTCTTTCAGTCACCTTCCCACTCACAGCATCACAATATATCCGATGGTGACCATTCGAATCAGTGACCGACAGAGACTCATCCAGCCTTATATCCACAACTATTCTTGGCTGCTGTTCGCTGCCTTGACACTCTACTGTGCAGACTTGGCAAGTGGGGATGAAGTAGGAGAGAAACTTGATTCACAGATTGTCAGTCATGCTAGAGTTCTGCAACATCAATGTATACAGCTCATTGGAGACTGCCTGATGAAAGCACAGCATGGAAAAGGTGACCCAAATCCTCCATTTATTGAAACAGAGTAATTGTTAGAATGACCCTGGTGCAAAGCCTCTGGTTAATGACTTTGCAGTTTTCCAAGGAAAGAAAAGCCTAGCTTAATAGGAATAGCTCAGTGGTTTGACCATTGGTCTGCTAAACCCAGGGTTGTGAGTTCAGTCCTTGAGGGGACCACTTAGGGATCTGGGACAAAATCAGTACTTGGTCCTGCTAGTGAAGGCAGGGGGCTGGACTCAATGACCTTTTGGGGTCCCTTACAGTTCTATGAGAGGCATATCTCCATATATTATATTAATATCAGAGGGAAGCTACTTTCCATTTCACTAATAGTACAGAGACTATTTTATAACTGATCATTTAGAAATCTTATTAGAGTAACAATATTCTCAGTGAGAATGGAACATGTGATGGAAAAAAAGAAGGCTTAAGAAAATTAAAGTAATATACTGGGACAACTTCTCATAAATTTTCAGTTTAAGAAGACACACTATGCCTGGATATGGATGCTGTTATCTTGTCTACAGGGGCCCTGAGGAACAAAAAAATAAGATATGATGGAAAGTGTTTCTTGATCTGCACTATTGGCTAGATAATTTTAATCTTATTCATGATGTGAAATAAGGTGCTGCAGAAACAGTGCCACTGACTTCACGGGGGTGGGGGGAGAGATCAATCTAAGTTACGCAACTTCAGCTACGTGAATAACATAGCTGAAGTCGACGTACTTAGCTCTACTTGCGATGGTGTCTTCACTGTGGTAAGTTGATGGCTGATGCTCTCCTGTCGATTTCGCCTGCGCCTCCGAGTCGATGGGAGAGTGCTCGACAGTCGATTATCGTGTCTAGTCTAGAGGTGATTGACCCCCACTGGATCGATCACGGTGGGTAATGTAGACAAGCCCTAAGATTCTACTCAGTGTGAAATAAGGTGGCAGAATACAGCTCTATGTAAACTGTGCTTGAAAGTTAAAGGTTTTGTTTAAATTTGGAAAAAGCTTGTTCTGTCATACAGGTCTAATTTATAAAGTATAAAAAAGCCAGAAGTGGCTGAGAATTTAATTTGGATGGTAACAGACTGAGTACCAGTGATGAATGAACCTGGTGATATTCTAAGCTCTCAGCTGTGTTGGTAGCTGGTTCTGGTCATTTTAGAGTGACAGTCCTGGAATTGGGTTTCAGAGTGGTAGCTGTGTCAATCTGTATCAGCAAAAAGAACAAGGAGTCCTTGTGGCACCTTTTTTATATAGATTAACATATCTGAGTCTCTCTTGCTAGCAGCTACCAGATTTTGGTTGTGAAAGGCTACGTGTCTTAAGGTTCAATCCTTAAATAGATTTTGTGATCTTTTCCGCTCAGGTTTGAAAGCTTTAGCTCTCCTCTGCATGTTGCCAGAAGGTGAATCTTTCTCAGAGAATGAGACCACTTCTGTCAGCCCTCCAACAGGTGGTGTTATAGAGGGCCATGCTGGTGTTAAAGCAGCGGAGGGAATGAATAAAAAGCCAAGAACAGGCTCTTTTGTACATTGCAATGTAAGTACCGCTTCTTTATGAAATTCCAAAGTACAGTTCAGTTGATGTCCATTCTTGTACGGTCCTCAACAGGGATAAATATTTCTATTCTTTTCTCCAGTGATGTGGGGTGCAGTAAGTGAACTGGCACGTTATATCTCAATCACTGCGTCATCTTACAGTTAGGTGACTTTGATTCTTCAACCCTGTGTGTGCGATGGACAAAGCAATGTTTGCCCTCTGAATGGGCCATGGGTGCCTAAATTAGTTTTCAGGGACATAGTCCCCTGCCCAGCCTTACAATTCAATTTCGTAGGCCAAATAGTTTCCCATGAAAGAGAAACTTATTTGTGGATGTAAAGTTACATACAACATAGGGAAAATGTGTAATTTTTATTTTGTATATGGAAACTCAAGGCTTGAACATAGCATGAAATACATCAATGAAGGGTTTTTATAATTTAAAATAACTTTTTGCCCAGTCAAAATAATTGACTTTGTTTCTTTCTGTGGCTTTAACTTGGTGAATTAAATTGTTCTTCAGTCTCTTGGTATATTTATTTTGTTTAATTTTTAGGGGAAAGGAGATATTTTTGATGAAATTCAGTCTTCTGTAGAAAAAAAAGAAAGCCAAAGCAATCCTTCTAATGCTCCTTTATCAAAGAAAGAAGTTTTGAGACAGGATTCAGAGACATTGGCTCTTAATTCTATAGACAATAACATATCTTCACATCTTCCAGGTAAGAGAGTTCCCATTTCATCCAACATACACATACTCCACATATATACACAACTGGATTTTTGTGTCCATCCTTATCTTGTACGTTTGTAAATAGATTCAGTTGAAGTAAACAGGCTGCTGCATCAAGACCTCATAATCTTATGGCTTTGCAATACCCATACATAGAGCATTTTACCTGAATTTCAGTTTGTACAGATTACGACATAGCTAGGTTTGAAAGATCAACCTGAATTGCACACATTATGTGATTATGGTAAAGTATATCTCTACATACAAATTATAGTGCTATTGGATCTAATACATTACAAAGATTTAAGCATGCTTTCTTGCTTAGTAAATTTCTCCCCGGCATTTCAAACCCATTTCTCTAGATTACTCAAGTGAATATATTCAATATAGTCATTATCTGCTTGCTGTGTATTAAGTTGCAGAGATGATTTAAATCTTTTTCTCTTCCTTCCCCTTTCTGTATTCTTCTTTTTCACTTTTCTACTAATTTAGAGTCCATTCCTTCCCCTTGTTTTCTCTTGAAAGCGCACATCAAAAGCTGTGCTGTGCCTATGATCTTGTCTCTTTTTAAATTTTTAGTATAAAACTAGAGGTTTTATAGAGATGCCTTTATTTATTAAGGTATGTAATCTAGAAAGTACTGCTTGCATTTTTAAAAAACTAAATTATGGTCAGTAAACTATGAAATAATTGTTTAATAGTACTCTTGCATGATACAATTTATTTGTTAGACATAACTGTAAACGTATTTTAAACAAGGTTTAAGATCCCATGCACAGTATTATCCATGTGTGACTGTACTCACAAGGGACTAGAGAATCTAATTTCAAGCCAATGTTCTCATAATGTTAGGTTTTCCTCCTTAAACCAGAAGTGAAGAGTTTCCTAGAGTGAAGATATGTAGAGGCAATTCTCAAATGAGAAAGAAAGATGACTTAACAGTAACTGTAACTTTAATTATCTCTGTATATCCATTTCTTACTCCTTTTGGATTGCTGTTGAGATCTTTGCATCAGGGATAAGGAAATGGGGAAAGCTGTAGAATCAAGTCTTCTCATAGATGACAAGTTGGTAGATTGCCATATCATGGATTAACAGACTGACTGCTATAACCCAGCTTTTAAACCATGGGTAGGCGACCTATGGCATGCTTGCCAAAGGTGGCATGTGAGCTGATTTTTTCAGTATTACTCACGCTGCCCAGGTCCTGGCCACTGGTCCGGGAGGCTCTGCATTTTAATTTAATTTTAAATGAAGCTTCTTAAACATTTAAAAAACCTTATTCACTTTACATACAACAATAGTTGAGTTATATATTGTAGACTTATAGAAAGAGACCTTCTAAAAAAACATGAAAGTATATTAGCAGTACACGAAACCTTAAATTAGAGTGAATAAATGAAGACTTGACACACCACTTCTAAAAGGTTACCGACCCCTGTTTTAAGCAGTGTCTCTTGGAGGAACCTTTTCAGTGTGGCAGACCCCCACAGAGTCCTACTTCTTCCTTCAGGGTAGGCCCCACAGCCTCCTTTCCTCCCCGACTCAAGCTGCTGAGCTCTGGTACTCCTGCTTCAATACTGCGAGCTCTGCCCAGCAAGTCCCATTGAGGTAGACTCCTGTAAAGATTTATACATACATCAAGAATGCGCCTCAGCAAGTATTTGCAGTGGCACCCAAGCAACAGGTTTTATAAGTCAACTGGAACATAGCATTGGAAGTCCTTGGGTTAGCCTAGAGAAATAAAGGCTAAAGTGTAGTCCATTCTGGTCAAGACTGAGCAGTTCATTAGCCACTGTGTAGTGAACTCCATGTCAGGCTCTGTCTCTCTCAGACCTCCTGAGTCAGTCCCAGGAGAGAGCAGCCAGCTACCTCTAGAAACCAACTCTTTTTATCTCGTGCTGGTCACCTTTGTTCTTTGGACACGGCCTGCAGAAAAGCAGAGAAAAGCTCCTTCCTCTGGGTTTTTGTTTGCTAGGTGTCAAATGTTCTGGTGATTGGGGCTTTCCATTGTCATCTTGGGTTTTCCGTTGATATGGGCTAGCCTCCGTAAATCCTTTTAGTGACCCATTCAGTCCACTCGGATAGCTAGGGGACACACACACCTGTCTCTCTCCTGTGTCTCTTGGTCAGCCCTGAAAGCAGTCTTAATCCTATTTCCCACACTGGGTAGCAGTGCACAATATAGGGGGAAACTAAAGCACACAGAGGATACATTAAAAATACATCCAAAAAATCCTGTTTTATCACAACCCATGCTTTAAAAGCAAAGCTGTTTGATTGAATCTGTCTTTTCCAGCTATACTCACCCACTCATTTCAAATCAGGTATAGTTTTAGCAGTCAGTATTCTTGAGAACCCATGAAGTGGGAAGTTAAATGTTTTTTGCAGTATTTAAAAGCTGGGATTCCACCCATTCAGATTGTATACGCAGCAGTGGTTCTAATTCTAGTAATCCAAGACACACAAGCTTTTGAAATAAGGTTGATAAAGTTGGAAGAGGCGATACACAAGATGGTAATCAGAATGATGTGACTTTAAAGTCTCTGTCTCTGAGCCAGTTTACTAGATATAGGGCTTGTCATAAAGATGCATTAATGTAGTATTGTTTGAAATGAGGCTATACATTAACGCACTCTAAGGAACTTGTAGTGCAAGCCAGCAGGGTCCACACAGGATATACCTCATGCCTGTGTGGTCTAGAACTGACAGGCCCCTGGTGTGCACTAACGCACGATGTAGACAAGCCCATTGTCTTTGTGTGTCTATTTATACTTACTATTTCAGACTTTAAATATTACATTTTCACTTACATTCTACAGTTTTACTGTTTTTAAATTCATGTTTATTTAAAACACAGATGCTGAAAATTCAGAAGATTCATCCCAAAAGCAGGCAGAGAAGGCTCTAATGCCTAGCCAGGAGCAAGTCTTTGCTGAATGCTCTCAGAAGAGGGTTCTTGGCTTGCTGGCAGCTATGTTACCACCTTTCAAATCTGTAAGAATGAAGTACAAACTCTTCCTCCCTGCCCCCTCGGAAAACTAGTTGATTTGTGAGGAAAAATGGGGAAAATTCAAGCTGAAACAAAGATGTAATGGGAGAAGGAGAGGCTGGGAAGGTGTGGATAGGGAAGAACTACTCTAGTTCGTCTTTTTTGCTAGCTTGTGTCAAAATGCTAATGTTGAAGTGTTTTATTACATTATTTAGTTATATTATTAATTAACCACCAACCGTCAGGTAAAGTTCAGATTTGTTTGTTTGTCTAACTTTAAATCAGCCCAACTAAACTTGGTGTTAACATTTTTGCTCTGGGCTTATGCACCAGGTTTTTACCACAAAGTAAATTCCCCTCCTTGTCTCTCCCTGCTTTCCCCCCCCCCCATCCTATTTTATGGAAAAAGTATTTCCAATATAAAAGGAACATAACTGTAAAGCATCTTGAAAAGGCCGCAGGCCCTCTTCCCCTGTCCCCTAAACACCTTGCGAGGGCCACAGATCTGATTGTCCCTATTGATTTGCACCAGTGAGTAGGCTTATCACTATGCAATTAGTTTGTCTCTGTTCTTTTCTGGGTGCACACTTGGTAAGCTTAGCTAGAAAAAATTCACTGCCTATATCCACTATAACTTTTATAGGCACTTAACTCTCAAATCAAAAGCAATTTTTTCTTTCCCAATGGAAGTATCTTCTCAGCCAGAGCTATTTCCATGCCAGACTTCACTTTCTACACACCAAAAGTGCTTAACCTTTTTTTAAAATTGTGTTTTCTTTACTCCCTCATGCTGAGAGGTGGTTGAATAGCTTTCCCTCAAATTTTCCCCCTTTACGTAGATACAAGGCTGGAAAACTTCAGCCAAAAAGGTGACGGTTTCTGAACACTGAGTAATTAATAAGTTTCTGCTCGAACCCTCATTATACTGTATAACTATGACTAAAGGCTTTGCTATGTTTCCTGTTCTAATGAGATTTTTCTCTCTTATTCACAGGGATGCACAATGTCTTTGATTAACCTGGAACAGATTCTCCCACTGATGTTTCAGGTTGTAATCTCCAATGCTGGCCACTTAAATGAAACCTATCATTTAACCCTGGGTCTTCTGGGCCAGTTAATTCTGAGACTTATGCCTGCAGAAGTCGATGCTGCAGTGACAAAGGTCCTTTCAGCCAAACACAGCCTGTTTGCAGCAGGAGATGGGTCTACAGTGCCAGAAGGCTGGAAGACTACTCATCTTCTGTTCAGTCTGGGAGCCGTATGCTTAGACAGGTGCTTTTTAATGTCCACCTACAAAGATAATTCTTGATTTTGTCTGCTCAACAGGAGGAGGGGAGGAGTGTAACCTGATCTAGGCTAATTCTTGAGCCCGGTCCTGTGAAGTGCATATTAGCCAGGGCTCCCACTGAAGTCAACATCTCTTAGGGTCATGCTGCATGACCCTATCAACTGAGAGATGGGTAATTTTCAAAGGCTAATATAGGACACTGTTGTGGAAGAGGAGGATTTTGGGGTTTAGAAAAGAGCAAGGGCCAGTCCTACTCCCTGAACTTTTGATGTGACCTGTCTCCATATCCTCCTAATTCCAACATGTTCCTCAGTCCAGGTGAAGGTAGGTCATATCACAGAGGTGGGCAAGCTATGGCCCGCAGGCTACATCCAGCCTGCGGGACCGTCCTGTCGGGCACCTGAGCTCCTGCCCCGGGAGCCTAGCCGCCTGCTCCTCCCCTGCTGTTCCCCCCTCCCCTGCAGCCTCAGCTTGCTCTGCTGCTGGTGCAATGCTCTGGGCAGCAGGGCTGCAAGCTCCTGGGGAAGTGCAGCTGCAGAGCCCGGCCTGACCTGGTGCTTTGTTCTGTGCAGTGGCGTGGATGGTTCCAGCCGGGTGGCTGTCCTGGTGCTCTGGGCAGCACGGCCGTGGTGCTGCCAGCCACCAGTGCTCCAGCCAGCACAGTACAGGGGCCAAAAAGTTTGCCCGCCCCTGTCATTTCAGAAGGTCAAGCTGGAAAGAGCCAACGGAGGGAGGCAAGGCCTATAGAGGATAGGATAGAGGGAGCTGCGTTGTAGAGGGGTCTAGCAAGATAGAAAGAAGTCTTGGATTCAGGGAGAGATAGTGAAGTTGCTTTGAAGTACCTTAAGTGGAAGTAGAACACTCTTCAAGAGTGAAGGTTAGTAGCATGCATTATTAAAAACTGTGTTAAGCATTATTCCACACTCTAGGGTTTTTTATTTGGGAAGAGGGATTGG
The DNA here is from genome assembly GCF_003597395.2 of Chelonoidis abingdonii. Classification (NCBI taxonomy): domain Eukaryota; kingdom Metazoa; phylum Chordata; order Testudines; family Testudinidae; genus Chelonoidis; species Chelonoidis abingdonii. The sequence continues at coordinate 7,569,360 of NC_133788.1, read as the reverse complement.
AAAGGTTAATAAACCAGTTAGAAAAGCATGCAGAATATAAAGATAGAATACATGGAGAATCTACTGGTCTTATGGAGCGATTCATCAAACAAGGAAATACACAATCCTGTGTATTATGTGAAGATATTTTGGCATCCAATTGTATCAAAATATTAAATCAGCAAATTAAATCTGTACGAAAGATTTCCCACGCCTGTCTTACTCATGTGCAGGGAGGAGCAAAGGAAGGAAAGAAAATTTCCGGTCCTAAACTAAAGTTACTGAGACCATGTGTTGACTTGAATTTCTATCAACTTATTTTATTCACTGGGGCCTTCAGTCCTATTTAAGATGGCAGGCCAATGTGATTTTTTTTATTTTAAACGATTTAATGATGAGTGGAATTAAGAACATTCATATGTCTGTTGAATTCAAAGCCTCAAGTGATGCTATGAAAAAGACCTTCTGAAGTTGTAAATAATGTAAGAGTGATTTTGTGTTTTTGAGTGAGAATAGTTGTGTAACAGTCTGCAGTCAAACCACCTAATACAGTTGAACCTTGTTCTCCAGCCGTGTAGGTCTGGACTGGGCATGCTCCATGGCGGATATTCTTCGAGCTTTGAACTCCTCTGCACAGTGGCATAGTGTGATTGCAGCTTTCACAGACCATTGTATTAAGCAGCTGCCCTTCCACCTAAAACACACCAATATCTTCACCTTATTGGTACTTGTTGGATTTCCAGAGGTAATTGGAATACTGTCAGTACTTAATGATTTGAACTATGATAATTATAGATTATACTTTTAAACACTAAAAACTACACTTTAATGCCATAAATTGACAAAAGCCATAAAACTCAGATATGTCTGAGACTTCATCCTTCATCTCTTGCACAGTTGGTTGTAGTCTTTGTCTAATGGAAAACAATATAATTACATAGCTCTGGTTTTACTTGGATACATTTCATTGTGGGCAACTTGTAACCAGCAACTTGATATCCAGAATAGCCTAACATTGAACATCAAAAAAGGGCTTTTAGACCAGTATAAAATAAGCCATTATTCTTAATATATGTATCTCTGATATATCACCAGAGGACCATTAAGTTGTTAATATGCACCTGAGGTATTTTGTTAAAAAAATGTATTTCATGTCTAAATACCTGCACATATTTGGCAATGGACAATTGTTTAAATAACAAGTATGATATTAACTATAACCAAAATGCAGCCAAGTATGTAAGATAACATAAAAAAAATAAGTTATAAGTATTATACAAAGTTAGGCTGGTAACTGAAGTCTTCGGTCTCCCTTTGTTTCACTAATGCAGGTGCTGTGTATGGGAACTCGCTCCGTGTACATGGATAATGCCAATGAGCCTCATAATGTAATCATCCTAAAGCACTTCACTGAGAAGAATAGGGCGGTTGTTGTAGACATCAAAACCCGGAAAAGGAAAACAGGTTCTTTGACATTTTTATATCTAAGAATCATGTGATATTTCCTTACAGTATCTCTTATGAGTACCCAAAGCCTGAAGTTTTAGTAAACTATTTTATTCAGAAGTTTATTAGCTGGATTCCTCACAGAAAAGAGATCTGATTTTCCACCCATAAAGCAGATCAAATCTTTCAGGTTTCTGCTAAACTGATATAACATCACCTAGTACAAGAATTGTTGCTTTCATAAATGTGCACAGAATGTAGCACTTAATATTGTTTTGTTATTGCAGAGACCTCACTTGTATCTGAAGTGAACCTGACAATGTTAGTTTGGTCACTGCTGCTGTCTTGTCCTTTATTTGTGAGCGTTTAAAAGGTTTTAATTACTTGCAAATTTAAAAATACTTACTTCTCCTGCATATAGTTAACCCTGCCACCCAAAGGAGTATGAACAGCATAAATATGTACTGGTCAGTTCACTCTGCTGCCCAGAAATGAATCTTTAAATACCTTAATGGCCATTTTGGCAGTAAATATGACATGACCACCTACTGGCAGATGGAATCTGGGGGGTTATATATACTAATTGCCAACAAAGGGACTTGTTAGCTGTGACCCAACCAGTTTTTCCTGTCCCACTGAAAAAAATGAGGCTATTTAGTCAGATAAATCCTACTTTTTTTAATACTACACAACTTCAAGTCTGTGAAATCTGTCCCAGAAGTTATGAAATAAGATTAGGCAAGCAACTTTGGTAGTCATGCTACACTCAATGGAAAAATGATAGTTCTGTACCAGATGTGCTGATCTGTACTCTAGGGAGGATGTATCATCTCAGACATCTTAGAATGATGCATTCTGGGGCATAACAGTAGAATGGGCTTGCTAGCGTAATCTTTAAATTTGCTTTAAAGAGTGTCTTTTGTTTGTACTGGACATTCTGCATCCTGTGATTGTTATATTGCAAGCGAAATCCAATGTAAAGACTTTTTTTAAAAACTTAGTTTTAGCTTGTTCAGAAAAATGACAAGGTCAGGCTCAAATACAAATTGCATAATAAACAAAACAGATTGTGAAAGTTGACCTCTTTAGTCTTAGCATATAGTGTTTAGTGGCAACACATAACTCTACCAGTGCGCTAAGATATTGAAATTAATAAAACAAATACTATTATGCATGCCAGGAACATTGAAATTATAGCAGTATTTAAAAGTAGGTGGAAAGCAAACGATTATCCAGTTAAGAAGCTTCACTTTGATAGTCAGGAAGGTTAGATTCGTGGTGGCCAACCTGTGGCTCCGGAGCCACATGGAGCTCTTCACAAGTTTAATATGCAGCTCCTTGTATAGGCACTGACTCCGGGGCTGGAGCTACAAGCGCCAACTTTCCCATGTGCCGGGGACGGGGGAGGGGGGGGAGTGTTCACTGCTCAACCCCTGGCTCTACCAGAGGCTCTGCCCCCACTTCACCCCTCCCCTGAGCGTGCCGTGCCCTCGCTCCTTCCCCCCTCCCTTCCAGAGCCTCCTGCACACCGCAAAACAGCTGATCGGGACATGCGGGGAGGGAGCGGGAGGAACTGCTAGTGGGTGGTAGGCGCTGCGGTAGGATGGAGGGCTGGCTCTCGGGGCGGCATTCCGGCTCTTTGGGGGCGGCTCTTTTCAGGGGCGGCACTCCAACCTTTTTGCTTGGGGCAGCCAAAAACCTGGTGGGGCGGACACTGAGGGGGGCCTGCTGACGTGTTACTGTGGTTCTTTGGCAATGTACATTGGTAAATCCTGGCTCCTTCTCAGGCTCAGGTTGGCCACCCCTGGTTCAGTCATATAGATGTGGACTCTCCTGTTTTCTTATTGGTTGAGTCAAACATGGATGAGAGATTAGCAGGAATAGTGAAAGGAGGACATAATGATTTAATTCACCAGATCAATTGTGGGTCATCAGTTTCCCCAATTTTTGTCTGTTCCATGAATAACACTTGTACTTCTGTGCCCACTGACTCTCTATCTAGTGCTAAACAGAAGTTTGTGCAGTTTTTAACTATACTTGAGATATTTTCAGCGCAAAGGAAGTGATAAGAAGGCAGCTCACTATCCAAGCATTTTTATTTTGTACCAGAAGGGAAGAGAAAACATTTTATCAGTACACTCCAACAGAAATGAGGAAAATGTGTATCTGTAGCAAAACTATGCCCTCATGAAGGAATTCATGTCACCAGTTTTAAACGCTGTTCTGCATTATTGGAGTGTAATTCCCACATTAGTCATTGACTTAAATATACTTGTTTGGTTTTAACTTAATGCTTAGTGCTAGGAGAGGACTTGCCAGCATCTTTCTTTTGCGGTGATTCCTTTTAAAAAGCTTGACAACAGTTAGGCTGCTAGTGTGCTTAGCCCGCAGCCTATCCTACTGATCTATATTGTCTCCCTTGTACTCTGTAGCCACACGCTGCCTTTTGTTTTATACTTTAGATTATAAATTCTCTGAGGGCAGGTACTGTTTTTCTTTTTGTTCTGTGTTTGTACAGCCTGGCACAGTGGGACCGTGGTCTATGACTGGGCCTCCCAGGTGCTATGATAATACAAATGATAATAAACTGAGCCTAGAGAAAAATTCCAACATGACAGGGTTTTGGGTTTTTTTTTGTTCTAGTGAAAGACTACCAGTTGACTCAGAAATGTGAACAAGAAAGCACGGAATCCCAAACTCAGCTGAGACAGTATCGCCAGCATTTTGCTTTTATAACCAGCCACCTTTTGCAGACCAGCATGGACAGTAGCTATGCAGAGGCAGTGGAAGCCACCTGGGTCTTGTCTCTTGCTCTGAAAGGATTGTACAGAACACTTAAGGTGATATGATTTTTTTTTTTTTTTTAAATGTCTGATCAGCTACCTAAGTTTGGAGTGAGGACTATGAGCTGTCTGGGTCAGGGGCCATCCTATGTGTTCAGTACCTCACCTAATGGGACCTGATCCTTAAGGGGTTCTAGACATTATTATAACATAAGTAATAACAGCCAAGGTCACTTGTCAGACCTGGCCCCACGCATCCTCTGCACACAGAGACTGAGAGCACAGCTCAAAAGAGTATATTAAGAAATATTGTTGACATGTGTTTGATCAATTTTCCTCGGCGATAAGGCTGACTGTGAAGATGCTGGACCATAACGATAGATTTGGGTCAGAGTGGAGGAAATATGAGTGGGGATGGGGAATTCTCAAAACTCTGAGGAAAAAATTATGCTTTTGAGTTCATCTGGCCTCTTTTATTGTGCAGAGTACAATTAGTTTTACTCCAACAATGAGGTGGTAGTGACATTACACATCTCATTGTGAGTACTGCTAAAGACTTGAGTAGTAAGAATTTCTATAGTTGTGCCGGAATTTTTTTTTTTAAAAAATTCTCCTCCTTTATTTTTCTCAAAGAAGGTTCTGTTTGGTGAGAATTGTGTATTATCACAGTAACTTTTCTCTCTCTTTGACAGAGTCATGGTTTTGAGGAGATCCAAGCAGCCTTTCTTCAGTCGGGTTTACTTAAGCTGCTGGTGAAGAAGTGCAGCAAAGGAACTGGTTTCAGTAAGACATGGCTTCTCAGAGACTTGGAGGTAAGAGAATAAGTAATGAAAGAGTCAGTGTAGCCAGTGGCATAAAAGCTCAAGGCATTGCGTTTTCACCACATGTTAAACTTCTTTGAAGCATTATTATTTATATATTATATATATTTACCATTTTGTTCCCAGAACATGATGGAAAATACATTTTGAGTAATGCTGGCATTGAACTGATTTAATCTGAGATTTTTTGAAGGGTCTTAATGAGGGTAGGAGCCAAAGTCTCCTTGCTATTTTTTCCAATTCCTTTGAGCCCTGTTGAAAATCCCAGCTTTTAACTTCAAAAATCGTATCGGTAGATCTCCAAGAGACCTATTAAACACTGATGCTGTGCACAGTTCTTAAGCAGATACACATGAATCATTACAATAGTAACTGGTGGGAGATCCAACATACACTTGGACACTTTTGTTCTTTTGAACATCTGTTATTGCAGGGAAAATTTTCTGTGTTATGGCAATAGACAAGCTCTATGAAGTTTTTCTCATGGTGTCTGTACTAGCCTTGATGCTTACAGTTGATATAAATTGGCAAGACCAAAGTGATGTTACCCTGCTGCTGTTCCTAATAATGAGTAGTTAATGTTACTGTGCATACTGGAGCCAAATATCTAACTTATTTATTTTTAAGGAAAGGAACTGTGACTAAAAAACACCATTTTGCTTGTGCCTGATAATTGTCTCTAACTCTGTTGTGTTCCCATCTTGTAGTGCTTGAATATTAATATACTCAAACTTGTTGAAAAATTAATTTGTTCTCAGTTTTTTTTAAATGTATGGTTAATTATTTGAGATGTCTTCATAGAAGCTTGTAAAGTGTAAAGCATTTATGGAATGGGAAATGCTGTTTAAGTGCTGTTCCGCTTTAGAAAAGCATGTGTTAATAAATGTGGTCCAAGGGTTTATAATGTTCTTACAAGTGCCAGTTGCACCTACACTAATACTGTCTACAGGTGTTACGCCATATGTTGCCTTTTTCCATACAGATTTTGTCAATAATGTTGTACTCCTCAAAGAAGGAGATCAGCTCCCTGGCTGAACGTGAGGATAAAGAACTAGAGGAAAGGGACCGAGATCAGGACGTGGACCAATCCATCAGTTCCACTGATCTGGATCAGAGCAAACTTGATCCTCTAGAGGGCTTGGATGAAGCAACCAAAATATGTTTCTTGGTATTTATTAGACTGTTTTTCCTATTTTTGAAGATATTGTGCCTCATTTGGATCACACAAAAATTGTTTCCATATGTTTAGTCTTTAATGCAGTTTTTACTTCTAATTTTTAGTTATTCATAAACTGATTCTTGTATTATTGCCTAGATTATGTATAATTTTATGCTTGGACTGCAATAATAAATATTACTAATGTTTTTAGTAAATTATTGCTGTAGAGATTATGAAATTCATAAGTCCTTTATTCATGTGCTGAACAGAAAAAGATGTAGAGATAACCCCAGTTGAAATCACTTTTCCTCGCCTAACCTAACCTTAGTTTTATTTCAGATGACGCATGACGCACTCAATGCACCTTTGCATATTCTTCGTGCCATGTATGAGCTGCAGATGAAAAGAACAGATTCTTTCTTCCTGGAAGTTCAAAAGAGGTGAGTGAGCTACTGAATCCAGCAGAAGAACAGTCGTTGAATGTGAAAGGTAACTTTTACTCAGTTAGCAGGGACACTAAACAGAAACTGCTATAAGGAAAAGGACGTGGAACTGGTTTGTAGTGCTTCCTAAAATGTAATTGGAAAATTGACTCCTGTTACATTTGGAACTGTAGATGTGAGGACAGAAGCTAACATTTTGAAGTATGTTGTTTGTTCCTTTGGATAACTTTTACTTACATGCACAGTATATCTCTGTAGAAGAAACTGCTTTTATGGATGGAAAGTCAGTGAGATACCAGTATTTCTCAAATGTCATCCTAACTGAGGAAGAGTGATATGCATAGACTTGCTGGCACTCAGAGCAGCTTCTGGTACCATCTGCTTCTTACAAAATCAAATTGGAAGATATGAACATATTTTTCAGTTAATAAGATCAAATGAGAATTTTAGTTGATCTGACCTCACAAAAGAGTAAGGCAGTACTTGGATAAGAGCTTTCTAAATGCAAGTCAGGGAAGCTTTAAATGCAAGTATATCTTCTTTTTTTTAAAAGCGGCAAAGAGTCCTGTGGCACCTTATAGACTAACAAACGTATTGGAGCATGAACTTTCGTGGGGTGCATCTGATGAAGTGAGTATTCACTCACAAAACCTTATGCTCCAATACGTCTGTTAACCTATAAGGTGCCACAGGACTCTCTACTGCTTTTACAGATCCAGACTAACACGGCTACGCCTCTGACACTTCTTTTTTTTTATGTTCATTGACTGCAAAATTTGTCATTTTTAAGGTTTGATGGAGATGTAATTACAACAGATGAAAGGATCCGAACACTGGCCCAGAAATGGCAACCCAGAAAGCGTTTGAGATTGGAAGAGCAGAGTTCGAAAGCAGTGGATACAGACATGATCATCTTACCATGTTTGGTGTGTACTCTTTTTAAAAAAAAAAATGGAAAAAAAAAATGAAAATTTTATATCATCACTAGACTTAGTGATTCAAATAATTTAGAAGATCCAAATTTAAGATTTGTTTGTTGTTAGAGCTCCTGTTTTATTGTGCTAAAAAGAATAGGCAAGATATCAGCAAGAACTTAGCTTTCTTCTCTGCAGCTTCTCTCTTGAAGATCTAGAAGAACTAAATTTTAGATCAGGAGGACGAATTATGACTTTACTGGAATGCTATGAATTTCCTATTTCATCCAAGAGAGATTTTACATAATATACAACCGTAAACATGTTCGCTGACCACCTTGCTGCAATGTTACCATATGAATAGCTTCAATAATACCAAATAATGATGAATCTGTTTTGCCAAAATGGACAGCATGACTCTAGTAGCAAAAGAGAAGTGAGGTTAAGGGTGGGAGGGATAGCTCAGTGGTTTGAGCATTGGCCTGCTAAACCCAGGGTTGTGAGTTCAATCCTGGAGGGGGCCATTTAGAGATCTGTGGCAAAAATCTGTCTGGGGATAGGTCCTGCTTTGAGCAGGCGGTCGGACTAGATACCTCCTGAGGTCCCTTCTAATCCTGATATTCTATGATAACAAGGTAGCAAGTGTCAATTAGCCATGTATTGGGATGCAACTAAAGTGCAGGTAATCTTGAGTATGGGCCCAACATGGATCCAGCAGAGAAGCTCAGGTATGTATGGGCATGACTGATCTTCACTTACAGGAAACACATATTTAAAAAAAAAACAAAAAACACCTTTTTTAATACCTACTGGCTTCTACGAATGGATAAATCTATATTTAGTACTGCAAAGATCTACAATATAGTGTCATGGTAATTTATAGATGTTCTCATTTAATGACCATCCACAAAAAAATTAAGCATGGATTCATTATTTTTTGTTTTTTTGTTTTTTAAGGCCAGAGGACATTACGATAATCTAGTATGACCTTTCGCATTGTATGGGTCACATAATTTCATCCAGTCAGTCCTGTATCTAGCCCACTGATTGGTGTTTGAAGTGCAACATGTCTTTTAGAAAAACACCCAGTCTTGATTTAAAGACTCCAAGTGATAGAGAATTAACCACATATATTGCTAAATATGTTCCAGTAGTTAACTTACCTTCAGTGTTTAAAAAAAAATTGCACCTTTGTAGTCTTTGCATACTTGATACATTAGTACATTTATGGCTTACCTAAAATGACACTGAAAAATGGACCCATTTTCCACTAAACAAGAATTAAAATAGTCGATAGGTGTTTGGTACTGGGCATTTGAGTTCTTTAGTAGACTAGCATGGCTTGTGGGACACTGTGGTATTTGGCAGAAATGCCAGCTAGATCTTCACCAAAGGGTCAGAAAGGAAATAAAGCTGCTAATTTCTTAGTCCCTCTTCAGTGGCTGTGATTACTGGGATAATCAGTAGTTACGATGCATCTAACAGGAGCACCACAAAAAATGTGTGGAGCATTATCGCTCTTGCTTCACTTGTACAATTCAGTTTAAGTTTATGCTCTGAGTGTTAGAATCATTTGACTCTTGCCTGCATTTAATATCAGTGATATATAGTTTGTAACTATATCCATTGACACCCAGGGGCAGACTTAAAGTAAATTGTCCACAGGCAGGCTTAGTTGTGTTTTCTATGAAAGATTGGATCTTGTAATTTTTAATGAGTCTAATAATCAACCTATAAACAAAGAATTAAACTTCTGGTCATAGATTTGTAGATAATGAAGAAGTAAATTGCCCTGAATCTCTTTTCAGCTTGTGCTTGTCTCTTGCAGTCAAAACCTGTACTTTGTGATAAAGCCACTGAAGAATCCAATCCCATTACCCAGAAACTGATAACCAACACAGAGAGTGATCTCCAGCTTAGCTATGCCAAACAGCGTCGCACCAAGAGTTCCATACTCTTGCACAAAGAGCTAGATTCCAGGAGCAAAAAAGCTGTGCGGGATTACCTGTATCGGGTGAACGAGGCTACTGCTGTTCTGTATGCCAGGCATGTACTTGCATCGTTGTTGGCTGAATGGCCTGATGATGTGGCAGTAAATGAAGACATCCTGGAGCTCAGTGGGCCAGCCCACATGACTTACATTTTGGACATGCTTATGCAGCTAGAGGAGAAGCAGGTATGGGAGAAGGTAAGTGGGCTGCATTTGTATGTCTAGCAAACTCCCAGAAATATTTGTGATTCTTTTTTTAAAAAATAAATAAAAAATATTCGAAGACTTTAAGCTTCAAATCATATATTTCTTTATGACGAACAGAAAACTGAAAAACGTTCTTCTTGGATGCAGCTGTTTCAAATAAATGAGCAATTAGGATGGGGAAAATTCTGTTCTGCAAGGAAGTCAATGGGATAAGGAGCCAAATTTGAGTACTGTTTTTAGCTTAATTTCAGTATGTATTTTAAAAATCTGCTGTGTTTTAAAAAAAAGTTTGTTACAAGCAAACAAAGTCTCAGAATTGTAGCTGAAGACAAGTAATAACTACCTAGATACCCATACAGCACCTAACGTAGTGGGTCTCCAGATTAGGGCTTTTGGACACTACAGGAATATAACTAATAGTGTGTGTTCATGTCCAGGAAACACATGCTCCTCCAATATCTTTCCTTGCATTATTCAGCTGGCTGTTTCACCATGCCTCATCTCAGCCCTGGCCTCTGTTGTAAAGCTTAGGTTAAGAACTCGTTGTTAATCAAAAAGAAAATTGAACTATCTGGACTTCCTCATTAACTTCCGTACAGGAATTTGAATCCATTTTGTCTTTGCATATTCTTAATTTTTGCCTTCTTGAGTTAGGTCAGAATCATCCATTGCCATAGGTATGCCCAGACTTCCCAGGTACTGAAAGAAAGAAGTAGTATTTTAAGTTTGGTTATTATTTTTAAAGGGAACATATATAAGAGCATCGCTGAAGGAATTCTCCATATATTTTTCTAAAACCAAAGGTGGTTTGTTAGTAAACATCCTGGTTATATGATATGGTTTTAAATTTCAACTTTGAGTATCCTAATCTTAAAAATCCAAACAAATACCTTTTAGTCTAGAGTCTGCATTTCAGGCTCTGCCTCCACTATCACCACTTTGTTTATGGATAGGACCTATATTAATTGTGACATTCATTACAGCAGAAGACTAATTTTAAAACGAAACACTCGTACTTTTATAACAGTGGTAGGACGATATTTGATAAGACTCATTTTTGTAGGTAGGATTGTGCAATTTGAAACCTGAAGTATTTGACATTTGTTTCTTAAAATTGAAACTCCTAGCAGATATGGAAGGTAAAGGGTCTATCTGGTATGTTAACAAAATACTTTGGATCAAAATTACCTTCCTTATTTGGCTTAGGCTTTATTTACCTATCTCAATCTATTGTGGCATTGTGGGATTAGTCTTTATGCCAACATCTATGCAGTGAGGTTAGACAATTTCTGGCTGTCCAAAGTTGTCTCAATACATGAGAATCTCATTAAAGTAACATGCAAGATTTGAAACGCAGTCCAAGGACTAAATTAAACCTTCCACATTTACAGGAGACAGTGTGCGCACCTAATGAGCCCAGTTGGCAATTTCATTTGCAAGTTTCTCTTTTACTTCCTACCAGTGGCTTTTCTTCTCTCTTCTGAGGGGCTGTGTTGCTAAAACAACTTTTTTGTCACTCCTTGTCAAATCAGTCTGCAAATGCTGATTTGGTAGCAAATTGACCTTGCATGGTGTGTTTTGTTTCCTCAGATTTTGCACAAAGTGCTGCATGGATGCAGTGAGAGCATGTTGGGAACAATGGCATTGACTGCCTGTCAGTTTATGGAAGAACCTGGAATGGCAATCCAAGTGCGGGAATCCAAACATCCTTATAACAACAATACTAACTTTGAGGTAATTGACATATCTTATAGTGGAGTGAGTATGCACAGGTTGTGCATGAATTGAAGACATTGGGTGGGATTCTCCAAAGCACCTAGGTGGCTTATGGAGCCCAAGTCCTGTTGCCTTTCAGTGGGTTCAGGCAATGGCACTTGTGTTCCTAACCTGTTCAGGCACCCCTGGAAATTCTCACTCATGACCTTTCAGTTAACAGGGCATAATTTAAGTTTCACCTTGTACAAGAATATATAAGTAAGGCTCCCACTCAGTGAGGTACTTAAGTGTGTGCCTCAGTTAAGCATGTGTTTAAAGCTAAACATATGCTGAAGTACTTTGCTGAATTTTATGGGTTTAATAGGCAACAAATTTTACTTTCATCCAAGATCCAGTTTCAACAAGGATCTCAGATTCTTGAGGCATCAGTAAAAAAAATTAAGTATGAAACTTCTTTCTGTGTTTTTAGTTTTGGGCTACCTTTCTCTACACTGTCTTAATGATTCTCTTTTCCTGATATTAGTTGGCAGCATCATACTAGTTAGAGAGTAAAAGGCAGTCATCTCTTCTAGGAGAGCACCATGAGTGACATCTCCTCAGTGTCCCATGTTGGGCAAAGAGATGAAGCAAAGAAAGGGGGCATGTGGATAGAATAAAGAGGAATGTCCCCTGAGTCCAGAAGTTCTCATGGCAACCCTGGGAGTTTCCTTAGCTTTTGTATGCAGTAGGAATTTTGTTGAGGGTTTTTTTTAGTGCATGTAATACTATCCTTTAAGATGTGCCCTAGAGGTCAGTATCTTGGAAACTGGCCTTCTGGATTAGTGCATCAGTTTACAGACAAACAATATAATTGTGCTTATTTAAGCATGAGCACTACTAGAAATTAGATTCTTTTATGTAGCTGGCAGTGTCGACAGCACTCTGCACTCTTTGAACTAGCCCATGACCAAACTAATGAAGACCCTTAAATAGAGATATCGTAATCTTTGTTATGCCTTACTTGAAATCTGCCTTTTGAGTATTTGTATACAGACACAGTGCAATGATATGGATGTCATCTGTTTGCCTTTCGCAGGATAAAGTTCACATCCCTGGTGCTATCTATCTCTCAATCAAATTTGACTCTCAGTGTAATACAGAAGAAGGTTGTGATGAATTAATCATGTCCAGCAGCAGTGATTTTCAACAGGATCGGCACAGTTTCAGTGGGTCTCTGCAGAAGTGGACTGATTTTGAGCTTCCAGGTAAATGGACCGTGTAGATATACCATGTATGTGAGTGCAAACAAGTGTAGAGAGTGACTGATAGCCTGTGGAGTGAGAGACCAAGATCTTAACGTCCATTATATCCCCTGATGTTTGTGGCATACATGGAAAAATTCCTCTTATCCCATCCCCTCTTTGCCCCAATAAATTTTGTGTTCTCCATTTGCTTTGTAGAACTAGCCTGAAAAGCAACAAGATGAAAGTCAATAAAGACAAGTGCAAACTACTACACTTAGGAAAGAAAAATAAAATATGCAAATACAAAATGTGCAATAACTGGCTAGGCATAGTACTGCTGAGAAAGATTTGGTGGTTATAATGAATCACAAATTCAGTACAAGTCAACAGTGTGATACAGTTGTGCCAAAGATTCCTAGTTCTGAGGTATATTAACAGAAGCATTGTGTACAATGTGGGAGGTAATTGTTCCACTCTGCTTGGCACTGGTAAGGTCTCAACTAGAGTATTGTGTCCAAATCTGGGCAACTAAATGGGAGGGAGTCCAGAGGAGAGCAACAAAAATATAAAAAAGGTTTTTAAAAACTGATCTATGAGGAAAAGTTTAAAAAGAAAAAAAAAAAAAAAGGGAGAGGGTGATATGTTTAGTGTTGAGGAAAGAAGATGGAAAGGGGACCTGATTAGTCTTCAAATATGTTAAGAGCTGTTACAAAGAGGACAGTGATGAATTCCTCTGTCTCTGCTGAAGGTAGGTCAAGAATTAATTGGCTTAATCTGCAGCAAAGGAGATTTAGGTTAGATATTAGGAAAAACTTTCTAACTAGGGTAGCTAAGCACTGGAACAGGTTACCAAGGCAGGTTGTGGAATTCCCATCATTGGAGGTTTCCCAGAACAAGTTAGACCAACACCTGTCAGGGATGGTCTAGGTATGTTTGCCCCGCTTCAGTACACAGGGTTGGACTAGATGACCTCTCCCAAGGTCTGTTCCAGTCCTGTATTTCTATGAGTCCGTGATTGGACTCATTTTGCAAGTTATGCACTAACTTGACTATTGACTTATTGAGTCTCCTAGCATAGACTTCTGCTGCAGCATGGCAAGTGCTTTCTGACTTGGAACACTGGTGGCAGCTATAAGTAACCAAGCAGATAGAGGTATTTGGGATTATAGCCTGATGTCTACCTTGTCCTTATATAAAGTTATAGCTTGAATATAAAAACAGCAAGGACTTCTTGGATTGGTCCACAGTCTGATCATAAAACTGTTAAACTTTTTGAAAACTCTACGTGAATTGAAGAGTTTACTTATCACCAACTCTGAGTGGCCAAATACAACAGTTTAATTCCGGTAGTGGAAGTCTGCAGTTCTGCACTGCTTTTCTAACAAGTCATTTCAGAGCATCATCCCAGAAGTTATGTGAATAGCTAAGTGTCACATGCCAGTTCATGGACATGGCATGGAAGCAAGAGCTGCTGACGTTGAAATGAACAGCCATAGACACTTTGCTTTATGTGCTGCCTTCCATAGGCAGTACACCAAAGAGAAATGGAAAAGAGAGTTTCCTGGAAAGGAGCCTCTTGAAAAACATCCTTTGTACAGAAAAGAGGTTTCAGAAGCTAAAGGACTTCCATCTGGTAATTAAAAGCAGTGATTCTTGCTTTAGTAACTTACTACTTTTTCTTGTTAATGTCCTGGAAATTCTGCTGGACATACAAGGGTCTTGGTTATCACATAAATATCTCATAAATCATTGATCAGTTCTCAGTACTGTATATCTTTATTAATGTGCACTACAGTTTCCTAAATAACCCCCCACACTTGTCTGAACCAACTATCTGACAAAAAAAAATACAGAAAACATTAATCTCTGTGTGTATTTTTATACACTGGTGGCAGCTGTTCTGCATTCTGGATCAGTCTCCCATTAGTCTTATGTTCTGTTCACTTTGGAATTACCATAAGAGTAAAAGATGATTTCACCTAGAAGCAAATTAGTTTAATTATCTTTTCTGCTGTATTCTATTGTTCGTCATAGTACCTTATTGAGTTACTGTTTTTTCCTAATGTAAATGTTTTTTTTTCCTTCCCTGCTGCACAGGAGATACATTGTATTATCGGTTTACCTCTGACATGAGTAATACTGAATGGGGTTACAAGTTTACAGTGACAGCAGGTCACCTTGGAAGGTTCCAGACAGGTAAGCTCCGTTCAGAGTGTGACCAAAGGGACATATTACAATTATTTTGATCCATGCTTTCACAATTTTTTTTGTATAAGTGTTCCTTGGCCTGTACTATTTTTTTTTTTTTTTTTTTTTTTTTTAAGGTAGCTTAGCATAGGCTTTTTCCCCTCAAGTGTTCTTAAAAGGCGATACAATGTTGTGACTTCATTCACTGTGTGACTTGGGTTTTGATGAGTGACTTCTATTCACACTGGCTCAATTTTGACAGCAGTATCTAAACTGCTGAAGCTTGAAAACACAGAGAGCAGTCACCCACACAGTCTCTAGGATACTTGCCATAATTTGTTCTGGGTTTAACAGACCACTTCAGAGTTGTTGTCAAAATGATAATCGTAAATGGAGGTAATTTAAGTTGTGTTTAAAGAATAATTATATCTGTTATGATGGACTGCTTCTGGTTTTCATTTGCAGTGTGAAAGGCTTCGCTGGTTTATTTAATGATAATATTTTTAATACTCTTCTGAAATATGCATCTGGATTGTGAATGTTTTGCAGTTAACTTAGGCCTGCTGTACCTCCATTTATTAACTAGGGCTCAAATTCTGTTGTCCTTTCCTGGGCAAAACTCTCATTGCAAATATTAGAGGTAGGATTTTCAAAGATAGGTATAAGGAATTTAGCCACATAACTCCCATTAATGTTTTTGCCCAAGAAAGGACTAAGGATGGCAGGAGTTGGTCTTTATTCTCTTTCTCCAGATCAAGTTTTGGTTTTTATATCATTGTTTGTTGTAACAATTCTAAATATATATGGGGAGAGGACAATTGTGCAGGTGAGTAGAATGTCTCCCTCCAGAAATAACAGATTCTATTCAATTCCAGGGTTTGAGATTCTGAAACAAATGCTATCGGAGGAAAGGGTGGTTCCACATCTCCCACTAGCCAAAATCTGGGAATGGCAGGTAGGAGTAGCATGCCGCCAGATTGGGCACCAGCGTTTAAAGGCCATACACTTACTCCTGAAGATAGTGCAATGCAGCAACCACAGGTAAACACATTGCTACACATTGTACACTAAACATGCCTTTAAGGAGAGGGTTTGCTAAATTCAAGTCAGGGCAGAGCCACAGAATCATAATTTAAAGTAGACACTATAGTTTGTGGTATCTGTGGTATTGATGGGTATTAGCAATGGCTTGCTAACCAAAAACAGTTGAAGTAGTGATGTTCTGAAAACAATTTTTTTTCTAGATGGCTTTTTAAAAGATTCTGTGGAACAAATCCTTTAGTCAGAATAAGTCAGATTCCATGTTGATTGTATTAAAATAAATTTAAGGATCCAAGAGTGAGTCTCCTCCTCTTAGTTAAAATGAGGAGATCAAGAACAAAGTGCAGAAAAAACATTGCCAGATTCAGTATTGCAATAAGGGTGGTAACTGTCTTTGATTTGTGCCAGTGCAAGCTGTATAAATGGAGCTATAGCTTCAGGTGAGTTAATGCTTGATTCTGGGTGGCAGAGGTGATTGTGCTGGGCAGAAGTAGACAGTTGGTCAATATATGGACCCTCACTTCAGTTATAATGTTCAATTAAGTAAAATCCTGAAGGCGCCAGAAACCTCTTGCTTTTTCTAGCTCAAAGGAAACAGAAGTGTTGTTGATGTGTATATATACAAATATTTTTGTAGCAATTTTAGACAATGACATAAAATTTGTATGAATCGTGAATTTTGATACCTTAGCCCACATTCAAGTCTGAACATCTGCAATTTTGCTAAAAGGTACATAGCCATTGTTCATATATTTGTTACTGAATGTGTATCTAATTTGTCCTTACAGTTTGTGCTCAAAAAACTTGTGCCTTTGTCTGTGGGCAACAATTTAATGTAGGGTAAAAATCTTTATTATGGAAATAATACCCTAATACTACTTCAAAATTTCTTCTGTAGTACCCTGATCAAGGCCTCTGAAATTGAGTTTTCTTTTGATGAAGCCTTCTTTATGTATGTGTAGAAGAGACTATACAATACAGTGATGTTTTGAATGGGAATGTGAGGAAAGGCAGGACTGGAAACCCTGTTACTTGCAAAATGATACTGATTACCTATACCTATGTTTAAAAAAAAAAAAAAAAAAATGGAGACACCCTTTCTGCTTGTAGTTTAGACTTGCTAAGTTCTAACCAGTGGAATCAAGGCATTTAATGAAGTGCTGCCTTCATTTATTTCAAAGACCCCAATTCAGCAATTCTTCCTTACTCAGCAAGTCCTTTAGACTTGCTTAAATCCATGAAAGTGTCTAATGTGAACCACAGACATAAGAGTGTTGCTGCATAGGGGGAAGAAATTAGTCATGTGCTTAAATGCTTTGAGCTTGGATCAAAAAAAGTTAGGGATCTTAAACTTCTAGGATGGTGTTTTAATTTAGCTGCTACATTTCTGTAACCAAATACTTCAAAACCCAAGTCTACCTTTGTAATCAGTCTCTTGTTACATGCTTCATAGTGCTGTCAGGAAATGATCATTAGGTTTCAGCTCCTTTGAAAATATTGTTCTTCATGTCAAAAATGGAGACATTAATCTGAGTTACCCTCATTCCACTTAAATGACTGTTGTTGGTTTGTTTCTTAAGGGACTGTGACCTCACCTTGTTAAAGCCACTCTGGCAGCTTTTCACCCACATGGAAAATAACCTGTGCCATGACATGACCAAGCCTGGTATTCTTCTTCTTCCTCTTCATCGTGCACTTACGGAACTCTTCTTCGTTACAGAGAGCAGAGTGAATGTAAGCAATCCATTTACCCATATGCTCCCCTTCTCCAGCAATGAGCATAGCGTGTAGAATGCATTGTTAGACTGCTTTCTGGCTCCTCAGCATAAATAGGTCAGGATTTCATAGGCACCAGACAGGTTGGAAACATTTTCCCTTGTGGAGTTCAATGTCAGGTTCTAATATAGGGACATATACCTGTACTATGCTACCTCCTTATCTATTATACAACCTTAAATAATGGGCACATTTCTTCCTAAGGTACTAAAAGAGGAATATTCTAAGACTCTGCCTATGCTCAGGGGAGAGCTGGGTTTGATAACCCTTTGAAAACATAGTTTAAATGTGGTACTCTCTCTGAGCTGGATTTGAACACTATAGGCTACCAGTATAGACGGGGCCAATCTACATTGAAACCCAAAGTCAAAATTGTGCTCAAATCCTGTAGTCTTGAGCATAACTATAGACCAACTGGGGGAGCTATAGGCCTATCAGCTTAATTTCAATACCTGGAAAGATACTTGAACAAATTATTGAACAATCAATTTGGAAGCACGTAGAGGATAATAGGGTTATAAGTAATAGCCAGTATGAATTTGTGAGAACAAATCATGCTATGCCAAACCAACATAACTTCCTTCTTTGACAGGGTTCCTGGCCTAGTGGATAGGGGGAAAGCAGTAGATGTGATTATATCTTGACTTTAGTAAGTCTTGTGGTTCAGCGCCACATGACATTCTTGTAAGCAAACTAGGGAAATGTGGTATAGATGAAATTACTATAAGGTGAGTGCAAAGCTGGTTGAAAGACTGCACTGAGAGTAGTTACCAGTGGTTTGCTGTCCAGACCGGGGAGCTGTATCTAGTGAGGTCCAGCACAGGTTTGTCCTGGATCCAGTACTATTCAAGGTCATCATTAATGACTTAGATAATGAAGTGGAGACTCTGCATACAAAATGTGCGGATGATACCAAGCAGGGCGGGGGTTCTAGCTTTTTGACGGATAGAATTAGATTTCACAACGGCCTTGACAAATTGGAGAACTGATCTGAAAACAAGATGAAATTAAATCAAGACAAGTACAAAGGATTTGAGAAGGAAAAAATCAAATGTACAACTACAAAATGGGAAATAACTGGCTAGGCAGTAGTACTGCCAAAGAGGATTTAGGGGATATAGTGCATCACAAATCTTAGTGTGAATCAACAATATGATGCAGTTGCAAAAAAATCTGTTGTTGTTCTGGGGTGGATTGATAGGACTGTAGTATGTAAGAAATGGGAGGTAATTGTCTAACTCTGATCCTCACTGGTGAGGCCCCAGCTGGAGTATTATGTCCCGTTCTGGGCATCGCTCTTTGAAGAATTTATCAACTTTTTTTAATTAAAGCCCAGAGTCCAGAGAAAAGGAGTAAAAATTACAAAAGGTTTATGAAACCTGACCTATGAGTAAAGGTCAAAGAAACTCAACATGTTTAGTCTTGAGAAAAGAAGACTGAGGGAAGACTTGATGACAGTCTTTAAATATTTTAAGTGTTATTATAAATATTTCTCTCTGTGTCCACTGAAGCTAGGACAAGAAGTGAATAAAGAAGCAAGGGAGATTTTAAGTTAGATATTATGAAAAAGTTTCTAACTACAAGTCACTAAGCTCTGGGATAGTCTTCTAAGGAAGGTTGTGGAATTCCCGTCATTGGAGGCTGTAAGAATAGGTTGACAAACACTTGTCAGGCATGGTCTGTGTATGTGCAGAATGCTGGTAACTTTTCAAGGTCCCTTTTAGCCCTATATTTCTATGGGTTTGTGAAAATTTTGATGAATTGGCTCTGTAGATCCTATGGAGAGTGAAATGCTAATGCTGATCTGTAGAATAACGTTGTTAAAAACACCTTGCTAAAGCAATCTCACTGACCATGTTTCTGGCTTCAGGAGCTTGGATCTCTACAGGACTACTTGCTTGCCTTAAATACTGAAGAGCATCTTCATCGTTGCACAGCACAGGTAAAGAAAACAAAACCAAAAAATCCCTCTCCCAAGTGCCTCTTCTGCTCTCTCCTGCATTAGACAGCCAGTCATTCCTAACTGCAGGATAGGCTTTTATTTCCCATAGATATATAGTCACTGTTGTTAGCGCAAGATCCCAAAATTCAATTTCACTGGTTTAAATAATGATTCCTTAGATGTGAAAGGCTAATGGCCTGATCCATGCACCATCTGTTCCCTCTTCACACCCACCCCAATCTGACATTCATATTTCAATGTAGTTGGTTACAAAAAGAGCTTAGTTTCAGATTGTAGAACTACAGCCCCACTGCATGAAAAACAAAATCAATATGAAATAGCAGGGGGAGGAAATGGCAGCCACCAACTGATTCAAGTCACCTAACTTAATGTTATCTGTCAAGTGAGTGGTCTACCATGTGAATTTAATCAGCAAGAAAACTGCCTTGTCAGTTTTTATATCAACCTTGCAAAACTGATGGAAATTTCCAAGTCCAGACATAAAATTTAGTTGTCTGTTTATTAGTATGGTGGTTTTCAATGGAAAAAAAAGAATTCACTCTATTTTAAAGTTTTTTACCTTTCCCAGATAATCTGCGTAGTCTTGCAAGATTGGTGTAGATCCAGCACTATTTGTATCTTCCTTCTTGACACCATTGTTTGGGTCCCCTTGAGCTCCTGCTAAATGAAACTACTCACAAATGGTGTCCTCCTTTACTGATAGCCACCCAAGAATATTATTACAGATAATGGCAGTTGAGTGGATCTGAATTATCAAAACCAAAACCCATGTCCCACATCAGGCTTTCTGCATTCCTTCTCCTATCACTTAAGTCATATAGAGGCCAATTCTGCTCCCACTGAATTCAGGGGAGCTTCCCTACTGAATTCAATATTAGCAGCCCTTGGCCCCGAAAGAGTTATTTTTTTCCAGACACTTCCTGAATTCACAAAAAGAACAGGAGTACTTGTGGCACCTTAGAGACTAACAAGAGGAACTCAGTTTTGCTCTCCCAGCGTCTCTGTGGCATCTCCAGCTTCCTTCTTAACGCTCAGCTCATTTGACATGAGATGACTCCTTTATCTTAGTAAAACCCACTGTCCATTTACAAGTGATACCACAATGGGATTTGCCTGGTGCATCCACCTTAATTGACTTGTCCTCTATATAAGCAAAGCTTTAGCAGATGGGAGGCATCCGGGCAATCGGAAATGCAGTTGCTTTTTTGTTAAGCATACAGACCTTGTTGGATGCATGACAGTTTACTTCATTGCCAGAAGATAATCAGATGGATAGAGAACAGACTACTCCTATGTCTGTTAAACTCACAGCAACAGAGGGTGGCTTTTTAGAACTTAAAGTAACCATTACTTGATGGTGATAATCTTCGTGATGCTTAACTTTCTTTTCTTCCTCCCCTCCAGGCCCTGAAAAACATTGCTGCTATCAGCCTTGCCATTAACTATCCAAACAAATCAACAAGTCTCTGGAATGTTTAATACTGGCTCATGGCCGGAGTGCATGGGATAGAATAGTTTGTCCATAGAAACCTTGGAACAAACATCTTCACTCTGTTCAGGAAAAGTTCCTTCAGCTTCAGCATATGGGTACTCTGCAGCCTTCCTTCCTTCCACTTTGATGTAGAATTCGTAAAAATAAAAGCGCACTTCAAAGAGAGAGCACATTTTGAAGTAACTCACGCATCACCTACAGTTACATACGCACATATTGTAGCATGTTAAAGTAAACAGAAAAGTATTTTTTTATTCAGAGTGTGAATGGGAGAAGATTTTTGAAGTATGAGAATGGAGAAGGCTGTCTGTTCCCAGTAAAACCGAGTGACTGTAACTGGAAGGGATAGCTTGAAAAGTTTTGGTGAACTTATGCTGGTAGCACCGGCAGCATCCATTTTTCGCTGGAAGTAAAATTGATGAAGAGGAATCTTGGTGGACTGTGTAAGAGTAAAAATGGCCCACTCTTGAAACCTGCCATGTTTCACTTTTGCTTTGAAAGGCACTACCCATGGAGAAAATCCTGCAGCAACTAACTCATTACTGAACTTTAGGTTTTCAAACAAATATAGAGAGATTCAAAGGGCAGTTAAGATTCCAATGGCAGAGCACCCTTCTGAGAGGTGAAAGCCTCTATTATTCTTTTTGGTTTGATCGACCGATATTACTCTACATTGTCTTAAATATGTACAATGCATTGTTTTGGTTTAGTACAGAAATCACAATGGCTCCCTTGGAGTAGTTTTCGAAGAGATGGTATAAGAAGCGGAGAAGCGCTGGCTGTGATGCATAACTTCTATGTTTCTCGAAGATGGCATCTTTTCAAAAAATTATTCATGGCATATTCTTTGCTACTGGTGGCCCAGGAGCTCCTTCTGGTGAACATTGGGAAACCCTGATTCCCAGCATCAAGGGATGATGGCCGGGGGGATTAGTGATTAACCCAATTTATCTCATATAGCAATAACTGCATTACTCCTGCTGAATGTGGAATAAATAGCAGACCTCTGTGTTGAAATAAATTGGCTTTAATCTTGCCCAAATTTGCTGGTTATTCCATTTCCAAAGAAGACTGCAAAGAGCTTAAAGGGTTGTGGGGCTACATTTTGTGTGCACTAATTGCCTGTTTGGTTTTGTTGAATGTAAAATCTGCAAAAGTTTTATTGTGCTTAGATTTTTTTTCCCACCCAGAATGAAATGATGAAGAAAACATAACCAGATGCATCTATAGTAGAGACTGGAAAGCTGATCAAAATGGCATCAGGACAATGACTGTGTTTGAACTGAGTGTTGTGTTCACTGGCTTTATTTGTCCAAAAAGGCCAGTGGCTAGCACTGTCCTATGTATAGGAGCCCTGCATTTGGGAATAGTCTATGGAATGGTGCTCTTCCAGCCACCTGGGACTGGGAGTATCTTAAAGGCAGTGCTATTTCCCTCTGGGAGGGAAATGTACAATGTGCTTTAGTGCCCCCATGTTTTGGATGGTCGTTGGTGCTGCAGCCTTGGAAGTAGCTGGTTGGCTCCTATTCCATTAGGAGAATGCAAGGCCAGTGCTGTTGTGGGAGAGAAGTTTAAATTGGAAAAAGTACTCTGAATGAAGGGGTTAAAAACTGAAGACCCTCATTGGCCCCAGAAGTTGCAATCACTGTCTTCCGGAGGTGGGATGGCTCTTGTAGTAAAAGCAAATCCCAGAGTATAGGAAGAACTTGTCCTCTGCCCAAGATTGGAAAAAGGCAGAGAAATGCATACTCCTCTGAAAACTTTCTTGCAGTGTAACATAATGAAAGTTAGTTTTCTTTTCCTTTCCAGGGTGAGATACTGTTGAGTACTAAACATGAAATTTACTTGTATCGTAACTTTTAACTCATAGGTAAAGGAATTTGCAGTCTTATTCTTTGGTTCCCTTTTAGTGATGTCTTTAAGTTTGTAATCTGACTGCAGGAGAGGCCAGAAGCTTCCCTGATAAACCAAATGCATGTCTCCTTCTAACAGTGTGAACTCCTACTGGAGAATCTGGGGTGGGGGTGGGGTCATTACACCAAAACTATGATCATCTTCTGATGTCCACTTTAATGAACAGTGTGTATTTTATCAAAGGGTCAGATGAGCATTTTAAAACTGCTGCTCTGGGACCATGTGGATTTCCTACACATTGTCTTGGAACAAGTCCCTGGCTAATCGGTAAATCACTGGTGATAGGTTGATTGTGTCATATGTAAGGCATGCGATGCGCTGTTGAGATCTGCCTAAGCTTATTTACAGAAGGTTTTTTTCCTCTTTTTACATCAGGTTTACAGACTGTACAGAGATCCTTCGCTGATCCTATTATGGCGTTTCCTCTTTCTCATTCTTTTTCTGTTGCACTGTATTTTTACTTTCTATATAACAATATGCACAAAGGTTGTAGGAATGACATAGGAATGGCCAAAGTTTCTATCTTAGACATACCACTTACTACCCTTGCTGGTCAGCCATCTTGCTCTCAAAGGGCTACAAGTGGCATTAGCTGCTACATATTCTTTCCACCCACTAGATGGAAGTGAAGGACTGTCCCCTGGCTTGACACTGAGTCTTTCACTGCCTTAAAACTTGCTTCTTCATTGTGGGTTTTTAGGGGGCAAGAAATATGGATTTTTTCCTATCGTGTAAAAAGGCGTAACCAAACGAATTGAATATTTGTGACCAATAGCTCTTTGAAATCCTGCAGCAGTTCCAAGTGGATGCAGATGATTCTATGGAATAGTACAAAGCTGGCTGGAAAACAGGTATGCTGAAGAAAAAAAATGTGCCTAATTAAAAACTGATTGTGTCCTGAATCACATATGATGTATTTAAAACAAATCACATTGTTCCTAATGATACATGTGACTTGTTTTCATTAAACACTTTAAAAGGTTTTTAATTTTTTTTTTCTTACGGGTTTACTACTTTTCAATTTTTATCGGTTTTGGTTGTTTGAAATAGATCAGACCTTTTAGATTTATTCCAGTTCAGCTCAATATGTAACAAGAAAGTTATAGATGTGGGTAAAATATGCAAATGAAGAGAAATATATTGTAAAAATTCTATAAAAAGTACAACACTGAGTCTGTAGTTTTTGTTTTTCTTTCCCTTACTGAAGATTGAATTTGCAGCAAGAGCTAGGGGTTTACTTTGAGTATTAATCATTAGGGACAGGATTAATGTAAATAAACCTGCTTGTCCTCTTTAGTATTGTATAGCTGATATCACACTCTACCACACAAACATCACATGAGGCTTGACTTAGGCTCCAATCCTGCAACTGGTTCCATGTGGACTGACCCCTGTGCCTATATCAAGGCCTGTTGACTTCAGTGGGGGTCTGTCTGTGTGGATCCAGTTGTAGGGTTGGGCCACAATTTGTTTCAAGCTGGTGGTTCACACCTATAGAGTTCCTGTACTAATAGGAGTCTTGTCTATGTTGAGAGACACTCCTGTGCCATAACTGCTCCCATACTGTAAATGGGAGGAGGTTGCTGGCAAGGGTAATTCTGCCCATTGGTCCATTAGAGCTGCCGTTTGTTGGCCTTCTAAGCAAGTCTATTTATTTACACAGGCTTTTTCCTGAGACGCTGGTTGGTGGGAACGTGAGGGCTTTTCCCTGGAGTGACAAGTTGGGAGTCTCCTCTGGCATTTGGCCAGTCTGGAAGTTGGTTTCCCCTTTTGTACAAAGCCAGAGAGGTTTGTCATGAGCGTGTTTACTAAATACATATTGATAACCTGAACTGTAGAATGTGCTATACTCAGATGAGCCTCTAATGGCGAGGAGAATCTAGGACGGGGATGTTGCTCTTGTTATTGTGAGCAGGATCAGGCTGTAAACTAGCTCGTTTCATTCGTTTATTGTGGGATGCGCTTCTTTTTCCACCCTTGCTCTTTTTAAGAGCAAAACTCTATGGCATGCTTAAAGCAAAATAAGCAAATACCATTGACCGTTCCTGCCCCACCCAGGCATCTGTACCTACATGCTCTTACAGTCTATTGCCACAACCCCTTAACAGCTGATAGCACCCAGCTCCTTCTGTCTAGCCCTTCAAGAAACTAGATCTTTTTAATACATTAGACTGACTTTAGAAGTGGTGTCCACAAAACTTAGCTCTGCTACACTGGTCCAAATGTCTGGGTACATGCTTATTTTGGTTTTAAGTGATTTCTACAGATTTAGCTTATGTCTGTTGCTAATCAATTTAAGCTAAACCAGGCTGCAGGGGGATATGCTTGCTCTATATAAATATATCAGGGGGATAAATATCAGGGAGGGAGAGGAATTATTTAAGCTTAGTACTAATGTAGACACAAGGACAAATGGGTATAAACTGGGCATTAGGAAATTTAGACTTGAAATTAGACGAAGGTTTTTAACCATTAGAGGAGTGAAGTTCTGGAACAGCCTTCCAAGTGGAGTAGTGGGGGCAAAAGACATATCTGGCTTTAAGACTAAGCTTGATAAGTTTATGGAAGGGATGATATGATGGGATAGTTTAATTTGGGCAATTGATCTTGGATTATCAGCAGATAAGTCTGCTCAATGGTCTGTGATGGGATGTTGGATGGGATGGAATGTGAGTTACTGCAGAGAATTTTTCCAGAGTGCTGGCTGGTGAGTCTTGCCCACATGCTCAGGGTTTAGCTGATCGCCATATTTGGGGTTGGGAAGGAATTTTCCTCCGGGGCAGATTGGCAGAGGCCCTGGAGGTTTTTCGCCTTCCTCTGAAGCGTGGGGCTGGGGTGCTTGCTGGTGGAATCTGCAAGCTTGAGGTCTTCAAACCACAATTTGAAGACTTCAGTAACTCGGACATAGGTTAGGGGTTGTTATAGAAGTGGATGGGTAGGGTTCTGTGGCCTGCTTTCTGCAGGAGGTCAGACTAGGTGATCATATTGGTCCCTTCTGACCTATGAGTCTAAGAGAATAAGCGTGTGCACTGGTCTAACTAAATTAGTTTAAAATCACACTCTAAGTGAAAATGGGACAATTCTCCATACAGACAAACCCTTATAATATAGAAGCTGGCAGCAGAGAATTGCTAGCAAAATGGAGCAGTGCCTTTATTTATTCCCCACACACACACACACACACACCCCGAGCCAGTTTTGCCTGTCTTCAGTTTTCAGACATGGGCTTTCTGGTTTCTAATGGAGCAGAAGCCAATAGGGCTGCCATACATTTACTTTTTAAATTCATTAAACATCGAGGAAGTTGATGCAACAGTACACAGGTCTGGAAACGTGTAGTTGCTTGCTGCGAAACTGAAAGTGATTCGGGTCATTTTGAGGGGATGGTTGTAGGTTGCACATTAGCTTAAACACTGGCAGTGGAATGCTGCATTTAAATTATGTAGAGAGAGTGCGGTGTAGTGGTTTAAGTATAGGACTGAGAATTGGCTCCAGGTTTGTAGTCTAGGCTCTGCCACTGACCGGGGACACTCTTTGTTGGCTCAATTTTTCCAATGGTGAAATGGGGCAATATTCATCTAATACAAATGAACTGTGGTTGGCTTAAAGTCTGTGAAGTGCTTTGAGCTCCTGGGTCACAGGTGCTATATAAAGGCAATGTATTTTCCTTGGTGGTGAATAACAGCTTCTGTAGTCTGAATCAAATACAAAGACCTTTTTTTGACATGTTTTGGGTAACTTGCACAGAATTCTCCTTGTAGACCTTGAGCGTAAATCTGTTCTCTGTCCTAACAGGATAAATTAGGAATGACTCCATTTTAAATCACTGGAACTGCCCTGGTATAACATCTGAGCACATTTACAACAGTCTAGCCCAATGTTCTGATCCTATACTTTCGTTTCCCTTGTTTGTTATAAACAGCATATTTCATGCAAGCAGGATTGTGCTGCTTTATGTGACACAACTGAATTATCACAAGGGGCTGTTTTGAAAGTGACTGTCACAAGTGGCAGGTTGTGTCTTCAGGTGACAGACAAGTATCACAATCACATGCGCTGTTTAGAAGTTCAAGTTTGATTTTAGGCAAAAGTCCTAAACAAACATTTTAAATAAAAACAAACACACAGTGAAGTGTTCCTGAAGAGGATACTTTTCAAAGTTCCTCTGCTGACACCAGCCAGTCATTGAAAGGTCAGTCTCAGTCAGGAGGCTGATAACTGTGTCTAAGGCCTTGTCTACACTGCAACTTACGGCACTAAAACTGCTGCTCGGGGTATGAAAAAACATTCCCCCCCCACCCTGAGCGATGCAAGTTTCAGCACTGTAAAGTGGCAGTGTAGACAGTGTAGCGCTGGAAGCTATTCCCCTCGTGGGGGTGGTTTTAGTACAGCGCTGGGAGAGCTCTGCAGCAGCGTTTTAACGTTGGCTCTGTAGACATACCCAAACTGTAACCGTGTAAGTAGCACCACCACACTTGAAGCTTAGGCCACACTCAGAATGAGCAGGAGCTGAATTCTGCCTCCCCAGGTGGAGCAGAGATTTGATCACCTCTCTATTGAAGCCAAATAGTTAAGAAAAGTGCCCCCTGTAAACAGGGAAGGAATGAAATAGAAGGTTAAGGAAATAAGATGAGTGAGATAAGAAAGGAATGAGCAGTTAAGGTATGGGTTTAATCAGATCTCTTTGGCAGGACTTTTCCCCGTTCTGTCATTGTTCTGTTCCACTTGTGCTTTCTTTTCTCCAGCTCCAAAACTGGGCTGCAACAATACAGGACTTCCCACAGGAATGTACAGTGCTGTGGGCAGCACAGAACACACAAAAATTGGTCCCGTCTCCGCTTAAAATCTGAGTCGTAATGTGTCTCATCAGAGTTGTCAACCCCAATACACGAATCGTAGTGAATCCTCAAATGGCTTGATAAAATTTCTTAATGTTTAAAGAATATACCCTGCTCCTTGAAAATGGGACAGGGAAGGCATGTTTTAGTTTGGAGAACACATGGAGGTGACAGAAGGGCTAATGTAAATGGTGATAGCAAATTAGGGGAAGATGTGCTGTTTTCCCAATGTGTGTCATTCTAGCGCAGTGCCAATGTACAGCATTACAGTGCTACCCTGAAAAACTCTAGTGCTTGGCTTCAGTGGCTGGTCTCACTGAATAGAGATTTCCCCACCCTGCCCCCTGCTTAATCAAATCTGTGGGATGTTCTCCTGGTGCTGCTTCTCTCCCCTGCTCTTCCTCTGTCTCCCGCCTCACTTCATTCCTCCTCCGTCCCCTGGTTTCTTGTTCCATTTCCCCATCATACAGCCTGTCCTTCCATCAGTGCTTCAGCATTTTTTTACATCTTCCGTGCGAGTAAGAGGAAAGACTTAACCTGTATTGTGTGCAACAGGAGCAGAAAGTGTTAGTAAACTGACGAGGGGTGAGATTGAAGCTTCCTGAAATATTTGTCAATGGTCCCTTCTCTCTTGTGGCTTATGTCTACACTGGCGCTTCATTGACAAAACTTTTGTCGTTCGGGGGTGTTAAAAAAACAGCTCCTCCCTGAACGACAAAAGTTTTACTGACGAAAAGCACCGGGTGAACAGCGCTTTGTCAGCAGGAGCACTTTCCTGCCAACAAAGCCGCTGCCGCTTGTGGGGGGAGTTTTTTGTTGGCAGGAATGCTGTGTAGTGTAGCCATAGCGTCAGACACCAAAAGGTGATTTGGCATTTTGTGGAAGGGTCTAATGCTCATACAGTGGAACCCTTTTAAAGTGATGTCACTTACCAGCAAACTAGTTTATTCTAAGCAGAGTTTCATTAGTAGAGCTGCGTTTTACACATCACAGTGTGCTGGAACAGATGGAGAGTTCAATCTACTGCCCTCTGAATGCAGTTCAC
Source organism: Chelonoidis abingdonii (assembly GCF_003597395.2). Taxonomy (NCBI): domain Eukaryota; kingdom Metazoa; phylum Chordata; order Testudines; family Testudinidae; genus Chelonoidis; species Chelonoidis abingdonii. The sequence continues at coordinate 7,540,423 of NC_133788.1, read as the reverse complement.
TATATTCACAAACATACAGTGTGGTGTAATGCTTGGCCCCAAAACACCAAAGGCTGATTTTTAGGCTGCAATAGACAAAATACCAAGGACCAGCTTCACATGGATTTCTTCTCTAGGTATCTGTCTGGTGCCTAGTGTATCTTGCCTGAGAGTTGAGTGTGCACTGAATTTCATTGGGAGTGGGGCACCCAATTCCCTTAGGCTCTTTGAAAAGCCCAGCCATAGGATGCTACTGCAATATAAATAAAGACCTTCAGCGGCTGAGTCATACTGATAAAAAGCCTATTGCAGCCCAAGCAGCAGGTGTAGAGGAGCTGCCGACTGCCAGTATAACTGGCATTATCTTGCAGCATGAAGTATGATGGTTGTGAAAAGAAGGCAGAAATGAAAACAAAAGAGACTGTGTGACAAGTATTTTAACCCCAGTATTCTGGCCAAATTCCATGACCAGTAGTTACTTTCTGTCTGCCTATATTTCCCCTGCAGTGGATACAGTAAATCTCTTTGAACTATTGAATAACAATGCCCTGTTCTGTTAAGCAGCGGTATACTGCCCCAGAAGTGGCTGCATCATGGGGCAGTGCAGTAATTCGTAGTGTATGTAGTCTGAATAGCAGTCTAAATTTCAGGATGAAAAACTGTATAAACCTGAGCTATTGCAGAAGGTTCCCTTCCAGTAAGAATTCAGTGCTCTGTGTTCCTGGAACACCCACTGGGTGTAGTTTTCAAGGACTCTGGTTCAGCAATCCCTAGGGTTGCCAACTCTGACTGAGCCTATTCTGGGAGGATTTCCCTCCCCCCCCCCCATGATGTAATATCATTTTTTTAAAATATCCTATTAAAATCTCCCGGATTGCTTTCAGTAGTCACTGAGAGAGAGATGCTGATTCCAGGAGACTCCAGGCTAATCCTGGGGGCTTGGCAACCCTAGCAGTCCTTCTCTGTTCATCAAAGCATTTAAACACATGCTTAACTTTAGGTACATGCTTAAGGCATGGCCTTATGCAAATACCTAATGTTAATTAAATACTTAAGTGCTTGTCTTAGAGATGGACCTAACCATGTGCATAAATGTTTTGTTTGGCCTACTGTTGTAAACAGGAATATTCCTATATGAAAGGGCAGAGGCACTGAATTCTTGAAGTATCGGGGGGTAGCCATGTTAGTCTGGTTCCACAAAAATAACAAGGAGTCCGGTGGCACCTTAAAGACTAACACATTTATTTGGGCATGAGCTTTCATGGGTAAAAAAAATTTTTTTACTCACAAAAGCTCATGCCCAAATAAATTTTTTACCCATGAAAGCTTATGCCCAAATAAATGTTAGTCTTTAAGGTGCCACCGGACTACTTGTTGTTTTTGTGAATTCTTGAAACAAGTCAAGACCTCTGTTCTTATCAAAATGCTTAATAGGTCATCTCTCTCTTGCATTCGCACCATTTTCCATTACACAAACAAGCTACAGTAAAACTCATATTAACCAAAAACGTCAACTGTTTTTCAGCTTTTTTTTTTTTAAAGAGACACAAGGTGGATGAGGTAATATTTTTTATTGGATCAGCTTCAAGAAAGGAGAAGCTTTTTGAGCTTCATGGAGCACTTCCTCACATCTGGAGAAGGAAACGGGTCCAAGCTAAATACAAGGTGGGACACATTAAGTGTTAGGGGTTTACATGTATTGTAGGAGACACACTTAAAATGAAGTGAGCAATTAACACTTCTGCAGTTGTAGGACAATGGAGAGTTAGTAGGCGACAGTGTGTTACAATGAGGCATAAAGCCCAGCTGTCTGTTAAATCCGTATTTTTAGGCCTTGTCTACACAACAAGGTTTTGTCAACAAAAGGCTGCTTTTGTGACAAAACAGTGGATGTGTACACACTGCAAATTGACTTTTGGCAGCAAAAATGCCCTGGTTTGGTGATAAAATAAAGCCACCCTGAGGAGAGACATTGGCTTTTTGCACAAAATTTCTGTTGACCAAGTGCCAGGTAGGCACCACACTTGATTTTATCACTTTAATTGGCCTCCAGGAGGTGTCCCACAATGCCCATCCTGAGAACCACTCTGGTCAGCAGTTTGAATTCCACTGCCCTTCAGCCCCATAAACAACCATCTGCCCCACCTTCTTAGAAGTCCTGGGAATTTTTGAAATTTCATTTCCTGTTTGTTCAGCGTGGAGAGGTCTCATAGCATCTTCCCAAGTGATTACAGCAAGTTATCGCAGCGAACACTTTCCCGCTTGGATCACAGCGGAGCTGCTGGACCTGCTCAGTATATGGGGAGAGGAGGCTGTGCAGTCCCAGCTGCATTTGAGGAATTTTGATACATATGGGCATAGGCACTGACTCCATGAGTGCTCTGGGGCTGGAGCAACCATGGGGAAAAATTGGTGGGTGCTCTGCACCCACCGGCAGCTCCTTGCCCCAGCTCACCTCCACCTCCTCCCCGAGCATGCCGCTGTGTCCTGCTTCTCTCGCTCCCAGTGCTTGCGCTGAGAAACAGCTGTTTCACGCAGAAAGTGCTGGGAGGGAGGGTGGAGGAGGAGGAACGCAGCATGCTTGGGGAAGAGGTGGGGCCAGGGCAGGAATTTGGGGAGGGGTCCAATAGGGATGGGGAGGGGCTGGGGGGCACAAGTACCCACTGGCGCCAACAAAAGTTGATGCCTGTACCTATGGGCAGATTTCTCGGTGTTTGTGCAAAAAGGGCTATGATCGGGACATGCTGCAGTGCAGAGTGAAGATAAAGGAGCTGAGGCAGGCATACCATAAGGAGAGGGAGGCAAACCTTCGCTCCAGAGCTGCACCTAAGACCCCCCGTTTCCATAAGGAGCTGGACACTGTCCTCTGCGGTGACCACCTCCATCACCAAGAGCCCTGTGGATACTTCGGCGGGCTTGGAGGTGGTGGAAAGAGGACCTAACCCAGAGGACAAAGTCACTGATGTAGAGGTGGAGTTAGACAGTGATGTGGAGCTCCTGGCCAGGTCGCATGGTGGGGCAGACAGCCAGGAACTATTCACCACTCCAGCGGTGTCTAGCCAGTCTCAGCAGTTGCTTTCTGGTGAGCAAGAAGCAGGAGAGGAGACGCCTGGTAAGTGGCTGTGGTTTGTGTAGTTTGGAGGTGGGTTCAAGGTATAGAAATGTACAAGGCTGGCTGTGTTTCTGTGAGCTGGACATTTCCCTGTGTAGTTGATGCATGCTGAGATCTCATGGGAATCCTCCAGAGAGATCTCCAGGAGAGTTTCCTGGAGGTACTCGGTAATCCTTTGCCAAAGGTTCCTTGGCAGAGCTTCTTTGTTCCTTCCCCCATTGTAGGAGACTTTCCCGTGCCATTTGGCAGTCACTTGTGCAGACACCAAAGTGGCACACAGGCAAAAGCCACAAGCATGTAGTAGATGAACCCTCGCTTCCTTGCTTACCCTCAGCAGTGAGCTATGTGCTACAATGACCCCAGTCTATGGAAAAATGTGGGAAACAACCCTTGCAGACTGCCTTTTACCCCATGTAGAGCACCCCCTACTCCCCCAGCCAACATTTACCATGCTTTGGGTGTTCGCAGAGATGTGTGCTTGCCAAGACTCAGTGAGAAAGTGATTGATATGCTACAAAAGGTGTGTCTTACTGAAATGTTTCAATGCTATGTGTGAATATAACAATCATGCTTCTGTGCATTGTTCCTTCTGCTTCGGCAGATGTGGCCTTCAGGAATACCCTGCACACACCAACCAAACAGCTCTGCCAGATAAGAAAATGCCCAAGACTGAGTAAAGAAGACGTGCTCTGGGAGGTGCTGCACTTCTCCAATGCAGAGGAAAGGGAACACAAAGGCAGGACAGAAAAGAGAATCAGGAATTTAAGGACGCTACTGAGCAGATGATTAAAGTCATGGAGGTGCAAACGCAGATGCTGAAGTCCTTAATGCTGCAGATTGATCAGATGCGTGCCCGCCCTCCCCCGCAGCATATTCAGAACTCTCTTTTCCATGTCCTCCCAAACTCCACCCGCACAGTCCTTTCCACTTTCTGGGACTTCTCAGTTTCCCCTTCACTCCACCCCCTTGGACATCTTTCACAATGATAGCTGGACCTAAACAGAGCTCTGAAATTCTGCCCTTCCTGGATACCGCCTTTCCCATCAAGCATCTTTATGTGCATGTGTGTGTTGTTTCTTGCGCAATAGAAGCAAAGTTTTTTGAATGGTAACTCATCTTTATTTGCTTTCTACAAATTGAGATAGCAGGCACTACCAATACATACACAGGCATTTTAATCATTTGCTTACTGGAATGTAAGGCCCCAAATGTCACCATTGCTCCATAGGAAAACTACAGGTAATGTAACATTGCAGCACCAGTCACAGAGAGATACTTTACTGGTTCTCATTTTCAAAGTGTTGCCTCAAAGCCTCCCTGATTCGAATTGCCCCTCTGATAGCTCTGGTATCTGGCTGCTCAAAATCAGTAGCCAAGCATTCTGCCTCAACACTCCACCCCTGAGGAAACCTTTCACTCTTAGCTTCACAAAGATTATGCAACACACAGCACGCGACTGTGACCATGGGAACATTATCCTCATTGAGGTCTAACCTGCCAAAAAGGCATCATCAGCACACCTTTAATCTGCCAAAGGCACATTCCACTGTCATCCAGCATTTACCCAGCCTGTTGAACTGCTCCTTACTGCTGTCCAGATTTCCAGTGTAAAGTTTCCTGACCCATGGCTGTAAGGGGTACACTGGGTCTCCCAGGATCACTCTGAGCATTTCAACATCTCCCACTGTAATCTTCTGATCTGGAAAGAAAGTTCCCATTTGTAGCTTTCTGTAAGGCCGGTGTTCCTGAAGATGGGTGCGTCATGCACCTTCCCGGACCACCCTGCGTTGAAGTCAGTGAAACGCCCACGGTGATCCACAAGCACCTGCAACAGCATGGAGAAGTACCCCTTCCTATTGATGTACTCTGTCGCCAAAATTGGAATGTGCCTCCACAGGGAAACCCATTTCTACAAAGCCATCCACTATTTCACGCACATTTCCCAGAGTCATACTCTTTCGTAGCAGGATGCGATCAATTGCCCTGCACATTTGCATTAATGCAGCCCCAACGGTCAACTTCCTGATTCCAAATTCATTTGCAACCGACTGGTAGCAGTCTGGAGTTGTCAGTTTCCACACATGGATTGCCACATGCTTCTCTAGCAATAGGGCAGCTCTCATTCTGGTGTCTTTGCGCTGTAGGTCGGGGGTGAGCTCTGCACAGCATTCCCAGAAGTGGCTTTACGCATCCAAAAGTTCTGAAGCCATGGCTCATCATCCCAGACCTCCATGAGGATATGATCCCACCATTCAGTGCTTGTTTCCTGAGCCCAAAAGCAACGGTCTACCCTATGCAATTGTTCTATGAATGCCAAAAGCAATCTAACGTTGCTCCAATCCATATATCAAACCATGACAGGCAACTGGGAGTCTTCTTCAGTTAAGAACTTCACAATTAACTGCTTTTCCGTCCGTGATGCTTTCATGAGTTATCAGAGCATAGGAGAGAAGTTTGGGATCCATCCCTTCTTGCAAAGATGCCGGGGTGCACAGCAAAGGGCCTTTGAAAAATGCCCTGAAAGAAAACTGGAAACTCATGGAATGCTGGGACAGAAAGCAATGCATCATGGGACATTGAGCCTTCTTCCCACAAGATCTAGCGGTAGAAGATGTTGACCCAGACTGTGGGATACGTATGCACAGTGCACTGCTCACACTGTCAATGCTAGTGCCCCAAGTGCGGACTGGCTCTGCTGACAAGGGAGTGAGTGTGAACATGCAATTCCAGTTTTTATTATAGCGCTTTTTGAGTGTCGACATAACTTTTGTCGACAAAACTCTGGAGTGTAGACAAGGCCTTTGGCTATGTCTACAGTACAGACCTTAGAGTGGCACAGCTGTGCTGCACTGCTGTAAAGTCTCCTGTGTAGGCTCTAATTAAACTACCCCCAATGCACAGCAGTAGCTACGTTGGCAGGAGAGTGTCTCCCACCAATGTAGTGCTGTCCACACCAGTGCTTTTGTTGGTTAAACTTATGTTGGTCAGGGAGGTGTTTTTGTTTTTTTCACATCCCTGACCACCAAAAGTTTTGCCTACGAAAAATGCTAGTGGAGACAGTGTCAGTGTACAGCAGCATTACAAATTTAAGTTCCCAAGCTCATCTTTTCAAGGTGTTACTCTTTTTAAGCAGAACTTGGTTTTCTGCTTTTCAGACTGGCATATCAGGCTTTTTCCATTTTCATTTTTGCAAATAATCTTTTGTGTGTCTTCCTCATCCCCCAAAGTGCTAATGTTCCTGATAGTTTTGAAGTGGAGAGAGTATTCCATAATTAAAAGGATTGATGAGAGCTTATGATGGGATTTGAAGACACTAGCGGGAGGATGGTACCAGTTAGCATTACAAATGAGTGTCCATCCTACATGCATGTAAAAAACAGCATCTGCCTCCCTGTGACTTTCCATCTGAGTGTCGTTTATGATGTGCTTGATCTCTGGCAACTTTTTACTGCTGAAATTGGGCTTCAGCTCTCCAGTTGTCACCTAGGTATGTACCTCTATTGTGTGTTGATGGCTTGATACCTTCCTACATAAACTGTGGTGTGATGATACTACACACAGCATCATGATTTGGTTCAGGAAGATACTTCAACTACAGGGGACAAAACACAAAGAAAGCTGCACCAGTCACGTGTCCGCCATGTAAACTCAAGGCATGATGCCAATGGAGTAAGCCGAGGCAAAGAATTCTACTTGCAACTTTTAGTTGCTGACAAAGTGCTCAAAACGTATTGGGGCTCTTGAGACAAGGTACAGCCTTTAATCATGCTTTACAGCCTGGAGCCAGGATCCCAAAGAGGCCCTGTAGTCTAGCACGTAGTTCACTGCGGGCAGGGAGTCAGGACACCTGGGTTGTTTTCGTGGTTTTCCCACTGACCTGCTATGTGACCTTTTTGCTGTGGCCTTCAGTTCTCCTCTCTGGTCCTGTGCTTTTCCTTTCCCATCCTTGTCTGCCTGGTCTGTTTAGCTCAGTGGCTCTCAAACTCTTTTACTGGCGACCCCTTTCACATACCAACCCTCTGAGTGCAACACCCCCGCCCTTATAAATTAAAAATACTTTTTTATATATTTAACAGCGTTATTAATGCTGGAGGCACAGCGGGGTTTGAGGTGAAGGTGGACAGCTCACAACCCCCCCATGTAATAACTCGTGACCCCCTGAGGGGTCCCGACTCCCAGTTTGAGAACCCCTGGTTTAGCTCACAGTGGAGGGACTTTCTCTTAGGAAATCAATGTACAGCTCCCACCCCTAGCTGAGGCTTCTAGGTTGTACTGCCATATAAATGATAAGGGACCCTGGTCTCAAGGAATTAGAAACCTAACTGCAGGGCCCCTGGCATTCTCCTTAGCTTGGGTTTAACTTGTGCGATTAAAGTGTGTGGGCTACTGTTAAAAGCCCCATGTTTTTTTGTGTGATGTTTCATTGTAGCTGCCAAATATTGCAACTCAAAGGGCTGGAGATGGTGCCTGTGGGCCTGTTAGCTCTCTGCTGGTTCCATATATTCCTAGAGAATCATTGTCTGTTTCCCCTTTTTGCTTCATGCAGTGGTAGTCTCTGGATGCCTAGTGCTAGCGCTGTTCTCTCTAAACAATGAATGCTAGACATGGGTAGGTATTGCTATGTACTATCATGGTAACTGTCCTGGCCATTAGTAGACTATTATGTATTTCGCCCTAGCTTGAGACTTTATGCTACTCTTGTCTGGAAACTGCCTGAATCTTGAAGCATAGACAAGAGTAAGTATTTTAGCTCAAGTGTGTCCAAATTTCTATCAAGGCAGCTGAACGCCGTGACTTTCTAGTGAAGAACACTGTGTCCTGATGCAGAGACTGGGAACGCCTGTTCTCAGCATTTCAGCGAATGCGACGTACAGCCTCTGTGCAGCGACGAGAGTTCCCACCCACAGAGCTGCTGTCTGTAAGCCTCAGAGAGGAGGTTATGTGTATATTGCCATTCCCTCTGCCCTGCTTGTGGGAGCCAGTGATTTCCCTACACCCTCCCTGAATTTCCTCAACACCCCCCCTAGTTTTGTGAGCTAGTTACATACCAATTTAGTGACTGTTTGGAAATCTGAATTTAAACTGAAACATTAATACACACTTTAAAAGCTTATACAGTGTATGATAAAATATGGGTAACTGAAAGTATAATAGATTTGGAAAGTATGAACATAGACTAGCTTCCTTGCTTCCTTATGCAGCTGTTGTTTTTTATGATGTCAGTGCTTTCATTTTGGTGATGTTGGCCAACCTAATAATTTCAAATGATGATTTGTAAGCAAAGTCTAAATGAGCTCTCCCTGATAGCTAGTGATGAGCTGGGGCTGCGGGGAAAGACTTCAGGGCCAGATCATATTTACATTCACACCTAATCTACCTAGGTATCCAGCAAACAGAGCTGTGTTGTCCAAGTGATAGATTTTGGCTGGAGTTGCGTTACAAACCATTTGAATGTGGGGGGAATGGGGGATGAAATGTTGTTCTTGTTGTATGAGTAAAGGGCAGTAGAACTGTACTTAGCCTGTAGTGATTTGAAGGCATCAAGAGGGAGGGTGGGGACCTGTCCCTCTCCACTGTTTAAAGACAGAGCTGACTAGGCTCCATAGATAGTCTTTAGTTCTGTTAAGTGACCACTGCAGCTGAAATCACTGACAATCAGGTCTAAGTGCTTAGTCCTGTTGTGGGGACAGTGTTTTTGTGTCAGAGACAGCCCAGACTGCACTAGCAGTGAGCGAGGTTCCCACACTGAGAGCTCAGCTGAAATCACTGAGAGCTGGTGAAACCTCAAGAGACCAACTCCGCAGAGGTCACAGTGGCAGGTGGCAGCAGAAGGTGACTGCGCAGGGCCATTGGCAACAGAGCGGTGGAGTGAACGGTGGCACAACGAACAGACGTGGCCAGAGCGAACAGTGAGCAGCTGGAGGAACAAGCAAGGTGCCTTCTTGTCCCCACCTGGAAGGTGTACTCACGTGAAAGCACCTCTGAACTCTGAGTCTCCACTGACCAAGGACAACACCGGTGAGTGGAGTGCAGTGGAGGGAAAAGTGAGGGGCATGTTAAATAAACATTTGTTTGTTGGACTATATTTTAGTCACTTTGCTCCAGAATGCTAGATTTGTGACTGGGAATGGAAACTTATATAAATATGTTTCCTAGTAGGCCAAGATTTTTAAAATGCATTATTTGCCAAGGTTGTTATCTCACATTGTTGCTATCTTGGAGAGGTCATTATGTTGGGGAGTTTCTGTACTAAACATTTTTATTATTATAATTAATTTTTACATAAGAATGGTCATACTGGGTCAGACCAATGGTCCATATAGCCCAGTATCCTGTCTTCTTGACAGTGGTCAAGCCAGGTGCTTCAGAGGGAATGAACAGAACAGGTAATCATCAAGTGACCCATCCCTGTTGCCCATTCCCAGCTTCTGGCAAACAGGCTAGGACACTCAGAGCATGGTGTTGCATCCTCCCATCCTGGCTAATAGCCACAGATGGACCTGTTCTCCAGGAATTTATCTAGTTCTTTTATAATCCTGTTATAGTTTTGGTCTTCACAGCATCCCCTGGCAAAGAGTTCCTGGGTTGACTTTATATTGTGTGAAGAAGTACTTCCTTTTGTTTTTTAAAACCTGCTGCCTATTTAATTTCATTGGTGACTGCTAGTTCTTGTGTTATGTGAAGGATTAAATAAATTTTCCTTATTCACTTTCTTCGCACCAGTCAAGATTTTGTAGACCTCTATCATATCCCCATTAGTCATCTCTTTTCTAAGCTGAAAATTCCCAGTCATTTTAATCTCTCCTCCTGTTTCATACCCCTGATCATTTTAGTTGCCCATCTCTGTACCTTTTCCAATTCCAATATATATTTTTTTTAGGATGGGTGACCAGATCTGCACACACAGTATTCAAGCTGTGCATGTACCATGGATTTATATAGAGGCAATATGATATTTTCTGTCTTATTATCTATCCTTTCTTAATGATTCCCAACATTGTTTGCTTTTGTGACTGCTGCTGCACACTTGAGTGGATGTTTTCAGAGAACTATCCACCAATGACTTTCAAGATCTCTTAGAGCTTGCTAACATTGGAAAAGTTCCTAAACTTTCAGGGTGTTAAACACTGATTAAGATAGTTGCAGCCTGGATTTTGCAATTTATCATGATATTGCAGGTGGTATTATCAAATGTCCCTATCTTTAATGATCCAGACAGCTGTTTCTGCATGATGACTGCTGCATTGAGGTCCTTAACAGTTTTGTATTTGAGAATCTATCCACATGACCCAAGATCTCTTTCATGAGTGTTAAACAGCTAATTCAGATGCCATCAAGGTTTTGTATGTATATTGACATTGTTTCCAATGTGCATTACTTTGCATTTATCAACATGAATTTCATCTGCCATTTGTTTGCCCAGTCACCCAGTTTTGTGAGATCCCTTTTGTAGCTCTTCGCAGTCTGCCTGGACTTAACTATCTTGAATAGTTTTGTATCATCTGCAAATTTTGCCACCTCACTGTTTACCATTTTTCCAGATGAATATGTTGAACAGTAATGGTCCCAGTACTGACCCCTCAAGGATACCACTATTTATCTCTCTCCATTCTGAAAACTGATAATTTATTCCTACCCTTTGTTTCCCATCTTTAACCAGTTACTGATCCATGAGAGGCTTTCCTCTTACCCCATGATGGCTACTTTTCAAAAGTCAATTTAAATTAAATACTTTTAAATTTTTTAATTTTTTTTTTTTTAGAAATCTATATCTGTTATGTGTTTTGGTGTTACTTGCATTTTCCTTATGTTAAATTTTGCATTATCCTAAACAAAAACATTTACTTATTCACTTTCTTTCACTATCAGTCAAGATTTTATAGACCTCTAACATATCCCCCTTAGTCGTCTCTTTTCTAAGCTGAAAATTCCCAGTCATTTTAGTTTCTCCTCCTGTTCATACTCCTGATCATTTTAGTTGCCCATCTCTGTACCTTTTGCATTTCCAGCATGTCTTTTTTGGGATGGGGTAACCAGATCTGCACACAGTATTCAAGTGTACACGTACCATGGATTTATATAGAGGCAATATGATATTTTCTGTCTTATCTATCCCTTTCTTAAAAAAGAAAGGTTTCAGAGTAGCAGCCGTGTTAGTCTGTATCTGCAAAAAGAACATAAGCTTTCGTGGGCTACATCCGATGAAGTGGACTGTAGCACACGAAAGCTTATGCTCAAATAAATTTGTTAGTCTCTAAGGCGCCACAAGTACTCCTGTTCTTTTTGAAAAAGCAAACAGAATATTGGGAACCATTGGCTGCTGCTGCTGCACATTGCATGGATGTTTTCAGAGAATTATCCACAATGACTCCAAGATGTTTCTTGAGTGGTAACAGCTAATTCAGACTCCTTCATTTTGTATGTATAGTTGAGATTGTTTTCCAGTGTGCATTACTTTACATTTATCAACATTGAATTTCATCTGCCATTTTTGTTGACCAGTCACCCAGTTTCATGAGATCCCTTTGTAATTCTTTGCAGTCTGCCTAGGACTTAACTATCTTGAATAGTTTTGTATCATCTGCAAATTTTGCCACCTCACTGTTTACCCATTTTTCCAAATCATTTATGAGTCTGTTGAACAGTAATAGTCCCAGTACCGACCCCTCAAGGATACCAGTATTTATCTCTCTCCATTCTGACAATTGATAATTTATTCCTACCCTTTGTTTCCCATCTTTTAACCAGTTACTGATCCATGAGAGGGCTTCCCTCTTACCCCACGATGGCTCACTTCTCAAAAGTCAATTTAAATTAAATACTTTTTTTTAATGTATATTTTTTTAGAAATCTAGACTGGTTATGTGTTTTGATGTAACTTGCATTATTCTTATGTTAAATTTGCATAATCCCAACAAAACATTTACTTTATTCATATCTCTTTTATATATCTCATTGGTCCTTACACCCCCCTGTAAATTCAAACACCCTCCCCCCTAATTTCAATTCCTGGGGAAACCACTGGTGGGAGCTACTTTCTGCATGCGTGGGGAGGCTTATCCTTGCATTGCTCAAGTGTTTGGTCAGTTCAAGAAGAGACTTTGCGCTTGTTGACTCGAGACATGGCTGACTCTCGGGAGGCTTGGAGAGCTTCTGCAGGGTCTGTGCAGAAAACTAGGCTAGATAGTAATTGCTCCTGTTTGTAACTTTCCTGCCCCCAAACCTGGCCAGCACTCAGTGGGTTAATAGTGCTCCAGGGCAGGAGAGCTAAGTCTGCTGAACTTGAATTCTCTGCCTGTCTTGCCTGGATGCTTCCTAGGGGTGTGTGTGCGCCCTGGGAGGTGCCCTGGGAAAGCCAGAGTTGGGGAGGGAGTCAGACAGAAGCTTGCAGAAAGTTGTCAACCCGTTTTATTCAACAGGCTGCTAATAAATGGATTGTGAGGGTAGCAGTGATCTCTCCAAAGTACACTGAGCTGCTGCTCTCAGACTCCTCCAAACTGAGTCTCTGAGTCTCTGCCTTTCCCTGTCCAGAGCGATCTGAGATCTTCCCAAGATAGATTGGGGGAGCTCAGTGTCTCTCCTGAGGATTTGCTGCTCTCAAGTCCCAAAGAAAGGCAGCAAAGTCCTCGCCATACTTTGCCAGTCCCTGAGCCCAGCTCATGGCACTATAGAGTGAAGAAGGGAAGCATCCAGGTGAAATGAAGTGAACAAATCTCAACAGGGCTGGGCAAATACCTAACTTTAAAAACTATTTCTGGTACTTGATTTCCCTTCTTCCCACCTCCACAAGACTCTCTTGAAGTTATGCTCCTGGCAGAGGGTGAATCCGTGCCTCATTCCCCCCCCCCCCCATTAAAGCTTCACACAGTGGCCGCTTTATTTTGGGGATTGTTTCTCTTGACATTCCTCTGGTAGGCCATATATCAGGAATGCTGGCACAGATTCCCCTTCTATCTGAACTACTGCTTCATCCAGCTGGACAGCATGTTGACTACTTCCCAGCTCCACTAAATTATTTGGTTTCCAGCTCCCTGGGGCTGGCCTTGCTGCTTTTTCATTTGCTGAAGTAACGGTGCTGGCTCAGACACCAGCCCTATGATAGTAAACATGCTTGACAGTGAAGCGTTGAATCCACTTACCCAAGGCTGCTATACGTTGCAAGCATAGTAATGAGCTTACGTATGCAGACTACTGCAGTTGTCAGCCCTGATCTATGACTTCCATTACAAACGAGTCTTTTGCTAAATCTCAGGTCAAAGTTGATAATTGTATCTCAAGCCCTCTAGTGAGCAATGTGATTCATTATTCGTATAGTGGGGTTTCACCGCCAGCAAAAACTCAGATGCTTTCCTTCCATGGATCTCTATTGTTATCTACATATTTGTATCGAGAGGGAGAACTTTTGTTTTAGGCTACGTCTCAGCAGCAAAAAAAGATGTGAAGCAGTGAGTCTCCGAGCCCAGCTCACATCATGGGGCTAAAAGTAGCAGTGTAGACGTTCCTGCTCAGGCTGGAGCCAGGGCTCTGAAACCTGGCTGGGGAGGAGAACCTCAGAGCCCTGTGCTCCAGCCCAAGCCCTCACACCTACACTGCTATTCTGAGCTCTGCAGCCTGAGCCTGAGCTAGCTGATCCAGGCTCAGAGACTTGCTGCTGCAGGGGGTCGGATTCAGAGGGCCGCATTCTGCTCTCAGCTGGGAATCCATGGTAATTCCATTGACTCTGGTAACCTTACTCCTGCTGTGTCTGAGAGTACAGCCTGGCCCTCTAATGTTTTTGACTGTGGAGTGAAGGGATGTCAAGCAGAGTTATCGAACACCTAGTGCTGGCTTCTCGAAGACTGGCTGCAGCAGATGTTCCCAGCTGATTTTTCAGTGACCCGAAACTGTGCAGAGTGGGCCAGACCATGTGGGGTTTAGAAATATTGAGGAAATGTGACTGAACTTGGAAAAATGCTTGTTTAATACTCCTGATGGGAAATAGCTTCGAACACCAAGATTCAAAAGGAGGGCGACCCGTGGAAAGCGATAATAGCAAAACACCCGAACAACCCCTAAAGTTAATGCTGGGTTATAAACAAGATGGAGGAGGCAGCAAGGTCGTGTTAAGAGGATTGGATTGGGACTTAGGAGACTTCTGGGTTCTATTCCCAGCTTTGCCACTGACCTACTGGGTGACCTTGGCCAAGTCACTGCCCCTCTGTGCCTTGGTTTCCCTTTCCACCCTTTGTCTTGTCTATTTAGATTGTAAATTCGTTGGGACTGTCTATTACAATGTGTCTGTGGTGCCTGGCCCAACAGGGCCTTGTGCTCCAGGCCTATAAGCTGTAATACAAATAAGAAAAATGGGATAGAGCAGTGGCGATGGTTGGAATGGGAGGGAGAGCTGCGTCCTTTGAGATGCATTAAAATAAGGCTGTACAAAGAACTAGAACTGATGTAGTGGAGGGGAGACCAGGGAGTGAGATGGGATGGAACAAGTTTTTTCCCTCTCTAATTTCCATGGTTTTGTAGCTGGTTCTGGTACACGTGGCAGAGCCTCCACACATGCTTGGAGTACAAATTAATACCTAGTACTTAGTGCTCTGGCACCTCTGCTTGGCTAGTTAATCAAGGCCGTTAACATTCTCTGAGACACTCTGTCCTGGCTCCTGAGCTAATTGCTTAGGGAAGTTGCAAGTGTTTCACTTCCATTGATAACCTTTTTTTCTCTCTCCCAACACCTTCCCTCCACAGGATGTGGCGAACTTGCTTATTCCAATGGCTCTTTGATATTCTGCACTTCCTGCGTTTCCTGGGGGCCGGGAGGAAACATCGGATTGTGTGGACAGCAGAACTTGCTGGATCTGCTTCAGCTCCCTGACATGGAACGGGAGTGAACAGTAAGCAACATATGCCGTTCCCTGTCCTTGTGAAACAAAATGTCCCCTAGCAAAACGATCTGCCTCAAATCCTCGCTGAGCCAACACAAAAGTCCTGAAACATCGATTTGACCTGAACATTGTTAATTATTTTGCTTGGCTCGCTGCCAGGCCCTGCAGGAAACACTTGAGGAGGCAGGATCTCTGAGTAGATACAACCTGGTTAGAAATGCCATGCCTTGTGGGCTGATGACTGCTACTCTTTGTATTGCAGTGGCAAAGGAGGAAGAGAGGCAGGATGGTCCGGCGGTTAGGGCTCTAGCCTAGGAGTTGGGAAACCTGGTTTCAGTCACCTGCTCCACCACAGTCTTCCTGTGTGATCTTTGGTAAGTCACTTAGTCTCCGTGTGCCTCAGTTTCCCCACTCAGATGCTTCAGTAATGGTGTGGGGGGTGGGGAGATGCATATAAATATCCAAGACAGGAAAACAGCACCTAGAATCCCTGGCTGAGGTCAGGGCTTTATACAAACACAGAAGAAAGATCTTGCCCCAAGGAGAGTACAACAGAGTGGGAGGGAAAATGTCTTGCCCAAAGTTATGTAGCAGGTCAGTGGCCAAGCTGGGATTAGAACCCAGGGTGATGGGCCCTTTGGGACTTGAAACAGTTTAGTGTGGTGATGTCAGACTCTTGGGGAGAGGGCTGCCTTTGATTTTAAATAATAGTCCATGGAACTGGGCTACTCAGGGCCATGGGTTTCAGAGTGGTAGTTGTTTTGCTGATACAGACTAACAAAACAAGGAGTCCTTGTGGCACCTTAAAGACTAACAAATTTATTTGGGCGTAAGATTTCATAGGCTAGAACCCACTTCATCAGATGCTTGGAGTAGAAAATACTGGAGCAGGTGTAAATACATGAAAAGATGGGAATTGCCTTACCAAGTGTGAGGTCAGTCTGAGACAATTCAATTAATGGTAGGATACCAAGGAAGGAAAAATCACTTCTGTAGTGATGACAGTGGGCCATTTCAACAGTTGACAAGAAGGTGTGAGTAACAGTGTGGGGGAAATTAGGTTTGTTTTGTAATGACCCAACCATTCCCAGTCTATATTCAAGCCTGATTTGATGGTGCCCAGTTTGCAAATTATTTCCAGTTCTGCAGTTTCACTTTGGAATCTGTTAAGGCCATGTTCCCTCTAACGGTGCCCACTGCTAGTGTCAGTGGGAGGTTTGCACAGGTCCTTCTGGAGGAATGCCCGGGCGCACATGCAGCGGACTGGAAATCCCACACCCATTCCGTGGAAGTTACAAAAGAGAGCTTTTCACGGATGCGAGAATCTGAATGATGCCACCCACCCATTTGGTTCATTGGGGCATTTGACATCATTGTCTTATGGGGCCCCCAGCAGAAGGCCGGCGTCATGGCAGATCTCTCACCTGCCTATATTTGGAGTGTGTGTGTGTGATGGCACCAACCGAAGCTAGTTGCTCCCCTTCTCACGCCTGGGCAAAGCCAGTGGCACGGCACATCTACTGCCAGTGTAGGCTCCCAGGGCCTTTTGCAGTCCAGCAGACAAGTGGTCGGGAGGAGATGGAGCTGCTCTTGATGCTTCTCCTTTCTCGCCTGTAGCTATGGCCAGAAGCTTTTCTTGCCGCTCCAGAGGGGCAGAGACAGAGCAACTGAACCTGAACTGAAAAGTTGCTTACTCCAATCTCCCTGGCCCCTCCTGCTTTGCCCCAGCTTGCAGAGTATGTGCTTATGTTCAGGTCCCACCTCTGTCTCTTCCCCAAGCTCTGATAGACACTCTGGCCTGTCCATTTAACACGTTGTGTATCAACCGCCGCTGGTGCATGTGTGCATGCAGGAAATGTCACCAGTTAATATACCACACTGCTTTGTAACTAAGGTCACAGGGGCAGCCTTTTGTCAATATCAACTGTCCCATTGCTATAGCGACCACGTCCTCTGTTGTCAGACACACCTGTTTGTTTTTCCAGCTCCTTTCTACGGCTGTCAGATTTCTCTGCTCACCTAAAACAAATAAAACACCACTTCTTTTGTTCATACACATTCATGATTGTTCCCTTTTAAATTGGTCTCCCTGCTCCTGTTACTTCTGATTGCTTTGTTCATAGGGGCAGCATGTTGTACGGGGGGCTGTCTCATATGCAGCAATGGGGTTTCAATTAATCTCCTATTCCCACCCCAAAACCTTTATTTCTACCTGTAACTTTTAAGACTCCATTCCCATTGTGTTCACCTACCTGGAAGCAAAATAACCTATTTCGTACATGATGGATGTTTTATGCTGAGGAAGTAGACAGAGGCTTTGTTGCTCTTGTCCTGTAACTCTCCCATTAAATATCTTTCTATTATTATTATTTATTTGTTACAGTAGCACCTTGATGAGATCCAGGCCCCCATATGCTAGGGGCTGCATGTATAACGTATGTAGTGAGAGACAGTCCCTACCCGCAAAGAGCTCAACAATCCTTCCTTTGTCTATTTAGATTGTATCCCCATTTTAGAGGTGGGGAACTGAGGCACAGAGAGAGAAAGTGACCTGTTTGAGGTCACACCGGAAGGTTGTGTCAGAGCTGGGGACTGAACACAAATCTCCAGAGTCCCAGGCCAGTGAATTAGCCACAAGACCATCCTTTCTTGTTCACCTCGAGAGCTTTCTCTCTGCTCATGCACACTCAGTCCTTCACTCCAAGTCTGTGACCACCTTAGGGGGGCTGTCTCATGAGTTCTGCTGGCACAGTCTCCTGAAGGAGGCATTCATGTTTGCACTTAGCCCTTTCCCATCCATAGTGCTCAAAATACTTCACAAAGGAAGGCAGCTATCAACATATGCCTGTTTTACAGATAAGGAAACTGAGCCACAGAAGATGCAACTTGCCCAAGAGGTCACAAGCAAGACAATGGCAGAAATATAAATCAGCTTTCCTGACACCCACTCCTGGGCTTGTTCTACTGATCTTCAAGAGCAATAACTCCTAAAGTGCCTGGAGTAGCAGCTCCATCACACTGAGGAACCACTGTTCTTTGGCTCTTTGAGCCACCATGTTTTGCTGCCATGAGTACCCATAAAAAGGGGGTTAAAATGCTTTCCTCTTCTCTACCCTGCCCCACCTTATTTAGAACCAAGTGCACCCCAAACTCTTAGAGTAACAGTCGGGAAAGTTTGGGCCAAGGGTTCAGTGTTTATGCAAGCAGCTATTTTCACTTGGGAAGAAGCTTCTGATACATTTCATTGTTTAGAGTTGAGTATAGGGACGAGGCTCTGAAGCTGTATCCCCTGGGGCGAGGGAGAGGGCTAGCCTTCCCTAAAGCCTTCGTGGAAATTTTCTAAAAATATTTCAAGGCTTCTTAATGTTTGGGCTGACAGCTTCCACTGCAGTGTGTGCTGAGATGCTGGGCAGCTAATGGTTTGGCTGGGTTCCTTCTGGGGAAGAACTGCGTTTGCAGTTCAACTAATGAAAGATTCACAATGCTATTGAGTTTGGTAGCCAGGAAGCCCTGATTCACTGTGACACCTCGGGAAAGTGATGTAATTTTTCTGGGCCTCTGTGGAACAGAGGTAATAATACTTTGTGAACTATCTGGAGTGTCGCAAGGGCCAATATAATATCTGTAAATGGTTTTTGAAAATCCAACAAGTGTTGTTAATTCTATAACTTCCTAGGAGGCGATGCCGTTGTAGAAAAAAGCCATCAGTTGGGCTTAGAGGGGGAGAAAAACAGGCCTTCTTTCTAAATGTGTTTGTGATACTCACAACAGCCTAAGTCTTAAATGACAAGGGCAGATCCTGGAGATGAAGGGAAAACTGGTAAATATTTACAGTAAGCCAGTGTATGGGTGCACGCTCTGTTATAACCAGAGAACAGAAGGTAGGTTAATCCTCACGGAGGATGTACTTTATTTTTCTTGTTGGGTGTTTGTATGGATTATACCAGCAAGCCAACTATGTATAATGTGAGAGCGGGGCCCTGGGCATGGTCTGGATAAATACTGGGCATATACTAGGAGCTAGATCTCAGAAGAGTCAAATTGTTGCTGAATATCCAGGACTGTTTGTGCCAGAGAACGTGCACTGTAAAGATCAGTTCTTCTGTGGGAATGATACCTAATGCTAATTACACCATAGTGTTTCAGGTGCTACTAGCTGTTGCTGGGGTAGGTGTTGGCTTTAAGGTACAGTGTAGTCTCATGCTGGAACCTGCTGATGTATGTCACTGTTTTATGTACGTATCTGTTCAGATGTTTGCAGCAGCAGTAGGTACAAGTTGTAATGAACTGGCTGGAGCGTGAGCGTGTGTGTAAGTGCACGCTGTTGTCTGCTAACAGAATCTGAACTGCTGTGCTCCGTCTTGGGCCATGCACTGCTAATGGAGTTTCTCCTTCAGAGAAAGTGGCTTTTGGAGCAGGAGGGATCTGAGTTCTCGCCACAATTGCCATCATGTTGCGTGTGGCCACGTTGTGCGTGTGTCATAGGGATATCCCAGTTAGTTGCATAATAAGTACAAAGAAGATAGGGGAGTTGGTGGAGGAAGGCTGCTTCCAGCAGTGTCTGTACTTGAATTAAATGCTTCCCAGTGTTTTTCCTTTTTGTCTTTGCTGGGAAACCAGTCTTTTCTCCAGCAGTGAAACTGTCACTAAAGCTTTGGTGTCATTCTACGAGGACACTCTGAAAACACACCAGCCTTTGGTTAGCTAAATCTGCTGTACGCTAGCAAAGAACTGCTTCCATAGCAGGAGCTCTCTTAGGTTTTTGTGTGAAAGCAAATTCTGGTTGTAGTCTTTGTGGCAAGGTGTTCGTTAATATGAAAATTTGCAATAGGCTGCAACAAGACTTCCGTGTGAGAATGGAAGCCATTCACAGTCTAGTGTTCAGCAAGGATGTGGGCTAGCTTTATGCTTCCACTTGCATGAGCTTGGACAAGTTTTCTCCATGCCTCAGTTTCCCCTGTCTGTAAACAGGGATAATGATCATAACCTGCCTCACAGGGATGTTGTGACTCTTAATTCAAGCATCCAAAGGCATAAGAGGATCTCATAATATCAGTAGCAGATCTGGTCAAAAAACTTCCCATGAACAAATTATTTACTGAAAAATTTGGCTTCCACAGCAACAATTTATTTTTTTTGGTGGTAAAACTTCATTTTTTGTTGAATTTTTTCATTCTTTGACAACTTCCCAATGAAAACTTTTGACAAAATCAAGTTTTTTCCATATTAAAGTTGTGTGGAAAATCCTACTTCTCTTCACATACAGCCCCATTTTTCTGGTGTCTGGGAGGAGAAAGAAATTTTAAGATAGTGGGATTTTTTCCCACTAAAACACAATGAAAAATTTCTTCAGATGAAATGAAAACTTGTTTACGTTTTGGGGGGGTGAAACTTACCATTTTTGACTAGATGTAACTAATATTTATACCTTCCTGTGCCACAGCTCTTGCCTGTATTGATTCTGCATATTGAACCTTGATTTGTGGAACCTCTTAGTCTTTTTTAATATTCTCCAATCAACTCGCATTACAGCAAAAATTTTCAAGAAATCTGCCAAGTGGGTTAAAGAAATCCACCAGGTGCTGTGCTGTGAGGTTTACTTAGTTAATCCCCAACAGTTCAATAGTCTGATCCCTTTAAATTGATCGCTACATGAATTAATGCAGTACAACAGCTTCCTGACTATCAGCAGTGACTGGAAAAAATGATAAAGCTCTCTAAATCTGGACCTCATAATGCATTTTGATTTCCTTTGTTTCAGGGGGGAAAAAGCATTCATGGAGAGCAGCAAGTAGAAGGCCTAATACAAATGCAGATGTGGTCAAGTTCCAACTGAATATAGCAGATCCTAAAAAGGAGAGGAAAGAAGTGTCTGTGGGGCAAGTAGCTAGGGTGAGATACCGTGTTCTGTGTATGGAATCTCTTAAATTTCTGGGGACTATGACAGTTTACACCAGCTGAGGATTTACACTTTGCTGCCATATGCGAGGCTGAGACAACGCAGAGGAAACAGGCACACAGACCTCTCTCAGAAGGGGCTTTATTTTTGTTCTTTCTTTCTGTTGCTTTTTGCCTTAATCTAAAAAGGCACTCTGAGTGGAAATATCTGAGCTCTTTGCATATGGACAAACACAGACCAGGGAGGGAAATTCTTCCCCCTCCCATCAACCTCTGGGGAAGCAGCACTGGTATGTGGCAGGACTCAGAGGCTCAGTTTGGGTTTGCATGGGCACTGGCAGGTGTGGCTGCAACAACGTGGACTTGACATTCAGTCCCAGGGAAACCATTGGAGTCTGAGGGATCCCTTCTCCTGTCACTCAGGATTGCAGCTTGGGAACACATATTCATTCAGCTCCCCATCCTCCAAGCTGATCCACGGAAGGGGAATCTTATTTATCCCAGTTAAAATCAATGGAAGCAGGGTGTGGCCTGAATGGATCAACTTGCAGGATCACAGCCGTGGTCTGGGCATATCTTTCCAGGAACTGAGCCTTGTTTTTGCTGGAAATCTGCAAATCCGCACCAAAATAAATGATATTTTTTAAAACCCTGTTTAACATTAATTTCATTGCTATTTATTGTCTTGTTTCCTCAGAGAAATCTCTAAATATTTCACAAGTTTATAATAGTATTTTTGATTAGTTTGTTTTTTCTGCATAAAGCACTCCTGGGTGTGCGCACTCTGGGGTTAAGAGAGGCCTCTAGGTTCTCGTATATCACTCAGCCATGTGCTGAACACCACCACAAGGTACATGTAAATCTCCAATAATATATGCCCTGGAGTGTTTTATTAAATAGAAATCTGTCAAATACTATATAAAAGTCTAACTGCTTAGGAGCTGCCAGCTGCAATAAAATAAACCCAGTAATATAACACACCTGTTTACTTAGATACAGTCCTGCATTTATGCAAAATTTTCAGCAGTGCATGAGGAGTTCAGTATGTTCACCAAAAAGACACATCTGGATTGCAGAGGCATCTGGGCAACCTATTCAATCTAAAGTAGGTGACACAAGTAGCTCTCTCTCCTGCAGTGTAACTCTGACAGGAAGCGGGTACTGGTCAAAACTTCTTAGTAGCAATGGGCCAACTCTGCAGTGGAGAATTGGTGTTATATGTATTGTACAATCCTGAAACAATAGCTAAGTAAAATAAACCAATCTGCTGTTGCCATTCAGTGAAATCTGAATCAGATGCCAAACTTCTCACAAATATATCAGTCATACTTTACAGTCTGGGTCAATTTATTAATAGTTTACAGAGGGTTAATACGTTATTAATAGATGTTTTAATAAATGGTGAATCAAGTGCTATAGAATCCAACAGGCCAAATAACTTGCTTGATAACTGGCTCATAGCCATCTGTAACACTTTGTACTGATGGGCTTAACTCTCTAGAACTCATGCTGCTCAGGACTGAAACATGCTCTTAACATTTATAAACCCTTTATAAATTATCAGTAAATGAACCTTAATATAAAATGCGACCAGTATAATCTTACAGGCGTCTTAAAATAAAATATTCCCATGTAAATTTCTGTCAAAAAAAATTTCTTAGTGTTTTCGCTGACCTCTGTTCACAAGGACGTCTGTTTTTTCCTGAGTGATTACACTTCATTTAGAACCAGTCAAGGTGCATGAGAAGCTCAAATTCTTTTTTGGTCTTTATTTGATGGATATGACTTAAGCAGTGTGTGGGTGAGTGATTTGATTAGAGTGTGCCAGGAATATAGCTACAAGTGACTGACTGGGCCATCTTATAGATGGAGGGTATCAAAGGCCACAAGTGGCTTCAGAATACAGAGGATATAATTTTCATTGATCAAATGGTGTAAGGAACCAGGCTTTGAGAAAATATCCCAGAGATGGATGGTGGGCATGTAGGTTAATAAGAAAAATACAAATGCCTGTGTTACTGTATGTGAGACTGCTTCGGAGTCACCTGATATCCCAAGAGTTGGGTTTTCCCATGAATATGCTTTACTCTTCGAGAGGCTGATGGGAGCCCTTCCATTGACTGAATATATTTTTAAAGCCAGAAGTGATCATGCAGTCTGATCTCCTGTGTAATACAGGCCATGGAATTCCATCCAGTTACTTCTTCTGTATTGAGCTCAATAACTTAAACATCTCTTGCAGAAAGGCATCCAGTCTTGATTGGAAGACATCAAGAGACGGAGACTCCACCACTTCCCTTGACAGATGCCTCAATGGGCTTTGGATAAATCCCCAAGAGAAGAAATGTTAACAGGTAGAGGCTGTTTTTGAAACCTGCAGTTGGAGATATCATAGAATCTTAGGGTTGGAAGGGACCTCAGGAGGTCATCTAGTCTAACCCCCTGCCCAGAGCAGGACCAATCCCCAGACAGATTTTTACCCCAGTTCCCTAAATGGCCCCTTCAAGGATTGAACTCACAATCCTGGGTTTAGCAGGCCAATGCTCAAACCACTGAGCCATCTCTCCCTCCCTCCATCTAAGGATGCCAAGGATTTGTTGCCTAGAGATTTAGTAGAATTCACATTTGTGAATTTCTTTAAGCTCTGTGAATGGGAGGCAGACTTTAGCAAGCACTTCCTGTCAGTATGAGCAGGGGCTCAAGTTCATGCACCGTGTGCTCATATATGCAGTATCCTTCCCACTGTGTTATGTTTCAGGCAATAGTCTGTGGGGATATGATTAATCCCAATGCACTTTCCCCACTGTGGCTTCTCTGTATTTAGAAAAGGTTTGAACTTTTTTCAGTAGAGTGTAGTTTTTCCTGGTTTCTGTATCTGAAATGTCAGGTCCTTGCTTCCCTATAGCCATTGGAGGTGATCGGTGGGAACATAAGAACAGCCATACTGGGTCAGACCAAAAGTCCATCTAGCCCTGTATCCAGTCTTCCAAAGTGGAGTCTGGGTCATGGTGAGTAGTGAGTTACCCAAATTTGAAGGATGCCTTTGAAAATGTAGCCCTCTTTGTGCTTCAGTTTCCCTGTAGTTTACATGGGTCTGATGTAACTACTTTTCTACTGCACAAGGGAGTGTTGGCATCAGCCAACCAACCCTCATCCAAGCCCTGCTCTCATTCAGACACTGCGTCATTTGCCCACTGAATAAAGTGGGGTAGATGATGGACAGAGAGGTGGGTATTCACCCACAAAAGCTTATGCTCCAATACATCTGTTAGTCTAGAAGGTGCCACAGGACTCTCTCTTGCTTTTTGCAAAGAGGTAGGTATGGCCATTGCAAAGACACCGTGCTCCATGTTTCCTCACCAAGCCCGCAAATGTATACACAATGAACAGAAGTGGCAAGAAACGAGAACCCTGCAGCATCTCAACTGAACGGACCCCTGAGGTGAACGCGTAACTTGCCAAAACTACTCTCTGGGACCTTTCACATGAAAAGGAGCAGATCCACTGTGAGAGATTCCATCCCCCTCTGCTGGGGTTTGCAAGCAAATCCACAGATCCTGATGGTTAGTAGTATCAAAGGCATCTGGAAGGCTTAACAAATTCAGCATGGGCTGTTTATCCTCATCCATGCCAAGAGGAGAATAACCAATGCAACCAGCATAGTTTCTACATTTAGTTCTGAAGCATGATTCACAGGGGTCTAAATCAAAAAGCTCCATAGAATACCTCCAGCATTACCTTACCACAATCTTCTCCAATCCTAGAATAGGAAGATTGTGTACAGGTTGGTCACTAGCAAGATCAGGGGTGAAAGTAATTTAAAGGACTTACCAGTACACCAGAGTCCTGAGCCGGGGTGTGGCCTCAACTGGAAGAGGCATGGCTTCAACCAGAAGAGAGGGGGCCTTTCAAGATTTAAAGTTCCTGGGGCTCCGGCTGTGGCTGTGAGCCCCAGGGCCTTTAAATCACCCCGGAGCTACCAGCTGCAGAGGCATCTGGGAGCCCCAGGGCTCAGGGGCAAATTAAAGGGCCTTGGGCTCCAGCCACCGTGGAGCTCCGGGCCCTTTAAATCACCGTGGGAGCCCAGTTGCCGGAGCTCTGGTGGGGATTTAAAGGGCCCATGGTGCCCTGCAGCAGCAGGAGCACCAAGCCCTTTAAATCCCCACCCGAGCCTGGCTTCTGGAGCTCCGGTGGGGATTTGAAGGTCCTGGGGCTGCCCGCAGTGGAGTCTGGCTGCTAGAGCTCCAGCAGCGCTTTAAAGGGCCCGGGGCTCCCCGCAGCAGCTGGAGACCTGGACCCTTTAAATCACCGCCGCGGAAGCTGGTCCAGTCCGGCAAGGCGTACTGGTTCTTGCTGGTACACCATACCGTACTGGCCTGTGTTCACCTCTGAGCAAGATAGTCAATGTCAAGTACTCTCTTGAGCAAAAACCTTAAAATAATTTTCTCAAGGCCAGCTTGTACCCTCCCCTTCTTTCTGAATGAGGTCCCTTGACCAGCAACTGACCCTGGACTTCCTTATTGGCTTTCACCAGCCGGGAAGGAGGTAGGTTGTAGCCTGGAGCCACCCTCCCACTCTGGCCCCAGTGCCACTAGATGCAGACAACAGTGAAGGACACACAGCGTTAATCCCTGCTCTGTCACCAAGGAAACAGCTCAGTGCAGAGCTGAGCAATTTCGTTCCATAGAATTGCAGGAAACTTCCCCAGAGTGAGAGTCTCCACCATAACTGAATGGAGACGGACTGGTTTAACAGAGCAGCACAGGTCCATGCTGCCAATGTTACGGCATAGGGGAGGGAAGTTTTCTTTTGCTTCCTGTCCTGCCACGGCACACTGGTCTGCCTTCTAACCTCTGTAGTCATGATCGGTCTGTGTGGCATGCAGGTGGGCATTAGAGCTGGTCGGGAATTCGGTTTGTGTTGAAAAATGCCAATTCATCAAAAGCAAAAATGTTCGTGAGACAGGGTTGCCTTCGGCAGATTACCCAACCTGAAAAAATGTGGAGAAAAATTTCAAACATTTTGATGTGGTCTAAATGAAAAATTCCAGTTTTCCAGATTGAACCAACTGTTTTGTTTTGCAACGTAGACTAATTAGATCGTAAAGAGGTTTTTTAAAAAAAAAAAAAAAAAAAGAAGAAAAAGATCAGTCAAAATGATTGACCCAAAACAAACGTTCAGTTTTGGTTCACAAATATTTTTGAGATTTTGACTTTTCATCCCAATTGAAGATGGGGAAAGTTTGTTTCTGTCAAAACTCAAATATTTGCTGGACGGGGGCAAAGTTTCACACCCGGTCAGTTCTGGTGTAAATCCATGCATTCTCCAGGTCACCACTGACAGCCAGAGCCCAAAGCAGGGTAGGCCAGCCATTCGTTCTAAGCCTCTAGATCTGCACTATGCACACCCAGAACACTATGCCAAGGAGAAAAGCAATCCCATTTGTACGCTGTGCATGTTTCTCACCAGCTCTCAGTGTCAGACCTGCTGGCCTTGGTCATAGTCTAGACGCTTGTGCTGATGTCCTCATCTGCTCATGTTCGTCTTGGAGGTATGGCGTGGTTCACAAGTGGAGATTGCCTAGGAGGAGATTTGCTTTCTAATGACCGACTCAACAGGCAGGGGCTGAAGGGGTCAGATAAACGGTTTTCTGAACGTGTGGTTAGGAGTGTGCATTATGGGGCAAGCAGAGAGCCCTGCTATCAGTCTTGCTTGTTTCTGTGGTGCCACCCATTCCTCTTGTGCACAGGACCGTCTCCAAGTCTGGCTCCTGCAGACAGCTGCTGCTTGTGCGGTTCATTCAGTTGCTGCCGGCAGGCGCATGTTCCTTAAGGCGTGAAGATCGCCGCTCCCCAGTCTGGTCTTCAGAAATATCTCTGCCACTGTAGACAGTGAAGGGACTACACTGGAGACCCTTACCGGGTGCTGCGCTAGATCCAAAGCAGAGCAGAGCTCCATGCTGATCACAGCTACGTACTTGAGCATAGTCCTTCACCCTGCCCCCTCTTTGGTCTCTAACAAAAAAAACAACTGACTGGCACGTGTCCCCTGCCTCTTGCCCTGCTGCTGCATCACACCCTTTTCTGCTTCGATTTTCTTCCCTGCCTTTGTGTTTTGTCAAACTGCAGGAGACAGGTGCAGGGTATAGCCACATCTGCCCATTTGGCATCTGGTTGACTCAGCCATGCCCATGCTCAGCTGGAGACACCTTAAGAGGCCTGATATTGAGGTAGGGTGACCAGACAGCAAGTGTGAAAAATCGGAATTGGAGTGGGGGGTAATAGGTGCCTATATAAGACAAAGGCCCGAGTATCAGGACTGTCCTTATAAAATCGGGACATCTAGTCACCTATAGTCAGGAAATGCTGAGTACCCATTCTCTGTGCCAGGCCCCTTTAAAGTGTCTCAGGTTGGGCACCCAAAATTTCAGGCACTGAAAATCATTAGTTACTTTTGAAAGTCTTGGTTCCAGGGTCTGTCCAGCATCACAGAGCAAGTCAGTGGCACAGCTGAGCAGGGCAGCCAAGGTTTCCTAACTCCTGGCAAGACCCACCCCAGTCACCCTGGCAACAGTGTATTGGGGGTTCCTAAGATGATGTGCTGTTTATTTGCTGTGCCTAGGAAAAGATTGCCCAACTTTCGCAGAGAATTGCTCAATGCTATGGGGGAGCCAATTTTGCACATTCTCAGAACGTAGGATTTTGTTCATATGAAGCTCCATGTTTCCCACAAAAATGCCCAGCTTCACACACTTCGATACACTGTGTCTAGTTTCACCTGAAAATATGTACGTGGAGGTGCCCGAACTGGCCCACGGCAAAACTGAGACACGTTTTTTCTGGCAGTGTCATGAATGAATTTTTGGTACTTTTCTCTCAGCCTAAATTATTAGCCAGAATGCAGGCAACTCTAAGCCCCTCCTTCCCTGAGTGGTGGTCTGAAAAACAGAAGAGGATATAAACAAAGGATGCACATAGGACCCTAAGTCTAGAGCAGTGCAATCCCTCTGGTTGTTCCCTATTCCTGTGCAACTGCTAATTAGATCTGCCAAAGCTGCTCCTGTTCAGTTCGCTACCACCTCTCCTCACAGGGACTTTGCTTCTGAAATGCTCCCTCATCACACTGGAACCAGGTGCAAGGCCAGCCCTTGTTTTATTTCACAATGTGATTTCTTCCCTGCCTTTGACATAGGAACTCAATAAAATACAAACTACAGGAGACAGGTGCAGAGTATAGCCACATCTGCCCATTTGGCATCTGGTTATACTGGCATTACAAAAGGTTCAGAGAAGGGCAACTAAAATGATTAGGGGGGTTGAACGGGTCCCATGTGAGGAGAGATTAAAGAAGCTAGGACTTTTCAGCTTGGAAAAGAGGAGACTAAGGGGGGGATATGATAGAGGTCTATAAAATCATGAGTGATGTGGAGAATGTGAATAAGGAAAAGTTATTTACTTTTTCCCATAATATAAGAACTAGGGGTCACCAAATGAAATTAAATGGCAGCAGGTTTAAAACAAATAAAAGGAAATTTTTCTTCACACAGCTCACAGTCAACCTGTGGAACTCCTTGCCTGAGGAGGTTGTGGAGGTCAGGACTACAACAGGGTTTAAAAGAGAACTGGATAAATTCATGGAGGTTAAGTCCATTAATGGCTATTAGCCAGGATGGGTAAGGAATGGTGTCCCTAGCCTCTGTTTGTCAGAGAGTGGAAATGGATGGCAGGAGAGAGATCACTTGATCATTACCTGTTAGGTTCATTCCCTCTGGGGCACCTGGCATTGGCTGCTGTCGGTAGATAGGATACTAGGCTGGATGGACTTTTTTGGTCTGACCTAGCACAGCCGTTCTTATATTCACCAAGGCAATGTGGTGGCTGCCCAGGTCTCTGAGCTGTAGTGGGCTGTGGCTGTGGCAGTGCGAAGTTTGTCTTTCCTTCTCTGCTTTTCCGCTGTCTAGCCTGGGCCTGAACATCCTTTCTGTGTGAATGTGGTGACTCAGAGAAAACCAGTGGGAGTTTGCATGTTGTCTTTGTGATTTGTTTCTGTGGTCTTTGGTTGGATCATGTTTAAATTCCTTGCTGGGATTCCAGTTCCTCTTCGTATGTTTGTGTGTCTCCACTGAAAGTTTTATTCATGTTTTAATACATGTTCTACACAATTGTAATTCTAGAGTAGACAGGACACACGTTTGTTCCTGGTTGTGTTTTGTTTGTTTGTATTTTTATTTGTATCAAAGGAAACTACAGTGCAGGTTAAAGGCCTGGGTTATACAGGGAATCAGACTAGATCTAAATGGTCCCTTCTGGCCTTTTAAGTCTTTGGAACTAAGAGCCTGTTTGTACATGTCAATAGAAATCTAAATTGCATCTGTGCACTGCTGGCTTATGTTGAAGGCTTGGAGCTAAATTCATAGTGATGTGTAAATTTCATTTGTAAGCTCTTCAGGGCAGGGACTGTCTCTTCCTATGTATTTGCGCCTACCATAATGAATCCCTTTTTCCTGATTGAGGCCTGGTAATAACATTATGGTGTAGAATATATTATTGTAGTAGTTTTTCCATTTGTACGTACACACACACTCATTCCCCCCCACCCCATGAGTGATATCGCTGATTGGTTCTGGCTCTCACTGTGCAGCCTTTGCAACAGAAGCAGGTTTTTGTAACAGTGAGTCTTTTAACCAGTTCCTGTTTACATAATTGTTTCTCCTGCAGATTCCATTCTATTGGATTATGAGAGGATCTGGAAAAGCAAGCTATTTTGGCAGCCAAAATGAAGGGTAGCGTTACCATTTTGTCATCGTTCCTACAGAAATGCATTCAGACATCAGGCTCATTCTAGCACTAACAATCTCCCACTACGCAAATAAAGGATCAGCACCCCCCACTCCCAGTTTACTGAGAACTACCCAGCTCATCCGGTTCAAGAACACACAATTCCTAATTAGCCTAAGTTCACTTACAGGAGATTTCTTAAAACAACCATCTCTCAGCTGTAGTGTCTGAAACAAAAAGCAGATCAATACCCACACCTCTTTTTTTGTGTTTTCTTTTAACTTTCCTGAAGTCATTGTAATAATACCTCTTAGAGTTATAGCACTTTCATCTGTTGGTCTCAAAGCACTTACCCAGCTTTGTGTAAAGCATTATTGTCTCCATTGAAAGGTGAGGGCGCAAGGATACAGAGGAAATCAGTGGGAGAGCTGAAGGGTCTAGTCTAGTGGGCTATTTCTAGTCTAGTGACCTATCGGACCTTGCAGGCTTCCTCGCAAGAATCCAAAATGCTGTATATATGATGTACAGTACAGATGGACCTGAGCTGCAGATGTTGGGCTCAACTCTGGGTTTTGGGTATATTCAGATTTGTGGTTCTGGTTCAGTCCCTTAAAGAGACAGGCCCAAATAGTGGAATGTAAATCTGGTTTTGTTTGTCATCCCCTTAAAATTTGGGTTATTGAGATTTGAGTTTCTGGCTGTCTCTCGTTTGCAGTAAATGTGCTTCTCATTATTTAATATGCACTGTGGTTCTATGTACAGTGCAGGAGAGATTATAGGTATAAATGGGAATATATTGAGTAGAAGTCGAGAAGTTATTACTTCTGTTTGCTTCTGATGTGACTGCTGCTGGAATACCGTGTCCAGTTCTAGTGTCCACAGTCCAAGAAGGATGTTGCTAAAAATTGGAGAGGATTCAGAGAAGAGCCACAAGAATGATTATATGATTGGGAAAACATGCCTTATAGTGATTAGAAGCTCAATCTAATCTTAACAAAGAGGTTAAGCGGTGACTTGATCACAGTTTACAAGTACCTACAATGGAAAACCAAAAATTTGATCATTTAATCTAGCAAGCAAAGACATACCACGATCCATTGGCTGGAAGTTGAAGCTAGACAAATGCAGACTGGAAATAAGGAACAAATTGTTACCAGTGAGGGCAATTAACCATTGGAACATCTAATCAAGGGCTGTGGTGGATTCCCTATCACCGGCCATTTTTAAATCAAGACTGGATGTTTTTCTGAAAGATCAGCCCTAGCTAGTTCAAACCAGAATTAAGTCTGGGAAGTTCCATGGCCTTTCGTACACAGGATGTCGAACTAGACGACCACTGTGATCCCTCCTGGCCTCACAATCTATGAATCAATGTAGCTTGGTATTAGCTTACCGGTTCATCATTAACCCAGGTCAGTATTGACTGAGACACGTTACCATCTGATGGCTGATCAGTAGCTTGTGTGAAGTGAGTTTAGAGGTCCTGGATTCATAGGCACTGAGACTGTGGGTAGTCTGAGGCTGGAGCATCCATGGGGGAAAAATGGTGGGTGCTGAGCCCACCCTATCAGCTCCCCCACCACCCTCCTAGTGCCTCCCACCTGCTGACAGGCCCCACAGATTAGTACCTCCCACCCCCTACTCCCCACACCTCCCGCCTGCTACAATCAGCTGTTTAGCTGCCTGCAGGAGGCCGCGGGACAGGAGGAAGGAGTGAGGATTCGGTGCACTTGGGGGAGGGTGTGGGTGGGGCCGGGGCAGAGCTGGCATCGAGCACCCCCCATCGCTTTGGAAAGTCGATGCCTGTGCCTGGATTGGTTCCTGTTGGAGAGGTAAAGCTCCTGTCTCACTGTTCAATCTGTTGTGAAGGTGAGGACAAGCACTGAACGTGTATGGAGAATCAGGTCATCTCTCATTCCTCAGGTTACATCTACACTACGAGCTAGAAATGTAATTCCCCTGCTCATGTACATATACGCTAGCTCTCCTCAAGCATGTGTAGAACGGTAGTAGCCTGTTAAAGTCACTGGCAAAACTCCTGCTGGCTTTAATGGGACCAGGATTTGCTTCAAGGTTTGCATCATAAACCAATATAACCTGGATCCATCTTGTCCCACATATTAAAGTTCTCATCAGTGGTCAGGTAACTTTAGGAAGGGATGGTTTGTTTTTGTTTATATACTTATCCATCACTTGGGTAGATTACACTTGTTCAGTGTGCCTGAAATCTTCCTTCTTTCCCTGGTGAGTTGATACGTCTCAGTAGAAGAGCCTGCTCCTTCAAGATTGTGTCAACATACCAGCTTAGAGTGCAGTATACTGACAACTCTGTGTTCAAATTGTAGGGTAGATTAAATAACAGGGTTTTCCTGATCCCTGTTTGCAGGTTTAGGAGCTCTGAAGGGACAGGGCGGCTCCAGGCACCAGCATGCCAAGCGCGTGCTTGGGGTGGCAAGCCACAGGGACCGCTCTGCAAGTCACTGCGAGGGTGGCAGGCAGGCTGCCTTCGGCGGCACGCCTGTGGAGGGTCTGCTGGTCCCACGGCTTTGGGGGACCTCCCGCAGGCTGCTGCCGAATCCGCGGGACCGAGGACTTCCCACAAGCAAGCCACTGAAGGCAGCCTGCCTGCCGTGCTTGGGGCATCAAAATGCCTAGAGCCGCCCCTGTGTAGGGAGATGTGTGATCTGGTTCTAGCAGCAGCAGCAATCAGTCTGCAGACAGCCAAGAGTAAGGTGTGGGGTAAGTTCTGCTTCTCTGTTTTGGAGAGCAGCCTGCTTTGTGTATCTGTCTTTTGGGGTTCTTGTGTAATATCATTCGGAATGCTAAGAAATAATGTTATGTTGCAACCTTCCAGCAGGTGCATTTGTTTTTATCTAACTTCTCTGCATATGCCATGAATGTAACACACAGTCCTTAAGGAGAATACTTGCAAGTCATTTACATTCTTTGCCTAAATGACTTCAATATTCATAATTCTCAAGGCCTTTGGCCATAGGTACAAGTATGTGTATCTCCAGCATCTTGCATCCCATAATTTGCAAGTTACACAACTCTGCAAATGGAAGGAGATTCCTTTCCAAGGGAATAGAAAATGTGTTCCGATCTGAACAACCTCTACTGTTTATTTGATTGGGGGGTGAGAGGGAATTGTTTAAAAAAAATAGGAACATTTAATAAGCAGATAATGACTTCTCTTGAGGCTGAGATTTATTATAAATAAACACTGACCAAAGTAAAATCACAGGATCTGAGTTGCTGTCATCAAGAGTGAAAAAATGAGTGATGAAGGAACAAAGAATAGTTTAATTTACAGTAAGTGGGGAAAGTATCCAGCACCAGAAACTGAATGCTTAGCCCCTGACATACAGACAAAGCAGGGTAATGCTAGAATTCTGCAGGATTCCATACTTCGCTCCAGGGAGCTTCTCCGTGGCAATAAAAGCTTGTAGGTGTCATCGTCTGATGGGTCTGTCTTCCTCTATGGACTGTCAGAAGGCAGACCCTGGAGGGACAGCTTTAATAACCAGATTTTCAAAAGTGCTCAGCACCCAGAACAATAGAAACTGAGCCATAAGTATATCTGGTCCAGGAAGGCGGCGAGGGTACCGTTATGCCTTTGGGGCTGGTTTATGAGTAGTTTTAGTGTTTTACTCATTGAGTAGCCCCACTGAAATCAAGGCGATTAATCAAGGAGTAAGGTACTATGCAGCATGAGTAAGGGTATAGGAATCTGGCCACGGACGGTGGGTAAAATAGGCCAGGGGAGGCTAAGCTTCCCCTAACCCAGGCTGTGGCCCTGCCCTCACTTCTCATCTTCCCTGAAGCTGGCGGGGACTGAGCTTGCAGCCTGGAGCTCTGGGCTTGGCCAACCAGCGGCCTCGAGCTGAGGTCAGGCTGGCCGGTGTGCCATGGCAGGCGTGCTGGGGGGTGGGGTTCCTCTGGCCAGGGGGTGGGGGAGCTCGGGGCTCTGGTGGGTGAGGGTGGTGGTGGGGCAGGGCCGGGGGCTAGCCTCCCCAAAGTGGGGGTTCCCATGCCACCCAGGAATCTGGCCCTCTGAGGGTATGGCTACATGAGGATGATAAACCCACAGCTGGCCTGGATCAGCTGACTAGGGCTCCCGGGGCTGAAAAATAGCTGTGTGGACATTCATGCTTGTGCTGGAACCTGAGCTTTGGGACCCCTCAAGGGTGGAAGGTCACAGAATGTGGGCTGGAACCCGAGACCGAACATCTACACAGCAATTTTTAGCCCTGCGAGCCTGAGTCAGCTGACCTGGGCCAGCCAGGGCTTTGCCATGGGTCTTTTCCCCCCAGTGTAGACATACCCTGAGAGGTCGCTAGTGTTGTGTGTGTGATACACACCCTTATGCATGTTCAGCTACATTGAAGCTACACCTCACGCACGAGTCTTGTTGGGATCGGAGCCCAGAGGACCCAACGTTATCTCTTTGTGGATGACCCAGCTGAGTGCAGTCTAGATGAGTGTGAAATATCCACCCCAAAGAGGCCAAAACAGATCATTTTACCAGCTTTCCGTTTTTCCTATGGAATAACTCTAGGTTCATTCACTCCTTAGCCTCCCTCTGAGAATGGCAAATGGTTGCTAGTTAATGAAGGGAAAGGAAACTTTTGCTTTTAAGGTCAAGACTGGCAGGTTATTTCACACAAGCCACAGAACACCTATCAGATGATAACTTTGACTCCATCGATACCGGTCTGTGCTGGATTTGAACCCGTGGACCTAGAGGCAGAAGGCCATTTTTTTGCTCACCTGAGCCACTCAACGACTGTAGCATGGGGGTGGTGTTTCTTCAGCAATAGAAGCAGTGCATGACATAGATGAAGTCATTGCCCTTGGCTGCTGCTTTCATATAAATTACAACAGTGGGAGGAACTGAGCAGAAAGCAAATTGTAATGATCTGAAATTGCCAGGAGTGATTGTGAAGCCTGAGTTGTGTGAGTTGCAGCTGCCTCCCCCTGAATGTGAGTCAGTTTCTCATTCCCCTGCTGTGTGAGCGAGCCTCATATGCCACCTTTTGTTATTTCTAGCAAGGTGAAGCCTTTCTGATCATTCTGCAGTAGTCACCGGCGTTGAACAGTCACTTGGATCGCAGACACGTATGCAGCAATTAAGCGAATGTGCACAATTCATGAAATACTAACCACGGTGGAGTAGAAGGAATAGCTGACGACAACTGACCTATGAGTAAGTGATGCCATATCTGTCTTCCGGGCTGCAGAATGCCTGGAGCTTTGCTACAGTTGCAGAAGTTGGGTTTGTTGCACTTCCTGCCCCAAATCTGTATTAGGGAATATCACATTGGCCTCTTGTTTGTCATTTCATTCCATCTGTATTAGGACAGAAGGTTCGGGGAGTGAGAGAGGGGGAATACTACTTTCTGTATCAGTGTTTACTGTGAATGTGAAGTCGGGGGGGGGGGGACTCCTAGTTTCATAGATTCTAGGGCCACGAGGGACCACTGAGTAGTAGGATTAATTGATTATTTGCATTATTGTAGCACCTACGATCCCCAGCCACGTGCCAGGATCCCATGGGGCTAAACATTGTACAAACATAGGATAAAAAGATGCTCCCTCCACCAATCTAAGTGTGAGAGATGGTTAATAATACTTAGCGCTCTATTTTGCATGCTCTAAACATGAATTAATCTTCACAGCACCTCTGCGACAGGGAAATCTGTGTGGTGGTGGTAATAGTGGTGAAGTTTTGAAACCGCTAAGCTGTAGAGGAGTTTAACAAACACCAATACAAATAAGGAAAATAGCACAAATAATGATGGGGCGCCCAGGTCAGTGTTGTAATGTATGTAGCAGTGTCACTATGACTCTGTGTACTGCACCTTTAATTTTCCAAGAACTCTGTCTACCACGAGGCCCTCTGTTTTGGAGAATGGCACACAACACTCTCAAATGGAGACTTCGTGATGGTTTTGTGTCCCTTCAGTTGCTGAAAGCAGTTAGCATGGCTCTGCTGCACTTAATATCCAAATACATATACCCAAGTATGTTGTGACTAGGGAAGGCCCCAGCTTCATGGCAGCCTGCTCTTGAGGAAAGCTTGAAAGCACATTATCAGCTGCTTGAGATTTCCTCTTCACAGGCATTTCCTTGCAAAAATGTCGCTTTGCACTTCG
Organism: Chelonoidis abingdonii; assembly: GCF_003597395.2. Taxonomy (NCBI): domain Eukaryota; kingdom Metazoa; phylum Chordata; order Testudines; family Testudinidae; genus Chelonoidis; species Chelonoidis abingdonii. The sequence goes on along the minus strand of NC_133788.1, from coordinate 7,504,632 downwards.
CAGCCCCACAGTACCCAGCAGACATGAAACAATGCTATATTGTTAAGTGGGCCTGCCAAGAATAAAGTCTGAACAACTGGCTGGTTCTACCCAGTTCCTGTGGAAATTACTTGGCCGGCTGATTTATGTTTTATTAGCTGGTCCTTGAGTTTTGCTCATGGAAAAAACGTCCCCAGATGGAACTCTCCAATGGCCTGTTTCACACTGCTACCATTCTACCTCAGAAAACATCTGCTACCTTGACTCATCTTACTGCATAGAGGCCATCTCTGAACACCTTTGGTCAGCTGTGTCATCTGCCTGCTACTAGGACTAGTTCAAATGGACTAAGATGGGAATCTGTTTGCAGAAAGCTCTGCCCCTTCATCGGACAAGCTTTGAATTGCAAAGTGTGTGTGTGTGTGTGTATATGTTTGTGTAGGGGGGCATATAGTCATGAAGTTGTAGTAAACACACAGCCTCTCATGAGGCATCTAAGAGACACTGCATTCTGAGTGAGCTCAGTTTCCCTCCACGTGCACTATAGGGAATGAGTGGGTTTTGTGTGCGTTGGGAGGTTCGGTTAAGCACCAAAACACTCAGATGTGTCTCCATAATGCTTGGGTCTGCAGAAATGGGGTGGGAGGTCCATGAGAAACAGGTTTTCATGATTACTAGCACTTCCTGGTTTGGTTTGGATTAGAAATCCCAGAACAGAAGACTGACATGGCTACAACAACACAGCACAGAAGAGTAGTCTGTCTTTCCCAGTGCTTCCAGACCAAACTTGATCCTTGACGTGCAGAGAAAGAAATGAGGGATGAAGGTGACTAAACTTTTCTGAACCATTTAATCCATTACTTTATCACTTTTTAAAAAGCAACAACACTGATCTTTGGATGAAGATTAAGGGGTTTTGGTTGTATCCAATTTGGTCTTAACCATCTATTGTAAGACAAAGGTGCTTTAACTTGGGCTAGACAAAGCCATGAGGAGATTTGTATAAGAACCCCAAAAGAATTAAGCAGTCTTACCGGGACTGTGGTCTTAAATCTGGCCGTCATGTGAATGGAATCTGCCTTTGTGAACCCATTTTGACATCAGAGCTCCTATGTAATGCCCAGAAGCATATGAAGAGATGCATGAGTGCTTTACTCCAGTACAGCATATCTGCAGTATTCTGTCCTTTCTTTAGCAAGAAATGTTTAAACCCTGTGCTACCTGTCCATCTCTAGCGGGCTGTCCACCGGCAAATAAACCTCATCGTTCCTTTTAGAAAGAAAAGGGGAAAACACCATTGTCCAGGGCCCAGGTGATTAACCATCAGAGCAAACTACCAAAGGAAGCAGAGGATTCTCCATTTCTTGATGTCTTCAGATCAAGACAGGATGCGTCTCTGGAAGAGATGCTTCATCAAACACAAACTAGTGCCTTCATTCTAGGGGTAAATTAGTGAAATGTTATGGTCTCTTTAATGGTCTCTCTTTTAATGGTCTTTAAATCTATAGTAATTTTTACTCCGTTTTATTCGTAGCTAGGCAAAACTTCTGTGTAATGGAACCCCAAATTTAGGAGAATATGTAAGCCAGTATCTTCATTTCCTTAAAGTCCCATCCCTGCCATAATAAGCTCAGAAAACGGCCATTCAAATAAGAGGTGGCATGGAGCGAGTAGTGATCGCTGATACCAATTTGGCTATGAATTCTCCACATAGTTTAGTGTGTGCTACAACATCCTATTTTTGTTTACCTGCCCTTTGTTTTTTTTATCCATCTGTTACAGATAAACAATCCTTTAGACTGGAAGCTTTCTGGACAGGAATTGTTGTTTACTAGTTGTGTTTCTAGCACAATCGGTTGTTTGAGACTTCTAGGTACCACTGGAATATAAACAATCAATATTTCAGTCAGCCTGTGCTGAGTTCTGAACTCCAGCTTTGGAGTGTTTGATGTGAATCTGGGTTGATTGATGGTTCAGGGTGGAAAGCATGCCACAAAGGATAGTAGAGATGGGCTGTATCAAATCCTTGGATCCACGTTGAAATCAGAGTTCACAGATCGAGCTTCTCTCCATAAAGGCCTGAATTGGAATGCTCCAAAACTTAGTCAAGGTTGAATTTGTATCTGAATTCCGAACTCCTAAGTTTGGGAATGTTTTCAAATTGGTATTTTGCTGCAGATTGTTAGAGAGAGAGTGAGTGTGTGGGTTCAAAGATGAAGATCTTTAGTATCCATCCCAAAGCCAGGCAAACCTTCACGGCTTTAGCTGAGCTTTGCTTTGACACCCTGACTCCCTTTCCATAGTCATCGATTTTTGAGGCCAGAAGGGACCATTGTGATCATCTAATCTGACCTGCTGTATAACACAGACCCAGGGGTTCTGCATCAAACCCGTGATTTCTGATTGAGCTAGAGCAGATCCCTTTAGAAAGACATCCAGCCTTTAGTTAGAGGCTATAAATAGCAGTGAATCTACCACATCCTGAGGTAAATTGTGCCAAGGGTTAATTAAATTACCCTTATTGTTAAAAATGTGCATCTTTATTCCTAGTCTGAATTTGTCTACCTTTCAGATTGTAGCCATTGACTCTCATTTTGCCTTCATCTGCTTTATCAAATCTTTTCCCATGCAGATACTTACAGACCATAATCGAGTCCTCTTAACCCTCTTGTGGATAAGTCTCTCCTGTAAGGCACGTTTTCCAGGTCTTGGATAATTCTAATAGCTGTTTCCTGAACTCTTTCCAATGTGTCAACCTCCTCTTAAAAGTATGGACACAGTTTTCCAGCCGTGATTTCACTAATACTGTGTTTGAACTTCACATTGGGTGTGTGATCTGGCCTGTACCACTGTGAAACAAAATGACTATCACAGCACAGTAGTGCTTGCATCTTCAGGGACTCAGAGCTTTTGCAGAGTACTTACATACTTTTGAAAATCCCACCCTAAGTGATGTAGGGACATTTGAAAATCTCCTAAGTGACTACATATTCACCCCCCACTAGCAGTAGAACTGATGGTTTTCTACTAAGTGCTTTAGGCCATACAGGCACTTTAGAAACCAGTTCTATTCTACTGCGTTTGTTCTGCTTACAGATTTTGAGGCTGGACAAAATGGTGTCATTCTGGCTTAAGGAGCCTTTTTTCCAAGCCAGTTGCTGCTGCACGCTCAAGTATTGTCCCTGGAGCCTCTGAAATGCCTCTGGAGAGTCAGCATTCTGTGCGTGCACGGTTTGCCTGGATCAGTCCAGCCTCTGGACCAAGACAAATGTTTACACACAATAAGCAAACTGCAAGAGGAAATGGGAGAGAATGTCCTCTCTGCGTGACAGACGGTGGCTGTGCTGAATCTGGGGACAGCCTGCTGTCTTAGGGAGCCACACCCGACTTAAAGGGGCCTGTCCATTTCCCTCTGCTCCTGTACGTGGGCCCTCCCCAGCATCCTCATGTTAGACCATATTTCCTCCTCCATGCTATCACTGCTAAGCAAGTGCAGGGACTCTGTCTCTCTTGCTTCGTACGTATACATGCTGAGATACAGGCTTTTCATGTCCTGGGTACGGGCTCAGTTAGTTACAGTAAAGGTCCAGGTTGCAGGCGGAAAGCCTAGTTCTCCTGCTATCCAGACCACAAGGATTTTCAGTACTTTTCGGGCACTTTTAGGCCTGCATTGCTTATTGGAACCAAATCTTTGGTGGTTCCCCCCCACCAGTGCTCATTCCCTCGTCTTCTCCTGACAACTACGCCATTTTTAGCTCTTCTTGCCTTCTATCCACCCTCTCACTGATGCTTTTCTCTCCCGTTTTTCTCTTCTGCTGTCCTCATATTCAGCAGCTGTTTCTTACCACCCCCTATTTTGACTACTTAGTTAACTATTGACCCAGGTGGAGCTGTTCTGTTGTCTTTAATCTTTCTGTTTTCCATATACAAATATCAGGCTGAAGCAAGCAAGACAAAGAGCCCACAAGCGCTGCAAGTTGTAATGAAAATGTTGTTGTGCTTGCTTTGGCTTAAATTTATTCTCCCACAAATCGGCCCTCGCATGAAATCCCCTTAATTTTAAATTCAGATCACCTTTATAGTTCATGTGGTCCTTTCCTTCCTCTCTGCAGTGGGTCCCTGCCCCGATCACACCTGCCCTGCCCAGCAGTGAAGCTGTGTCACCCTATGGGACCAGCATGGCTTTATTTTAATAGCACTTTATTTTAATCAAAGGCAAATGTCCAAAGCACTTTGCACATCAAGCGATTTGCATGAACGTTGGTTGATGGAGCTGGAGCTGCTGCTAACTAGACAAAGCTGCTAAAGGAAATGACACAGTCAGGACAGGTCTGAGGGGAACAACAGAACAGTGTCGCTAAGCCAGCCATCAAACCCTGGTTTTGGCGTGGCTCATCTCTCCATGTTCTTCACCAAAGCACAAACGGGAGTCGCGCTCGGCAACATGGACCTTGTGCTGGTCAGAGCATCCAACAGTGGGAACGTGTTTTTAGCTATCTTTAACTTACCCCATGTAGGGGTTAGTTTCAGAGGGTGACTTTTCTACCCCAAAACACAGGGGTTCTGCAGAGAATTGCTTTGCATTCCCACTAGTCCCAGGGACCATTGTGTGCCCAAACTGATTATCTCATCAAGGACGGGGTTTGGGGAAGGGACTTTATGGCAGGATTTACCCACGTCTTCCAGGTTAACAAGACACACGATGCCCTGGACATGATTCTAGTACTGACTCCAAGGAGGTACAGGGGTTAAACATGGATGATGGTATCATTCCAAAGCATGCCGCACATGATGAAAAGAAAGCGAGTATGTGACACCCTAAGGGGTAAGATGGAGAGTTGGAGCCGCTTGTGGATCTCTACCAAGGGGCTACGGAAGAATTCCAGAGTGGGGTGCTCAGATAGAACACAGACAAGGTGCTTGACAGAGACCTGCTTCATTCAGTGTCTCAGTTATATAACATGAGCTTCTTAAAGGTACAGTTCCCCACATGGGCTGCTTATGCATGCTTGGTCCGGGGGCTGGTGGTGAATTTTTGTACTTCTCTTGGAGTCTAGTTTACTCCCAGAAGATGAATAGTTTGGGTGTTTGAACTACCCAGCCACTGACAGGCAGACTATCTACCAGTGGAGAAACTGAAGCATAGCTGCATCCTGAGAGTGACAGGTAAGAAATTCCTGCATCCTTATTTCCATAATATAGCATCTACCTTCATGACTATAATGATTTTATAACCCTTTTCTCCCATAATGGTGAGTTGTGCGTCTACTGTCTGCCTCTTCCTCCTCTCACACTGTCTGAACGCATGCTTGAGCGGACACTATCTGCTGCATTGCACTGCCCTTGTGTTTGGTGTAACTGAGCTCACTCAGGCTGGCTATGCTTACATGCAATCCTCTGCATGTTAGGTCTCTAAACGGCAGGTTTTCAAGTCCGGAGCACTCACAGTTGGAGCCAGATTTTCCAAAGTGCTCAAGCCCCAGCAGCGCCTATCGAGAGAAGGTCAGATTCGCTCAGCAGCCAGCATACACCTGTTGTGATGGGCTCTTTGGCAAATCTGGCCCTAACTCCTGTTAAATATAGACACTTGCTGCAGTTAAACTAATGCTGCAAGTGGAAACATAGGCTGGATGCCGAAGGGCAAAGGGATTTACACACAGGCAAATTGAAGGCTCAGTGCCATCAGAGGTATGAAGTGTAAGTGTGTGTGTGTGTGTGTGTGTGTGTGTGTGTGTGTACTAAGAAAATAGCAGGATGTGGGGTCTGGATTCAGCTTCCCAGCCACATTTGCATTGAAAATCTCAACTCTGAAATGCAAAAGGATCAGTGAGTTTTTGACATTTAATGCAGGACTTGCCTACCTATTACCAGAGGAAGAATGGTTCTGTGGTTAGGGTATTAGCCTAGAACTTGGATGACCTTGGTTCAGATTCCCTGCCACAGATTTCCTGCGTGATCCTGGGGAAGTAACTTATTGTTTCTGTGCCTCAGTTTCCCGAGCTATACAATGGGGATAATAGCATTGCAATGCTATTACAGTGGTGTTGTGGGGATAAATGCATTAGATTGTGAAGTGCTTTGAGATCTACTGATGAAAAGTGCTATGTAAGAGCCAAGTATCAGAGGGGTAGCCGTGTTAGTCTGGATCTGTAAGAGACAGATATTATTATTTATTACAGAAGCAGCTAAACTGTCATCGCAGTTTGTGATGCCTCTGTGGATGTTTCCGTTTTAAAATGTCCCTTTTTCTCAGCAATGTATAACTCAGCCTAAATATTTATTCTGGTAATAGCTGTCTATAATGCCAGAGAATGGAAAACCCTGAGCTTTCCTCTGCTGACCAGCCCACCCCCAGAGTTTTTTCTGTGGTAGGAAAAAAATATGAATTTAAAATAAACTATACACCCCCAAATTCAGATAACATTCCCTCTTCTGGATGAATATGGACAGCAGTGGAGCTCAGAACTGCCTTCTCTGCAGCCTGTAGGGGCTTTCTTTTCACCAGGTGTAGTAATTTTGTCCACAAAACAGCGGTACCCATTACCCATGAGCATCCCACAACCTGGGAGGCAGCACCAAAGATCTGACAAATCCCTCCCTGGCTGCCCCAAGCCTGAGTGTGGGTGTAATTGTGAGCAGATCTCCAGTGTGCTCACAACGAGGGGTTGTGCATGCATGCTGAGTGGAATCCTTGCCCCAGTGAAGTACATAGGAGTTTTGCCATTCATGTCAGTGAGGTCACAGTTTCATGCACTGGGCTTGTGCCACAGCTCTGGTTTGCACATATATTGGTGGGATTTGTATGCCAAAAATTGGGCCTGGGTATAGAAGCCCCACCCTCCTTGTGAGGTAGGTATTGAGAATAACCCACTTGGACACATGGAGCCAGTCCTGGCTGATGGGTCATTTAAGTGACAAGCTCCTCTTGAGATACTTTTGATGATGTTTTATAACCCTTATAATCTAATTCTATCCTATACCTTTGAGGTGGGGGATCCCTAGTGGGCATGTGGTTTTACAATACCTAGTACCAAGGGGCTCTGATTTCAGTTGGGATGGGGGGTTGCTTCTGTAAACAGGGTCTACGGAACATCCTTTTCTCTCATCTTCCCATGTGGCGTTCGTGACTATATGGAAGCCCCACAGGCTGCACTGACTCAGACTTGTAGCAGGGCGAAGATGATGGGTTATTGAATTCACTTCTCGGTAGAACCGAGCATTCAGACGTGCAGGGGAGGGCGAGGGGAATGATTTTGTTCTCCTCCCAGTCCCCCCTGCCCCCATCTTCCATCACAATAACTAAAAGCAGATCCAGGGAAGCCTGCATCACCTGTTGCATAAGGCAGTCTAACAATGACACTGCCCGGCCTCGAGCACTGGAGCGGGTTCCGTTGTACCTTTGGGGGACAATGCCAATTCATTTCAGGCCTAAAATAACATAACATTTGAAACTAATGAAGGGGTGGAGACGGTCACAGCTAGATTAAACACAGAAATTGCCCCCTGGGTCCCAGGCAAGAAGCAACTTTACTTAGCCACGTTTTTTTTAAAACCTGTTCTTTGAGGGAGGTATAAATTTTCCAGGCTAAGCAGTGCATGAAGGCTGACTTCTTGTGTTGCTCACAATGAGAAAGGAAAGTTGGCAGATCTCCACTCTATTGTGAAGGGACTTATAAAATTAAAGAGCTTCAGCTGGACTTCCTACTGACTGACTTTATCGAGGCTAACATGCACTTGGCACTTCACTCCAAGCGCGCCTGGCTCCAAAGCCGTCCAGACGTACTCCAGGTCCGTGCAAAGCGTAGAATTGGCAGTCGGGAATGAGCTGTGGAGTTACGCCATCTGTCAGCCCCAGCTTGGGAAAAAAGGACATGTTTCCAGCCCTATGTTGCCCCCTTTGTTCCTGCTGCTGGACCTCCTTCCCTGCAGCCCCCCAGCTGCAGCAGGCATGGTGGAGATGGGGCAGACAAGGGGAAGGGCCAAAGGGCAATATGCTGACAATCCCCAGAAGCCAGGTGGTCCTTTTTGGAACCACAGACAGCTGGTGCAGGTTAGCTGGATAGTAGAACAACTGATCAGAAATTCAACCCAGGCAAGTTCCTAGGAGGTGCCACGGACCAATCCACAAAACGCTGTTGCCTGAACGGGGCTCGGATTAAGGGGGTGTTGTGTGTTGCATCCCCTATGTCAGTGGCCTATGAGACATACCCCATTACACTGCAACGTATGTGTATAGGTCCTTGGGCTCCGGGGGTCGTGCACTCTTACAGCACGTTGTCCCTGGAGTGAATAGAGTCCCCTACATTTGTATTTATTCCGAAGGCATGTCAGGAAGTGAATCAAGCAGCCATCAGAAAACAATTCTTCCGATCCCTTCACTGTTTCCTCCTTTTTGGCCCCAGCAAGGTGGAGTGCAGGGGACTGGCTTAATGACCTCTCCCTTTGTGCCCTTTGCATTGCTGGGGACAGTCGTGAAGCATGAGGCCAACAGTGTAGTGGGTCTTTCTTCTGTGGTCATCATGAAGCAGCCAAGGAACGGTAACAGCTACAGCACAGCCTTGTGCATGAGCTCATCCAGCCTGCTGGAGGGAGAGAGAGCCACAGGAAATGATGTGGATTCTTGTTACAGCCAGGGCTGGAAGAGGGAACCAAGTGGGGGTTGAGGGAGAAAAAATGATGACAAAATAAAACAACAACAAAAAAACCCTAACACCCCTGCCAACAAAGGACACCTCTTTTGCCACATTGTAGTTAATTGCCACACAGATCTGATCTTTTACCGTTAGAACAGTTGGCTGTGGAAGGAAGGGGAACACTAACAAACAGGTCAATGTTGGTATCTTTCAGTCTCAAGTTTTTATGCAATTTGATTGACTTAAACGTTCCTGAGCTGGACTATAAGGTCAAATGACCATCCTCTGAATGCTGATCCAGATCACCACTTTACTATTTGGACCCATCGCTACAGTGGGCTGAACCAGCACTTCAGATCTAAACATCCTGGGATTGAGATGAGTTCTGAATTTTGCTGCTTGGCAACACCCCTGGCTTGCACAGGACATTGAAGACATAAAGAGCTAAGATAAGAATTACTGTGCTATTAAGAAAAAAGCTAAATGCAGAGCTTAGTATATGGCCACTGGAGTTTCAGTATAGTCACAAATAGAAAAATAGCTGTGTAAAATAGGTACAGCTCATATATTATTAAATAAGGAGCCCTCACTGTCTATCTCATAGAACTGGAAGGGACCCTGAAAGGTCATCGAGTCCAGTTGCAGCCTTCACTAGCAGGACCAAGTACTGATTTTGCCCTAGGTCCTTAATTGGCACCTTCAAGGGCTGAACTCATAACCCTGGGTTTAGCAGGCCAATGGTCAAACCACTGAGCTATCTTTGGTTGTTTTGTTTTAGATCACATTTGCCTTGTTACAAATTAGAAGATGGTTTCTCTAATAGCTGCTTCTCTTTCTGCCTCTTAAATATTCTGCAGCTGGATCCTTAGCTCTTGGGTGGCTGGTATGTGAAGCACAATGGGATCCAGTGCATTTTCTCCTTTAGCTGCACCATCTAGACCAAGTTGACATATGCAGAAACTTGCAGGTGTCCATAAAATAAGCAGATAAAATGCACAGGCCCAGTGGGAGGTTGAGAAAGGTACTTGTAAGCTGATGCACCTGTAGCTGAGCCAGGACATGAACCCATGTCTCTTGAATCCTAGGCCAGTACCCCGTCCCTAGATCCAGATGTTGAACAGAGCTGTTAACAGCAGTAGCATTCCAGTCCCTTCCTTCCTTTAGGGTGGTCTTTATTTAACACTGGAATGTCAGCTGTAAACAAAGCTGTAATGGACTTTCTGAAACCCAGGACCTGCTGCCTGGCTTTTTCCACTGTTCCCTGCAGTCTTCTCCTCTCAGACCTTCCACCTGGTTGGTGCAGAGCTCATCCTCAGTCCTTCCTGTGACCCTTATAGGAAGTTCTGCCTGTAAGCTTTCACGTGACTGTGGGTCATCTGTCTCATCTGGCCAGCCATTGCCTTGACATAAGGCACTTGTTACACAGGTGCTTTACAGCCACATCATACCCTAAAGAAGAGGTCGTCCTTCAGTTCCAAACTCAGGCTTTCGGGGTTCAATATCTCAGCTCTTTGGCCCGAGGCTCAGAATACAAGTTGTCGATCCAGATGCAAATGTCTGTGAGACAGTCTCATGACTCGCCCTCCCTGGCTTGCATGTGCAGTATCACACTTCTGTATCTACTACATCTAGTCCCTCAAAGGGTGCCATCAGCAAAGAAAATCAGCATTGATGGAGAGTGTTGCCTTCCACACAAGGTTTTACTGTGTATTCTCATTTTACACTGAGGGCTTACAGTTGAATCTCTAGATGTAGTGTTTCTCTGTTGTTTATGTCTACCAAAGCTTGTACTAACCAATGTTAGTAAATTAATAGCTTAACAGGAATTGTAAAGCAACTCCGGATGGATTTGGGGTTAAAACTTTGGATTGGGTTTCAAGTAATCTAAATTCAATTCCCACCTCTGCCACACCCTTCCTTTGTGACCTCAAGCAAGTCACTTAGCCTCTGTATGGCTCAGTTCCCACCTGTAAAATGAGAATCATGCTTTTCTCTCACCATTTGTCTGTTTTATTTATTTACAGAGTAAAGATTTGGAAAGATTAGATTTTTATTGGTAAATGTTGGTAAACATAGATTTTGTCGGTTTGACTTTATAGTGAAAAACTATTTCCATTTAATATAATTAAAATTTACAGATGGGCAAAGTAAGAAAAAAATGCTGCTTGAGAACTTAAGGTTTGATTTAAGGAGGTCGACTTTGTCTATTTTAACCTGTGATGTTGACAATTTGTGTGTTAATGGTTAAAAAGCTTTAAGCTTTTTGAATCTCGTTGTCTTCTGTCATTAAATAATTATCTGACCGTCTCATAATTTCCTGCAAGTGTGAAAATTTAAACCGATAAAAATAGAGAGAGCTTAAAAATAAACATTGAGATTATCCGTCAAAATTAGATATTAAAAAAAAAAAAAGGAATTCTGCCAAACTGGGAGTGGGTGACAGGGGATGGATCACTTGATGACCTGTTCTGTTCATTCCCTCTGGGGCACCTGGCATTGGCCACTGTTAGAAGACAGGATACTGGGCTAGATAGACCTTTGATCTGACCCAGTATGGCCGTTCTTCTGTTCAAACCTGATTATAAGCTTTTCAGGATAGCAATGCTTTCTTACTCTGTGTCTGCATAGGGCATGGCACAATCTGGATCTGATCTCAGCTAGCGGTTCTAGGTAGTACTGTCATGCAAATAATAAATATGAATAGCTGGTGCTGACTTCAGTGATCCCTAAAAGTTTACAGAAAAGGGGAATTTTAAAAAAGTGACTCAGGAGAAAGTGCAGTTTCTGCCCTAATGAAGGGAGCAGCCTCCTACACTGTTCTAAAGCTTCCTGGACTTGCCAATGAACTTCAAACTCCTTTAAAAGAATTGTAAAACATCTAGTCATTCCAATGTTAATGGTTTCCCTTAATTAAAAACTTGGAATTGATCTGGCCAGTGAGAAGACTGTGTAGTCCTAATGTTTTGCAAAAGTCTCATTAAATCAGTTAGATTGCAGTTTAAATTCAGTCTATTTAATAATTAAATAGCTAGGGAGTGATGCATTAGTGGCTGTATAATGACATGATTAATGGGATGAATCTTTGCTTTAAGGAATAGCATGAAGTACGACCCAAAATCCAATCTTTTCACTCTAGAAATTGGATGTGGTTTTCAGGGATCCTTTACCCTCAATGTAGAAAGAAGATAAAGCGCTTCCCCCCCACCCCCCCCCCCCCCCCACACACAGACAAGGATTTTGTACAACTCACAGTTTTAGGGCTGTTTGTGTCAAACCTAGGCATTTGGTTCAGTTCACTTAAATTTTTTTTCAGAATTGCACAATAGATTTGGGGGCCTGAATTTGGATTTCAAACACTGACCCCTAAGTTTGAGTATTCCAGTAGAGTTTAGTGTAATGATTACCAGCATATGATTTTTTCAGCAAATTCCACAATTTCCACAGTTCTATTCACAAATTCACTGGTCTTCTACCAGTGTATTAATTTCTCATTCTACTGTTGCTTAAAATTATTTGCTAAATACCTTCTATGAATAGCTCTTGGTAAATAGGTACTGCACAAGCAGTTCATTGTTGGAATTCGAAATTCTAGCTGCATTTGGTTAGTTCTGACTTGGATACACAGGGCACATGGTATAGTTCTTCTTCTGGAGATGGATCCACATAACTCTTATGCTCAGGTTTCCAGTGTAAACACTCATGTATAAATATTAAAGATTGGCTTTCTCTGCGTGTAAAATCCACTGTTTCTATGACCATTGCTGCCAGTTAATTTGTTTGATAGAATATCTGCAGAAAGCAAATGCGAAGAAGGTTCTAATGTAATTGGAGTGAATTCATTTTAAAATGCAAATGAACACTACAGGAAACATTTTTTTCATGATTTGCTCAGCTTTAATGCTCAGACTTTTCCCATATACAAAAGTAGCTATCTGTCTAGGTACTTGTATGAACTTCTTCTCTCCAGTGCCGGAGCACTTCACGATCATTACAACACCTGTGAGAGAGTTATTTTTACAAACGGGGAACTGAGGCACAGAGCGGGTTAAATGACTTTCCCAAGGCCCACAGGAAGTCTGTAAATGAGCTGGGAAGTGAGCCTAGTTCTCTTGAATCCCAGTCCAATCCTTCCAAAGCTAGTTGATCTATAGGTTAAAGACAGATTGAAATCTGCATATGAGAGAGAGGACGGTCAGTGTCTGTGACTCCTCCCCCAGCAAACCACAGCAAAGCCAAGAACAAAATGGCCACTATCTCTGCAGACAGGTTCAGTTCTTTAAAAATGTAATATCCTGGGACGTAGGCAATGCAGACTCCCTGCTTCATGCATCAGCATTTAGATGTGGGAGTTTGGCTCAGGGTGATCTCTACCCCAGCATTCTGTATTTAGTGAGCAACTCAGCAACCCTGTCTAGCCAACCATGACACGTTAAAGGCTCAGGTTTAATCGGTGCATTAGAAAGGCACAAGTAGCTCGAGGCTCACAGAAAATATTCAGCACTAGGGGAGGCTTCTGTAAATGTGGAGGGAGGAGAAGGGTGGTGACGTCAGCCTAGGAAGCAGCATGACAGGTGCAGAGCCATTCGCTCCCCCCATCCCTGAAGATAAGGTATCGTGAGGGATAGCCGCAGGTGCTGTTTTGGTCCCAGCCCCGGTGCTACTTACATTTCTTAGGCCTAAGGTGAACGCCAGCGTCACCTCACCTTTTGGTTACTCCGGCTGTTGTGTTTTGCAGACCCTCTTGGGTCAAGGCTGTTAGCAAGTGTTCAGACACCTGCATGTATCTGCACACCACCATAATGTGATGAGACAGTCGCTATGGCAACACTTTAATTAAAGAAAACAGCAGCATATTAAGCCCCTCCACTTTTTCAGCGTGAAGTATGAAGGGTGCTCCGGAACTTTAAGAAACTGCTTCTGCATCCTCTGTTCAGTTTTTCATGGACTATGGGGGTCTTGCATTTGAAAGCCTCTGATGGTCCCTGTGTCCGCTGGCTCCTTCTCTTCTGGAGCTGAGTACTGATGTGCTGTGTAAGAGAAGCAAGTCCCTTTACTCCTAGGGCATGGGAAGATTTTTAGGAAATAAACCACTATTGGAAAATTTGCAAACTGAGGAATGCACATTATTCTAAGCATTAGGACATTAGGTTGGACATTAGGAAAAAGTTCCTAACTGTCAGGGTAGTTAAACACTGGAATAAATTGCCTAGGGAGGTTGTGGAATCTCCATCTCTGGAGATATTTAAGAGTAGGTTAGATAGATGTCTATCAGGAATGGTCTAGACAGTATTTGGTCCTGCCATGAGGGCAGGGGACTGGACTCGATGACCTCTTGAGGTCCCTTCCAGTCCTAGAATCTATGAATCATTTCTGTAAGCCTTCAAAGGAAACTATTCCTGTCCAGTTCGAATCTATTCTGCCATATTAGGGTTTGAAATGATCCAGCAGAACCAAACAGTCTGAGGTTTGTCATATCTGTAAAATGTTGCCCTTCTATAGAATCTTTCATCCAGATTCTCAGAGCACTTCAGACATTTAATACATGTATCCTCACAACACTCTCTCTGAGATGGGTCCGCATCATTTAGCCTCATTTTACAGAAGGGATAAGCAAGGCAGGGAGTGACGTGACATACTCATCCTCACAAAACCCTAAACTCTCCAGTATTCTCCCCAAGCCCTGTAGTGTTCAGTCAATACTGTAACACATTTATCTGAAGAGGGTTACGCTGCTAGTTAATCGCAGAGCCCGGAATAGAATCCAGAACTCCTAACCTCTCCTGTTCCACCTTGTTATATGCTCCAACCTCCTGACACTTAGTTCCTGTCCCTTGTACTGTCCTTTTAAAGTTTGAGTAAGGTGATTCCCCCTTGCCCCCCCACCGAGTGTAATATACTGCAGGTAGTAGGTGACTGGCATGGAAATTAGAAGCTCTGTTGACAAGACGCATTAGCAAGATTTTTTTGTATTGTGTATGAATATTGGAGTTTTGTGTCTTTGGCTCCTGCTACTACGAGCTTTATCTGTCTATGTTGTCCAGACTAAGTGCTTATGGTCCTGTCTCAGTATTAACTGGGTTCACTGTGGAACCTGGATGGATTATTTGGGGAGCAGTCTCTGCTTTTGTTGTCCTAACATCATAGTCAGAAAACCAGAGGGAAAGATAAGTGTTCACTGAAGTGCAGAATATAACAGACTTGAGCAGAATCATGAAAAATATTTGCAAAGCAACAGTTTGGCCCAAAAGGCCCAGTTGATATCAATTCCTGGAGCAGGTGGTGACCCGGAAAGGTTTTGAAGTCGAATGTTTGCCCAGAATGTTCCATGCAACGTTAACAGCTCTTACATAAACAGGATTAGGTAGCACCCAGAGCATGATAAGGACGTATCAATGCAGAGCTGAATGATGCAAGAATGAGATCAACTCAAAAATATTTATCTTCGGCTGTTCTGCTACACCCACTCTTCCCCGGCCAGCGGAGCTGCAGGTGCCTTTCCTGCCCTGTGGTATCCCCACGGTAGCCCAGTGCTTGGCGACAGCCGTGCAGGAGCAGTTTCACCAGTCAGTGAAACATCTGGGCCCAAACCCTGCTGGTCTCAAAGTCACACTGCTAGTGCAGTGGGGCTGGCAGGATTTGCCCTCTTCGTGTGCTTCTTCCTATCACTCTTCAGGTGTCAGGCCCAGTGAGACGGGCGTCAAATTAAATAGGTGGCAATGCAGTTTAGGGATAAAGCACTGGATTGGGACACAGGAGACCTGGATTCTGGATTCTGTCACTGCTCTGCTGAGGGACTTTGGACAAGTAACTTTACCTCTCGGTGCTTACTCAAATGTAAAATAGATAATGATTCCTACCTCCTTTGTAAAGTGCCTTGAGAGCTCTTGATGAAAAGCACTAGATAAAAGCAAGGTGGTTGGGGGCGTTACTCTATATTGCTAGTGATCAGTTTTGTTTCCTCTCCTTAACCTGGTGCAGAGCGCTCTCTGCACCACTAGCCCCATGACAGGGCTGCCGTGCAGTGAGGCTGCCCGTGCAGTGGTCGCTCGGGAGCGTGCATGCCATGGAGCTGGCTCTGTGCTGACTCCCACATAGCATCAGGATCAGATTATACAGACTCAGTTGTCCCCCTATCCTGTGCAAGTGCTGCGTCAGGTGGAAAGCTGCTGCTCCAGCTCCTAGGTAGAGCAGCAGCAGCAAAAGGAATGTGCGCAGGGAGATAAACGCGTTGCAGCCTTGGAGCCCCGTCCTCGGTTAGGGAGGGTGGATTTCCAATTAGGTTTTAATAGGCATGAATTTCACCCTTATTTTGCAGAATCCTACAACTTTCAGGGCATTCCTTGCAGAATCCGCTGACGTACTCTGGATTTACTTGCTGTATAACTGAGTGCAGAATAAAGTCTAGGAGTTCTCTCCCAGAGAAACAGGCTTACGTGCAGGTTTCGCCCGCTTCTCCCCACCAACAAACGTAGATCGTAGGGTTCAGTTGCTTACTTACATTTAATGTTGCAGCAGACAACAAACCTGGTAATGTTTACGTGAAATATTAATACTCCCTGGAAATAGGCCACAAAGTAACTATGTAAGTGGGTGTTCTGCTTCCTAGAGGCAGTCTGGCCCAAAGAGATAAGAGGCAAGAACAGGAAGTTGGTCAAGTGAGTTGTGTATTTCTCCTTTTAGCTCTACGGCTTTCATGGTGACAAGCCAGACAGGGTCTGCAAAGCCTTTATCAGATCTAGGTATTACCCTCTGGCAGGGAGTTTTGTGGTTTAGTGGATTACACTGTTTGTTTGTATTGTGCTCTTGTACTATGGCAATAGGAGAAGGAAAATATTCAAATAAGGACAGATTTCCCTGTCTGCTTTTGCATCAGGTACAGGCATGTAGTACGTGGAGGCTCCCTTATAGCGAGTGAAAATCAAGCTCTCAGTGGCAAACAGAAATCTTCTTCCTGGACTCCAGGGGAACATCCCTAAAGAGGGGGATAACCAGTGTTGCAAGTAGATTTTAACTCTTATCGGTCCGGTACGACACCCCCGTTCCTACCTCCCCTAACAAAAAATGTTCTGTGACTAGAGCCCTGTGCGGATACAAATTTATACCTGCGGGTGCAGATATCTGCAGATAGAAATTGGTATCCGCTGAACCGCAGGGCTGTCCTGGGAACCGCAACGGCAAAAAGGGAGAACGTGGGGCCGCCACTCCCAGGAAGCAGCTCCCCGCGCTGGCAGCTCCTCAATCATGGCTGTACTGCCCCCCGCCCATTCACGCAGCTGCGTCTCCTGTCTGGGCTCTGTACAGCTCTGCCAGAGGACAGAATGTGAGTCCCATACTAGTGTTTGCTAGACAACCCTTGTGTAACCAGTGCTGGCTGGGCCATCCATAAGGACAGAACCTTGGGACCTGCAATGCTAAAAGCATGAGCCTCTACTGTGTCTAAGTAGAAGGATTACGGTGCTTATCTGAGTGCCATCACTGTGGTACTTGAATCAAGTATCAGAGGGGTAGCCGTGTTAGTCTGGGTCTGTAAAAGCAGCAGAGAATCCTGTGGCACCTTATAGACTAACAGACGTTTTGGAGCGTGAGCTTTCGTGGGTGAATACCCACTTCGTCAGACGCAGGTAGTGGAAATCTTTACGTCGGTTTCCGTGCATCCCACTTTGTTTCTGTGGCAGTAGTGCGTGATAAGTTCTCCGGGGGGGAGTTCCAGGATAGTTATATGCTCAGCATAGCAACGCGGTAGAGTAACGAGGTTAGTTCAGTCAGGGAGGGTTTCAGGAGCGGCGCCTTAGATCTCATAGCTTAGTTTAGTAGTGTGTGTGAACAGGGGGCAGAGAATTGTTTGTCTTGTACTGTCGCGAATGACTTATATTCTTACATGTCTTTGTTGGTGTTCTCAGCAGTGCCATAGTGTCAAAGTTGGTGGAACATGAACTGGGCATCTAGTTTCTCAGCAGTTTCTCTTCTGTGCGAATCTTACCTCAGTGATGTTGCTCTCTACTGCATGAGCAACCCAGGAGGAGAAACGCAAAGGATCCACTGGGTGCCATAGCCGTATACAGCCCAAGGGCTTAAACCCCGCTCCACCATCTCGGGATCTCAACCCGTTCATGGGACAGGATCGACACTTTTTTGTCGGCTTGGCGGTGGTCAGGCTCAACTCCTTTCCGGGCCACAGACAAGCTTGCAACTCGGAGTTAACGATATTTACCTAGCATGGCCACCTACTGACTCCAGTAACTCTAGCTTCATGGAGACCTCAGTTTTGCATACACAACTCTCTCTTAGGGGTGGCCATACTCTGTGTTCACATCTCGTGCCGCAGCGACACCATAGTAGGACCTAATCCATTCAGCAATGGCATCGAGCATTTTTCTTAGTTTCATGTGACACGTTGAGTCCACCGCAAGTGTATAGTGATTTTATCGCCAATCATATGTCTGACCTATGCCCTGTGCTATGTTACATCAGGTGAGCACTGGGACTCAGTCACTCCGAGAAAAGCGATAAGTGACCAATCAGATATTTGAGGAATTGCATATACATAAACTGTAGGAGAGCACTTCTAACGCTATCACCTGGCACCTACTCAGCCACGACGCTAAGGTGGCCTTCTGCCAGCAAAACTTTCAGGCCAGACTTCAAGGAACTGCTGAGCTTCAGTTCATTTGCAAATTGACTGATATAGCTCTGGTGCTCACAAGTAGTAGAGCTGGCAGCTTGGCTAACTCCAGACAGTTTCTTCCTCTCTTTAAGGTTTTTGTCACCTCTACTGCTAGCAGGGCCTCACCTCTCTTTGCTCATGTTTTCCTCTACTAACTTCTCGTGATCTCTTGCCTCTTGTTGCTAGGATTGCCATTATTTGTTATACATGGCCTGGAATTTGCCACTACTGCGTCTGACGGAAGTGAGGGTCTTTAACCAAGAATAGATCACGCATCCAACGGTTTGTATCCGTAACAACAATCTGTTCTTAGCTCCTTGTTAAGGCTAGAGTTTGCGGCATCTGAGCATTTACTGTTTGGTGCATTATGGTGGTTGGTATCTCTTGTGCGAGGCCACGCCTGTAGGGTAAGGGGATGGTGCTTGTCTGCGTGGAATAGGTGACACCGGTCTCCGTGGTAGTTGCCGATGTATACGCGGAGACGTTAACACACTGATACTGTCATCCTGTTTGACACATGGCGAGGTCTCTGCCCCCTTGACATTAGCTTGGGCGCGGAAAAGGGTTGTTAATTCTTGATGTGGAACCCCATTCCCTAGTTGTGGGCTAGACGTCTTGGGTCCTCATGTTGTAGCCTTTGAGTGAGTGTCTGCTCAGGCAACTTCAGTGACAGCTTATTTTCCATCCATTCAGGTTAATCATATTGTTACCCCGGTTTCCTTACTTGCTTGTTTTTCAAGAACCATATTTCCGGGGGTACAGCGTATATTTTGATATTTAACTTTACTAAAGTCTAGATAGTGGCAAGAAGGTTCATTTCTTGGGGCGTGAGGGATAAGTATGTAGGACCCTTGTATGCGAATTGACTGCAATATCTGATTTTGAGATAACTGTATGTCTCAAGACACTAGATTGGGAACGTTAAATTGTAAAGTTCCTTGTGTGTGCGTGTACTTTTGCAAATTGGGATTGTGAGTTGCTCGGGTCTATTGACTTAGCTCGCAATGGATTTGTGATCCGCAAAATGCGGCTGCTTAGCTTGACTATATTACACGATGAGCTCTCAGTGAAATCCAGCCTCTGCAGAGCTTTCTTGGGGATAAGCATAGGTAGAATCTGGCGAGGCAAGCTGTTCGTTTTTTCTTGCATCAGTGGTTCTTATACCTTCACATATACATTGCCATAATGGATAATAGGGTCCCCGTTAAATTTTTTTTTCAAAGGGGGCCTTTTCCAGTGCACGCAACTTCCCATTTCTTAGTCAGGAGATGTGTGCACCAATGTAACTAAGCTTTAGTAAAATCCTGTTTGTGATGGACGCGAAGAAAAAAAGAATTTCAGTGTGCATATCTCGCCCATTAGGATCGTACCGCTTACTGATGCAGTTGGCTTAACAGGGGAGATGTCTAGACCCATAGTAGAAGCTTCACTTCGAGTAAATGTTCCTGAGGTTGCAATTCGGTAGCAATGTTAGGCTGTATTACCTAGCAGAAACAACAAGGAGTTGGTGGCACCTCTCAGTATTAAATAACAGATTTATTTGGGCCATAAGCTCTGAGAGTGAGATGTTTTTATGTCGCCAAAGACTCTATGCAATTAATCTGCTTAGTCTTTAACCGGTGCCACCGGGACGTCCTTGTTGGTTTTTATGAGAATATCGGCAGATCGAAAAGTACGGCAGGACCGATCTGTTGCTATCGTAAGAAGATGCCATTTGCAGTGGGACTCACGTCTTGTAGTCGGGAGACTCTGTCTAAGTCTTGTCAGTGAAATTGGCTCACAATAGAACAGTTGGGGCCGGGACATCTATTCTATGGTGGAGGTTCGCAATTTACTTATCCGTTTGAGTGTCAAACTTTCTTGGATCATTTGCCAGTTTTACAGATGGACCGAAACATCATGGCACCTGTCTTGTATTGTTGTAAACTAGTATCTTAAGGCTTAGATTTTCAGAAGCTCACAGGATCCACAATAGGCTAGCTTATCTTTTTGTTGCCACTTTAGTGTACCTAATAAGGCTGGTCAGACGTGTCTGTGATGGTGTCCATAGCTCTTTTTGAAGTTTGGTGCCACCTGTTTGAAATGCTGTGTTCTTATATGTTAAGGCTGTTTGACATAATATACTAAGTGGATGTCTTTAGTTTTTAAGGTAAACCAGTGCAGACCAGTTTTTTTCATGCTTGGTTCCTTGGGGGACTTCTGAAAGGTTTCTAGGGTCCTAGCCATCAAGCTGTCCATGGGCAGGACTGCATCGTTTTCTCCTTCTACTGGGGTTTGTAAGGCGGCGACAGCTCCCAGACTAACTCTGATATCCCAGCAGATCAGTTTTCCTATAACCAGCCATTTCTGGGTGTTGTGCTTTTCTCTCTGGCCTATGCAGTGGTTATTGTCGGCGTTTCAGCTCTTCTGAGCAGTCTGTTTCTTAAGATAAAACCTTCGAGAGAGGAGGTTGCAAGATATATACGCTAGAAGCTCTATGCCATTGGCTAAAGGCTTACGAGCATCATCCCATATCCAACATCTAATGGCAGGGTCAGTCTTCCAACCTGGACTGGGTTTTCACTGTGGTTACGTTCCAGGGCTGTCATTTTGTGATCGGGGGCGACCGAAGCGTCTTTTATCTCATAAGTCCTTTCTCTTGTCTGTTTGCTGTCTGGGCGATATCAGTTTGAACCCAAATACGGGCGACCCTCCCATGGTGGTTGATACGCGTCTCGTAGAGGATGTAAGTCTGCTAACCAGAGGAACTGCTTTATTATCCCGTCATGTTTCTCTCTGTTGGCGCTGTTGGTAACCGTTTTCCCTGTGGAGTGGAAGACCGTTATCTAGCCCACGTGATACATAAACCATTCCAAGCTCTTTTGCAGGAAATCGCCTATCTCTGTCCACCGAGTTTTTATGTGAGCTTGATGCCGCCACTCAAGCTAACAGACTCACAGCACAATGTCTCATTTTCTTTTTTATATTGTGGATATATCGCTGGAGAGAGAGAGATGATACTTGGAAGGTAATGACATTCACGCGAAACCATTCAAAGGATTCACTAACGCTCAGATTAGCATGAGTGTTCTTGGATCGCAGTGTCTGCTTTGCCACAAGCATGCTGCCTGCAGGGATGAGGAAGTGGGGTGGGGCTGGAAGGTTACCTTGATAATTAAGATCCTAGTCATTCGTTAGTTTTCTTGTCTGTTATTGATGATTCTTGAGGCATTTCAATCCTAAGGAGGAAATAGGGAGGAATGGCTTGTGTGTTGTGTTCATTTCGTAGGTATTTGTTTTATATATGATTTTATGACAGTTGCTGGCTTAGAGCGTGATTGCGTTCTCGATGGGTACAAGCATGCGTGGACTGTGACTGAAGTGGAGTTTTTGGACTTTCTGATCACCACTGTGTTTTCCTTGTACAGTGATTTCTTTGGTTCTGTCTTTCCTTCCTCCCGCATCTAGGCTGTTTGCAACTAAGCCTACATATCTATACTGCTGTTGTGGTACCTGCTACCCGCTCCTCGATGTCAGCATCCAACCCAATTTAGCTAGTTGTGTATGCCAAGGAAAAGTTATTTCTGCTGATTGCTTACCCTGCAGAGGACATGTTTCCTATCTTCCCTTCTTAACACCATCATTAGAGTGTGGTGCTATGTATCGGAGTTACTGAACTCTTGCTTCTCTGCATCAGTGAGGTTTGGCATCTTGTGAGATGTCTCTATGTGGTGGGATATTTTCAGTTGGAGTGCCAAATATATGCTGTTTCCTCTGCGAGGGTCCAACATAGTTCTATAGGGCTGATTCGACTGTGTGTTGATGTTACAGATCTCTCAACGTATGCAACGTACCTTGGGGCAAGTCGGCCGACCTGTCGGCTTCGAGCACATGCGGTTCTTGCAGAGATTTTTGACGCTACGGCTGTATATTAGCACGATCCGGAGGTGGAGACTCAAGCGCCAGGCCCTTCCCATATGGGCGGGCGTGTCTCACTAGTCTCCAACCCTGCTCGTGCCGCAGGTTCTGTCCCCACTCCACTCCTTCCTGCCCCATTCCTGCGCCTGCTGTGCCTCACTCTCTCTCTCGCCTGCTCCAGAGGTGCCTCCGTGCATTGCCCTAGGAAAACGCTAGATTGGGAGATGCGGAGGGAGGTGCTGACGTGGTGGGTGGTTGGCTGGGTGTGGTAGGACTGGGACTGATGGCTGGGAAGGAGTTTGGCTTGGGGTATGCTACCTGCCTATTCTGGTGGCGTCTTTGTCACATCGTTCAGGCTGGGTCTAAATTCATGATGCCCCTCTCGTTCAGGTGCGATTGGCCACCCTGGTACTGGGGGTCCAGCTGGATATTGTTGGGGGTATTTATGAGTCCTCAAAGTTCGTTTTTCTGACCAAGTTCACAAATTGGCTAGCTTTTGTGCCTGACTACATTGGCATTTTTGGAGCCGTGACCTAATGTAGGCCTGCTTGTGATGACTTTCTTAGGCAATTTAATAGGATGCGTATGGGGACAGATACATGGGCATCTATCTGTGAGTATGAATGCCCACAACCTCTGCAGTTTTTAGTCATCAGATTCCGTCATTTGCTGGTTACCTCTGACGTCTGTGCTGATGACGATCTGCGCCCTTGAGATTTAAGCCTTCTCTTTCTAGCTTTCCACAGGAGTTCGAAGCAATATAAAAATGAAAAAATACTCTGTGGGTTTATATATTGAAGCTTTAAAATTACAAAAAATATTTGTACTTCAGTCAGTGCTTCTGGGGAAACTTCGGTTAATTTTATTCTTATATCTGAATTTGTTTCTTGAACTTTCTCAGCCCAGTCATGGGAGTTGTGTTCCTAACTGGACCACCGAGCGATCTCGTATGCGCACCTGGGATGGGTGTTTCTGCTTCTGTGTCACATTTGGAATTCCTCTGGTCAGGGCTTAGGCAAAGCGCCTCCTTGCATTTTCAATAGGAAGTGAGTGCTGGGTGACAGAGGAGTGTGACGTATGAGCTACTGAGACGAGAGGAACGTTCCCTTGGGTCGCAGTTTCGGACCATATTGGAAGCAGAGAGGTTACTGTTATTTTGACAGTCATTGCTATATTTTCTTCTCAATCCCATTAAGGATGTTGCGTTTGTTTATGCCGCAATGGGAATCATTGGTCCAGTTTAGGGCAGGCCCATGCCCGTTACACTTCACTTGCTGCTTGATACAGATCCTGTGTGGACCTTTAGTCGTCATCACAGGGACGATTTTCAAAGGTATTTTGAGGTAGTCTGAAAGCTTCGAAGTGCCTGGGAGGTTTCAAAACTAGGTATTTTGAGAACTCATGAGCGGGCCGGCTTTTTATAGGGTGTTACGGCATTTGGCGACCGGTTGCAAAGCACCAAATGACTCTTCTCAGCATAAATCTTATTTCAAAGGAGATTAGACACTTAGTTACAGCTCATGAATTTGGCCTCTAAGTTCCTAAATCCCTTGTGGAAAATGAAACTTTGGGCTCCCAAATGATGTATAGCCTTGCCAACTCGAGCACAGATGCTCTTTATACTGGGCTAAGTGCGTACCTGCATCTTCTGTGCCAACTTCTTTGAAAATTGGCCCTTAGCCTCTCTTTGCCTCGTTTCCATCTGGTACAAATCGGACGGATAAACTATGCCTGCCTCCACATGGGTAGTGAGATAACGCATGTTGGATTGTGAGCGCACTCACGTAGATAACTTACTGGTGCTGATGGCCGTTAAGTAAAACAAGACTGGATCTGCCGTGCTCTTCTTCTGTTCTCTTGTGCCCTGACTCAGAGAAGGGATTGAAGGAATTCATACAACTACTGTCTTCTATGAAGATCTCATTTAGATCACAGTGCGCAAGCATGTGGTTTTGGAGCGAAGTTCAGGACTTATTCCTGGGTCCTCAGAAGGTGATCAGGGGATTCTAGTTTTCGTTTTTGTGGTGTTAGGGTGTCTTCACATGGATTTGTTTAACAAGGGCGTGTTGCATTGTGACAATTACGCACTAGCTTGGGTAGCACACGGATAAACCGCAACGATAGCTCTGCTCAGAGCTAACCTAAATACGATGGCCAGGCGGGCACGGCGTGGCTCATCGTGGGATGTATGACAGGTTTCAGCGAGGACTGTCTGTAGTTCTGCTCAACGCAGCGAGTGTCTTGTCTACCCCAGCTGGGATCCCTTTCACAGATAGCTATCTGTTGTACACTTAAGAAAGATATGCTATGCATCAATAGAGACTAATCCGATGGGAAAACATTAAGCTCACGTTCTGTTCTGCACAAATTCTCACAGTTGTTTTTGCGATTTGGTCAAACAAACAATGTTAAGCCTCTGGTGCATCATTTCAACTTAAATGTTTTAGCAAAGTGATGTACCATATGGAAAGCGTTGTGAGAGAGGGCGTGGATGGCAGCGAGGCTGCACATCTCTCCTTGTAAGGGAACCAAGACAAGGTTTATGCAGTAGCTTAGGGTGACGATTTTGAAAAGTCTCATGCAAAGGTTGTTGTGATGAATAAATCCTTATATTACACTGCGCCTATAAGCGTTAGTGACTCTGTGACAGTCAGAACATGGTTATAGAGTCTTTGGTGTATACAGCAATTGTTTAGCACTGTGCTAGGAGACCTGTTGTGCTGTTCTAGCTTTTTGCCCTGACCTGCTGGTTGTCTGGGGCAGTACTTCCTGCTCTTACTCAGTTTCCTCCATCTGTAAAGGGAGATAGCGAGCAAGATTACTGCACCCCCTTCCTTTTGTAAAGGGTTTGGACCTATGGTCGAAAGGGTTATGTACTAGAATTATCACTAGTTTAGAAGTCTACTATATTAATTACTAAAAAACAAATGTCAGCTACTTGTGTTATGTGTGTGCGCGCTTGACTAGCTCATATCAGGTCTGATTGATACGTTCCGTCTTTTTTGCTTGTGGTTGTTGCGTGTGCTCTTCTTAAATCTGCTTTTGACAAGACTGCTGCAGTAGATTCGTATGTGGGTCTATTTTCTGTTGCTGTGTTAAGATGTTATAGAAAGTGTCTATGTGGCAACTAACCAGGCAAGCGTGCTTTTATATCTTATTCATTGCTGGAGTGGTCGCATCTGTTCCTTGGAAAAGTCTCCTCTAGTTAGTAACTCAGACGGTGTTCATGTATGTGAGTGTGTACGGTTTGTGCAGGTGGATCAAGACTCTAGCTATCTCTGGGCACCATGAATTCAGATCGTAGGTGTCTAGATGCGTGCCGTTCTGGTCTCCATTCGTGAACTTGCTCTTTGGAGAGTATATTGATGAGGTCCTATCTGTCTCGCCTCGCTGATTTAGCGTTGAGGCTATGGGAGTGGACTGCTTCAAAGCAATGAAGAGAAGTACCCACTTCTGTCTTTTCGCTAGCTTCTGTTGATGGATTTTAGCTCCAATTCTCTCTTGTGGTGTT